>NC_052152.1:9002864-9330364 GCF_902713615.1 Scyliorhinus canicula | reverse complement strand
ACACACACAGTCAGTGCTGAGACACTCAGTCCTGTTACACACACACACAGTCAGTGCTGAGACACTCAGTCCTGTTACACACACACACAGTCAGTGCTGGGATACACAGTCCTGTTACACACACACACAGTCAGTGCTGGGATAGTCAGTGCTGGAACACTCAGTCCTGTTTTCTGCACAATGTTAATATGCTGTGTCCTGTAATTCGCTCCGTGCCATGCTCACAATAACAGAACCCATGTTCTATAGAGATGAGCTGATAACAGACCTCTGCTCTACGCTCTCGCTCCAGACCCATACTTTGTTTCATTAAGGTCTAAAAATCAGTTGAGCGCCGCATCATGGCTCCACTCGACTGAGCATCTAGAACCCTGTGGAACAGAGAATTCTGAAGATGAATCTGAATGAAGAAAATTTGTGGGAATAGATGAAGTTTTTGCTCTTTTTAGTTTTGCACTGATATCTCATTGATGGGTCTGACATCAAATGACAAAAATGAATGAAAATTGCTTATTGTCATGAGTAGGCTTCAATGAAGTTACTGTGAAAAGCCCCTAGTCGTTACATTCCGGCGTCTATTTGGGGAGGCTGGTACGGGAATTGAACCGTGCTGCTGGCCTGCCTTGGTCTGCTTTCAAAGCCAGCGATTTAGCCCAGTGTGCTAAACCAGCCTCTGACTCAACACGCAGCTTCTCCAGAGGTAGAAGAGGAACAAGCGGAGGCCAAAGTGTTTCATCTCCTTATTCACTATCTACGCTGATGGAGTAGTTGTGAGTTGCTCATCCTGCTGCTGTGTGTCTCACCCATTACTCTTCCCCCCCCCCCCCCCCCCCCCCCCCCCCGTGTCTCCGCTTTTCCCTTCCTGACCCTGTGGGGAGATTTTCATGTGATGTGGACGACACTGATTAGGACAGCATTAGTTGCCCATCCCTAATTGCCCTTGAACCGCGTGACTTCAGAGGGTATTTAAAAGTCAACCACTTTGCTGTGGATCTGGAGCCACATGTAGGCCAGGCCAGGTAAGACCATTCCACTCTCTATAGGTAGGGCCCAGAAAGGACATCAGTGAGCCAAATGGGTTTTTCCCAACAATCAGTGATGTAGTTTTACCATTCCATTTTTTAACTTTAGAATATCCAATTTAATTTTTCATTCAATTGAGCGTGGCGAATCCACCTATCCTGCACATCTTTTTGGGTTGTGGGGCGAAACCCACGCAAACGCAGGGAGAATGTGCAAACTCCTCATGGACAGTGATCCAGAACCAGGATCGAACCTGGGATCTCGGTGCTGTGAGGCAACCTTGCGAACCACTTGTGCCACCGTGCTGCCCAGTTTTACAATTCCTGAGAGCAGCTTGATATTCTAGATGTATGAATTATTAATTGGATTTAATTTTCATAAATTACGGTGGTGGAAATTGAACCCATAATCCCCATGGAATCAGCCACACCCTTTCGATTACTAGTCCATTGACATAACCACTAAGCCACCATATCCTCCATCTTGAAAATCATGCGCTATTCCGTCAGGGTGTCAGCTCTTTTTCATCTAAGCTCCTTTTTCTCAAAGGATCTCTCTCAAAGTGGAGCTTCCAAGACATCTCTCTCTGTACAGCAAGTCTTGCTGAGTGCCAACTTTATTTAAAAGTGGATTGTGATCTGGGATGGTTTTGCTGCTGAGTGGGAATAAAGAATGCAGTGTTATCATGCCACTGTATTGATTCGCATTGTTTAAGGGACAATTGGAAGCTATGTTCTTGAGTATTGGGAAAGATATTTTAATACTGTGTTGGTAATAAAGTTTGTTTTGATATACCACATCCCTATTTGGTTTAGCTCAGCAGTGCTAGTTTAGCTCAGTGGGCTAGACAGCTGGTTTGTGATGCAGAACAAGGCCACACCGCAAGTTCAATTCCCGTACCAGCTTACCCGAACAGGCACCGGAATATGGCGACTAGGGGCTTTTCACAGTAACTTCATACTTGTGACAATAAAGGGTTATTGTTCTTATTATTTCATCGCCAAATCACTCCTGGAGAGAGGCACCCTTTCCTCACTGTCTTACGAAATTAAAATAAAATATCGGGGTTTCTGTCCAGTATCCACTTTGGGGGCTGGTCCGGGATTTTAACATTCGGGAGGCCCACAGTCATGGTTCTGCAGGTAGTTGCTTTTGATACGACCTCACCCGAGAGGCCTGGCAAAGTGTGATAGGATGATGGCTTTCCCCATCCGCACAGTGTGCAACAGTGGACGGATCCGCTGCTCAGAGAAGCTGGAATTTTCTCAAGCGCTTAAGCGGAGATTTAATAGCGATGTTCAAAATGAAAATGGATTTTTTGATGGAGCAGGCAAGGGGAGACCATTTCCCTGGGCCGGCCGTTTGGCAATCAGAGGAGACACAATTGAAGTAATCGTATGGTTTAGCTCAATTGGCCAGACAGCTGGCATGCGATGGAGAGTGAGGTCAACAGCATGGGTTCAAATCCCATACCAGCTAATGTTTTAGGACAGCACGGTAGCACAAGTGGCTACCACTGTGGCTTCACAGCGCCAGGGTCCCAGGTTCGATTCCCCGCTGGGTCACTGTCTGTGCGGAGTCTGTACATTCTCCCTGTGTCTGCGTGGGTTTCCTCTGGGTGCTCCGGTTTCTTCCCATAGTCCAAAGACGTGCAGGTTAGGTGTATTGGCCATGCTAAATTGCCCTTTGTCCAAAGAAGGTTAGGAGGGGTTATTGGGTGACGGGGATAGGGTGGAAGTGAGGGCTTAAGTGGGTTGGTGCAGACTCAATGGGCTGAATAGCCTCCTTCTGCACTGTATGTTCTATGTTCAATTGGCAAAACAATCAAAAGGAATGAACACATTCTTTTCACCCAACGAGTTGTGGTTTGGAATCCGTTCTCCGAAAAAGCGGCGGAAGCAGATCCAATTGCAACGTTCAAAAAGGAATTGAATAAATAGGTGAAAAGGGGAATATTTATGGGGCCAAAGGGGAAAGAGGAAGTAACTGCTCATTCAAAGAGGGAGCACAGCAAAAATGGGCCGAATGGTCTCTTTCTGTGACGAATGGTTCTCTGATTATTGTGACAATGACCGGGAGTTTGGTGTGAAGCTCACAAGGTGTTGTAGGGCGTGGCGGCCTGCTGCTGTCTGCTTGACGTGTTTACATGGGAAGTTTCTGCTATAAATATGGACGCAGTCATTCGGAATAGTCATATAAAAACAATGTTTAATATGGAATCTGAGTCACGTCAGTTATTTGATCGGATTATCTCATGGTATCTAATCTCACCACATTTGATGATTATTCCTGGCATTGACAGAAACAATTCACAAATCAATCGCACCTTCAATCACTTTAGCATGGCCAATGAAATGCATTCGTTAACCAGATGGGTATTTACAATGGTCAACGATATTTTCTTTTTCTAAAAATGTTTTTATTAAGGCATTTATATATTTTTATATATATATATATATATATATATATATATATAAGCATATACATCAAACTTAACCACAACCAAAAAGGGCACAAACAGGGATCAATGCTATTTTGATGGACACTATCACTGAGACCAGCTTTCAGATCCAGATTTATTAATTTATTAGATTTAAATTCCACCAGCTGTGGTGGTACAGTCCCTGTTGTCATGTAGGAAGCGTGGCAGCCATTTTACACGCAGGAAACTCCCTCAAATGGGAATTTAATATTGATCTATTTAAGTAGTGCTGGGTGAAGGATGAAAAATTGGTCCACGATAGGTGGAGAATGCTCCTGACCTTTTAATTATTGTCGCGGGACCTTACATTCACCTGATAAAGAAGACAGAGCCTTGGCTTAATGTCTCAACAGAAGGGTGGCACCTCTGACAGTGCAGCACTCCCTCAGTACTGACCCTCTGGCAGTGCGGCACTCCCTCAGTAATGACCCTCTGGCAGTGCAGAACTCCCTCAGTACTGACCCTCTGACAGTGCAGCACTCCCTCAGGACTGACCCTCTGACAGTGCGGCACTCCCTCAGGACTGACCCTCTGACAGTGCAGCACTCCCTCAGTACTGACCCTCTGACAGTGCGGCACTCCCTCAGTACTGACCCTCTGACAGTGCGGCACTCCCTCAGTACTGACCCTCTGACAGTGCGGCACTCCCTCAGTACTGACCCTCTGACAGTGCAGCACTCCCCCAGCACTGACCCTCTGACAGTCCAGCACTCCCTCAGTACTGACCCTCTGACAGTGCAGCACTCCCTCAGTACTGACCCTCTGACAGTGCAGCACTCCCTCAGTACTGACCCTCTGACAGTGCAGCACTCCCTCAGGACTGACCCTCTGACAGTGCAGCACTCCCTCAGGACTGACCCTCTGACAGTGCAGCACTCCCTCAGTGCTGACCCTCTGACAGTGCGGAACTCCCTCAGTACTGACCCTCTGACAGTGCAGCGCTCCCTCAGTACTGACCCTCTGACAGTGCAGCTCTCCCTCAGTACTGACCCTCTGACAGTGCGGCACTCCCTCAGTACTGACCCTCAGACAGTGCAGCACTCCCTCAGTACTGACCCTCTGACAGTGCAGCACTCCCTCAGTACTGACCCTCTGACAGTGCGGCACTCCCTCAGTACTGACCCTCTGACAGTGCAGCACTCCCTCAG
Source organism: Scyliorhinus canicula (assembly GCF_902713615.1). Lineage (NCBI taxonomy): Eukaryota > Metazoa > Chordata > Chondrichthyes > Carcharhiniformes > Scyliorhinidae > Scyliorhinus > Scyliorhinus canicula. The sequence goes on along the minus strand of NC_052152.1, from coordinate 9,325,711 downwards.
TACTGACCCTCTGACAGTGCAGCACTCCCTCAGTACTGACCCTCTGACAGTGCGGCACTCCCTCAGTACGGACCCTCCAACAATGCAGCACTCCCTCAGTAATGACCCTCTGACAGTGCAGCACTCCCTCAGTACTGACCCTCTGACAGTGCGGCACTCCCTCAGAACTGACCCTCTGACAGTGCAGCACTCCCTCAGTACTGACCCTCTGACAGTGCTGCACTCCCTCAGTACTGACCCTCTGACAGTGCCGCACTCCCTCAGTACTGACCCTCTGACAGTGAAGCACACCCTCAGTACTGACCCTCTGACAGTGCAGCACTCCCTCAGTAATGACCCTCTGACAGTGCAGCACTCCCTCAGTACTGACCCCCTGACAGTGCGGCACTCCCTCAGTACTGACCCTCTGACAGTGCGGCACTCCCTCAGAATGATTAACAATCTTGCAATTGAGCAATAAATCACACAGTTAAATGCAGGAAATGTGTGTACCGCTGTCTGAACCTTATATCTAGGCACTAGTCAATTGTAATGGACATTGGATGTTATTTATTCTATTTGCAGTGATGTTAAATACTTACAGTAAAGAAATGGGTAAAACTGCAAAGTGGAGTTAACACCCTTCTCGACAATCGCGGTGGTGTTACAGCACATTGCAGTGAGGGAGATTCCACATATTAATACACAGGTCTGGGTGAACAATAGACAAAACAAGGATGTAGGAGCAGAGAAGATTAGTGCTACAATGAGAAACAGATTAACACCAACTGGGAAATGCGATGGGTCTCACATTCAGGCAATATATCCCATACGTCAACATGCAGCCTGCTTCCCCAGTATGTCCAGTAATGTAACAGATTGTGGCCCACAATGTCCTGCACTATAACTGCCTGTTCCCCGCACTGTAACGGCCTGTGCCCCGCACTGTAACGGCCTGTGCCCCGCACTGTAACTGCCTGTGCCCCGCACTGTAACTGCCTGTGCCCCGCACTGTAACGGCCTGTGCCCCGCACTGTAACGGCCTGTGCCCTGCACTGTAACGGCCTGTGCCCCGCACTGTAACGGCCTGTGCCCTGCACTGTAACGGCCTGTGCCCCGCACTGTAACGGCCTGTGCCCCGCACTGTAACGGCCTGTGCCCCGCACTGTAACGGCCTGTGCCCTGCACTGTAACGGCCTGTGCCCCGCACTGTAACGGCCTGTGCCCCGCACTGTAACGGCCTGTGCCCAGCACTGTAACGGCCTGTGCCCCGCACTGTAACGGCCTGTTCCCCGCACTGTAACGGCCTGTTCCCCGCACTGTAACGGCCTGTTCCCCGCACTGTAACGGCCTGTTCCCCGCACTGTAACTGCCTGTGCCCCGCACTGTAATGGCCTGTTCCCCGCACTGTAACGGCCTGTTCCCCGCACTGTAACGGCCTGTGCCCCGCACTGTAACGGCCTGTTCCCCGCACTGTAACGGCCTGTGCCCCGCACTGTAACGGCCTGTGCCCCGCACTGTAACGGCCTGTTCCCCGCACTGTAACGGCCTGTTCCCCGCACTGTAACGGCCTGTTCCCCGCACTGTAACGGCCTGTGCCCCGCACTGTAACGGCCTGTTCCCCGCAATGTAACTGCCTGTTCCCCGCACTGTAACGGCCTGTTCCCCTCACTGTAACGGCCTGTGCCCCGCACTGTAACGGCCTGTGCCCCGCACTGTAACGGCCTGTGCCCCGCACTGTAACGGCCTGTGCCCCGCACTGTAACGGCCTGTTCCCCGCACTGTAACGGCCTGTGCCCCGCACTGTAACGGCCTGTTCCCCGCAATGTAACTGCCTGTTCCCCGCACTGTAACGGCCTGTTCCCCGCACTGTAACGGCCTGTGCCCCGCACTGTAACGTCCTGTGCCCCGCACTGTAACGGCCTGTTCCCCGCAATGTAACTGCCTGTTCCCCGCACTGTAACGGCCTGTTCCCCTCACTGTAACGGCCTGTGCCCCGCACTGTAACGGCCTGTGCCCCGCACTGTAACGGCCTGTGCCCCGCACTGTAACGGCCTGTGCCCCGCACTGTAACGGCCTGTTCCCCGCACTGTAACGGCCTGTTCCCCGCACTGTAACGGCCTGTGCCCCGCACTGTAACGGCCTGTTCCCCGCAATGTAACTGCCTGTTCCCCGCACTGTAACGGCCTGTTCCCCGCACTGTAACGGCCTGTGCCCCGCACTGTAACGGCCTGTGCCCCTCCTCTGTAACGGCCTGTGCCCCGCACTGTAACGGCCTGTGCCCCGCACTGTAACGGCCTGTGCCCCGCACTGTAACGGCCTGTGTCCCGCACTGTAACGGCCTGTGTCCCGCACTGTAACTGCCTGTTCCCCGCACTGTAACTGCCTGTTCCCCGCACTGTAACGGCCTGTTCCCCGCACATGGAATGGCCTGGGCCCTGCTCTGTAACGGCCTGTACCCCGCACTGTAACGGCCTGTGCCCCGCTCTGTAACGGCCTGTGCCCTGCTCTGTAACGGCCTGTGCCCCTCCTCTGTAACGGCCTGTGCCCCTCCTCTGTAACGGCCTGTGCCCCTCCTCTGTAACGGCCTGTGCCCCGCACTGTAACGGCCTGTGCCCCGCACTGTAACGGCCTGTACCCCGCACTGTAACGGCCTGTTCCCCGCACTGTAACGGCCTGTTCCCCGCACTGTAACGGCCTGTTCCCCGCACTGTAACGGCCTGTTCCCCGTACTGTAACGGCCTGTTCCCCGCACTGTAACGGCCTGTTCCCCGCACTGTAACGGCCTGTTCCCCGTACTGTAACGGCCTGTGCCTCGCACTGTAACTGCCTGTGCCCCGCACTGTAACGGCCTGTGCCCCGCACTGTAACGGCCTGTTCCCCGCACTGTAACGGCTTGTGCCCCGCACTGTAACGGCCTGTTCCCCGCACTGTAACGGCCTGTTCCCCGCACTGTAACTGCCTGTGCCCCGCACTGTAATGGCCTGTTCCCCGCACTGTAACGGCCTGTTCCCCTCACTGTAACGGCCTGTGCCCCGCACTGTAACGGCCTGTGCCCCGCACTGTAACGGCCTGTGCCCCGCACTGTAACGGCCTGTGCCCCGCACTGTAACGGCCTGTTCCCCGCACTGTAACGGCCTGTGCCCCGCACTGTAACGGCCTGTTCCCCGCAATGTAACTGCCTGTTCCCCGCACTGTAACGGCCTGTTCCCCGCACTGTAACGGCCTGTGCCCCGCACTGTAACGGCCTGTGCCCCGCACTGTAACGGCCTGTTCCCCGCAATGTAACTGCCTGTTCCCCGCACTGTAACGGCCTGTTCCCCTCACTGTAACGGCCTGTGCCCCGCACTGTAATGGCCTGTGCCCCGCACTGTAACGGCCTGTGCCCCGCACTGTAACGGCCTGTGCCCCGCACTGTAACGGCCTGTTCCCCGCACTGTAACGGCCTGTTCCCCGCACTGTAACGGCCTGTGCCCCGCACTGTAACGGCCTGTTCCCCGCAATGTAACTGCCTGTTCCCCGCACTGTAACGGCCTGTTCCCCGCACTGTAACGGCCTGTGCCCCGCACTGTAACGGCCTGTGCCCCTCCTCTGTAACGGCCTGTGCCCCGCACTGTAACGGCCTGTGCCCCGCACTGTAACGGCCTGTGCCCCGCACTGTAACGGCCTGTGTCCCGCACTGTAACGGCCTGTGTCCCGCACTGTAACTGCCTGTTCCCCGCACTGTAACGGCCTGTGCCCCGCACTGTAACGGCCTGTTCCCCGCACATGGAATGGCCTGTTCCCCGCACTGTAACGGCCTGTTCCCCTCACTGTAACGGCCTGTGCCCCGCACTGTAACGGCCTGTGCCCCGCACTGTAACGGCCTGTGCCCCGCACTGTAACGGCCTGTGCCCCGCACTGTAACGGCCTGTTCCCCGCACTGTAACGGCCTGTGCCCCGCACTGTAACGGCCTGTGCCCCGCACTGTAACGGCCTGTTCCCCGCAATGTAACTGCCTGTTCCCCGCACTGTAACGGCCTGTTCCCCGCACTGTAACGGCCTGTGCCCCGCACTGTAACGGCCTGTGCCCCTCCTCTGTAACGGCCTGTGCCCCGCACTGTAACGGCCTGTGCCCCGCACTGTAACGGCCTGTGCCCCGCACTGTAACGGCCTGTGTCCCGCACTGTAACGGCCTGTGTCCCGCACTGTAACTGCCTGTTCCCCGCACTGTAACTGCCTGTTCCCCGCACTGTAACGGCCTGTTCCCCGCACATGGAATGGCCTGGGCCCTGCTCTGTAACGGCCTGTACCCCGCACTGTAACGGCCTGTGCCCCGCTCTGTAACGGCCTGTGCCCTGCTCTGTAACGGCCTGTGCCCCTCCTCTGTAACGGCCTGTGCCCCTCCTCTGTAACGGCCTGTGCCCCTCCTCTGTAACGGCCTGTGCCCCGCACTGTAACGGCCTGTGCCCCGCACTGTAACGGCCTGTACCCCGCACTGTAACGGCCTGTTCCCCGCACTGTAACGGCCTGTTCCCCGCACTGTAACGGCCTGTTCCCCGCACTGTAACGGCCTGTTCCCCGCACTGTAACGGCCTGTTCCCCGCACTGTAACGGCCTGTTCCCCGCACTGTAACGGCCTGTTCCCCGTACTGTAACGGCCTGTGCCTCGCACTGTAACTGCCTGTGCCCCGCACTGTAACGGCCTGTGCCCCGCACTGTAACGGCCTGTTCCCCGCACTGTAACGGCTTGTGCCCCGCACTGTAACGGCCTGTTCCCCGCACTGTAACGGCCTGTTCCCCGCACTGTAACTGCCTGTGCCCCGCACTGTAATGGCCTGTTCCCCGCACTGTAACGGCCTGTGCCCCGCACTGTAACGGCCTGTGCCCTGCTCTGTAATGGCCTGTGCCCTGCTCTGTAACGGCCTGTGCCCCTCCTCTGTAACGGCCTGTGCCCCGCACTGTAACGGCCTGTGCCCCGCACTGTAACGGCCTGTACCCCGCACTGTAACGGCCTGTGTCCCGCACTGTAACGGCCTGTTCCCCGCACTGTAACGGCCTGTGCCCCGCACTGTAACGGCCTGTGCCCCGCACTGTAACGGCCTGTGCCCCGCACTGTAACTGCCTGTTCCCCGCACTGTAACGGCCTGTTCCCCGCACTGTAACGGCCTGTGCCCCGCACTGTAACGGCCTGTTCCCCGCACTGTAACGGCCTGTTCCCCGCACTGTAACGGCCTGTGCCCCGCACTGTAACGGCCTGTTCCCCGCTCTGTAATGGCCTGTGCCCCGCACTGTAACGGCCTGTGCCCCGCACTGTAACGGCCTGTTCCCCGCACTGTAACGGCCTGTGCCCCTCCTCTGTAACGGCCTGTGCCCCGCACTGTAACGGCCTGTTCCCCGCACTGTAACGGCCTGTGCCCCGCACTGTAACGGCCTGTGCCCCGCACTGTAACGGCCTGTTCCCCGCACTGTAACGGCCTGTGCCCCGCACTGTAACGGCCTGTTCCCCGCACTGTAACGGCCTGTTCCCCGCACTGTAACGGCCTGTGCCCCGCACTGTAACGGCCTGTACCCCGCACTGTAACGGCCTGTGCCCCGCTCTGTAACGGCCTGTGCCCCGCACTGTAACGGCCTGTTCCCCGCACTGTAACGGCCTGTGCCCTGCTCTGTAACGGCCTGTGCCCTGCTCTGTAACGGCCTGTGCCCCTCCTCTGTAACGGCCTGTGCCCCTCCTCTGTAACGGCCTGTGCCCCTCCTCTGTAACGGCCTGTGCCCCGCACTGTAACGGCCTGTGCCCCGCACTGTAACGGCCTGTACCCCGCACTGTAACGGCCTGTTCCCCGCACTGTAACGGCCTGTTCCCCGCACTGTAACGGCCTGTTCCCCGCACTGTAACGGCCTGTTCCCCGTACTGTAACGGCCTGTTCCCCGCACTGTAACGGCCTGTTCCCCGCACTGTAACGGCCTGTTCCCCGTACTGTAACGGCCTGTGCCTCGCACTGTAACTGCCTGTGCCCCGCACTGTAACGGCCTGTGCCCCGCACTGTAACGGCCTGTTCCCCGCACTGTAACGGCTTGTGCCCCGCACTGTAACGGCCTGTTCCCCGCACTGTAACGGCCTGTTCCCCGCACTGTAACTGCCTGTGCCCCGCACTGTAATGGCCTGTTCCCCGCACTGTAACGGCCTGTTCCCCTCACTGTAACGGCCTGTGCCCCGCACTGTAACTGCCTGTGCCCCGCACTGTAACGGCCTGTGCCCCGCACTGTAACGGCCTGTTCCCCGCACTGTAACGGCCTGTTCCCTGCACTGTAACTGCCTGTGCCCCGCACAGTAACGGCCTGTTCCCCGCACTGTAACGGCCTGTGCCCCGCACTGTAACGGCCTGTTCCCCGCACTGTAACGGCTTGTGCCCCGCACTGTAACGGCCTGTTCCCTGCACTGTAACTGCCTGTTCCCCGCACTGTAACGGCCTGTTCCCCGCACTGTAACGGCCTGTTCCCCGCACTGTAACTGCCTGTTCCCCGCACTGTAACGGCCTGTTCCCCGCACTGTAACGGCCTGTGCCCCGCACTGTAACTGCCTGTACCCCGCACTGTAACGGCCTGTTCCCCGCACTGTAACGGCTTGTGCCCCGCACTGTAACGGCCTGTGCCCCGCACTGTAACGGCCTGTGCCCCGCACTGTAACTGCCTGTTCCCCGCACTGTAACGGCCTGTGCCCCGCACTGTAACTGCCTGTTCCCCGCACTGTAACGGCCTGTGCCTCGCACTGTAACGGCCTGTGCCCCGCACTGTAACTGCCTGTTCCCCGCACTGTAACGGCCTGTGCCCCGCACTGTAACGGCCTGTGCCCCGCACTGTAACTGCCTGTACCCCGCACTGTAACGGCCTGTTCCCTGCACTGTAACGGCCTGTGCCCCGCACTGTAACGGCATGTGCCCCTCCTCTGTAACGGCCTGTGCCCTGCACTGTAACGGCTTGTGCCCCGCACTGTAACGGCCTGTTCCCCGCACTGTAACTGCCTGTACCCCGCACTGTAACGGCCTGTTCCCTGCACTGTAACGGCCTGTGCCCCGCACTGTAACGGCCTGTTCCCTGCACTGTAACGGCCTGTGCCCCGCACTGTAACGGCCTGTGCCCCGCACTGTAACGGCCTGTTCCCCGCACTGTAACGGCCTGTGCCCCGCACTGTAACGGCCTGTGCCCCTCCTCTGTAACGGCCTGTGCCCTGCACTGTAACGGCCTGTGCCCCGCACTGTAACGGCCTGTGCACCGCACTGTAACGGCCTGTGCCCCTCCTCTGTAACGGCCTGTGCCCTGCTCTGTAACGGCCTGTGCCCCGCACTGTAACGGCCTGTTCCCCGCACTGTAACGGCCTGTTCCCCGCACTGTAACGGCCTGTGCACCGCACTGTAACGGCCTGTGCCCCGCACTGTAACGGCCTGTTCCCCGCACTGTAACGGCCTGTGCCCCGCACTGTAACGGCCTGGGCCCCTCACTGTAACGGCCTGTGCACCGCACTGTAACGGCCTGTGCCCCGCACTGTAACTGCCTGTTCCCCGCACTGTAACGGCCTGTTCCCCGCACTGTAACGGCCTGTGCCCCGCACTGTAACGGCCTGTTCCCCGCACTGTAACGGCATGTGCCCCGCACTGTAACGGCCTGTGCCCCGCACTGTAACGGCCTGTGCCCCGCACTGTAACGGCCTGTTCCCCGCACTGTAACGGCCTGTTCCCCGCACTGTAACGGCCTGTGCCCCGCACTGTAACGGCCTGTTCCCCGCACTGTAACGGCCTGTTCCCCGCACTGTAACGGCCTGTGCCCCGCACTGTAACGGCCTGTTCCCTGCACTGTAACGGCCTGTACCCCGCACTGTAACGGCCTGTGCCCCTCACTGTAACGGCCTGTTCCCCGCACTGTAACGGCCTGTGCCCCGCACTGTAATGGCCTGTTCCCCGCACTGTAATGGCCATATTGGCAGGTTTGATGGGGTTAGGTGAGTGAGGGCGAGAGGACATCAGTGTGGAGTGTACATGGAGCTGAGGGGCTGAATGGCCAGACTCTGTGCTGTATACTGTCTGTGATTCTATCTGTGTGAACACTCTTTACAGGCTGGTTCCTCTGCTTGCTGCTGCTCTTAGCCTGAATCCCCATTAGAGTTGGGGCCCTTGCCTCTTCAGGAAGCTCCCCGGCCACTTCAAAAAGCTTTGGCAAATTCCCAGTAACCCTGACAAAATCCGGTCACACGGACTGCTGGAAGAAAGGTCGCCTCCGGGTCATGACCACGAATTGCTCCGAATGATCCCTTCCAGCTCACAGTGCCACCTCAGTCAAAGAGTCTCCTCCCCGGTCACGAGGTGGGTGGGGGAGGGGAGGTCATTCGAGGTCATGACCCCCCCAACCGCCCCGAAAGGTCACTGACAGGTCACGACCCCAGCTGCTTCACAGAGAGGCCCAGCTCCCGGCTGGGCCCCAGTGTGATTTTGGTGACTTGTGTCAATAGAAAAGTGCTGGACTGGATCTATTAATGACTGCTGAGTTTTTTCCGTAGCTGTTAAGGAGCTTTCCTAAATTCCCGTCATCTCCGGGGACGAGGCTGTGGGTTGCGGGGGAGGGGGTTGTTGGAAGTTCAGTAGAGAAGCCGGAATTGTTCCCCCTGGAGCAGAGGAGGCTGCAGGCACCAGTCGGTTGAGATTTTTATAATTATGAAGAGTTTTGGTGGAGTTAGTGAGGGGAGAGCCGGTCCCATTGGCGGGCGGGTGGGGTGATCTCCGTGGGGGCCTAACTCCAACATCATTGGCAAAAGAGAAGCGCCTTGGAGGTGAGAATAAAATGACCCAGTGGGTCGCTGCCATCTGAAACGTGCTGGTTTATGGGGCAGGGGTGGTGGGAGCAGATTTAAAATGCTAACTTTCAAATGGATACACGGGAGTGAGTTTCATTTGGGGTGTACCCTGTGAACAGCAAGGAGGCCCCCGTTTGCTGGATGACCTGTTTCTGATGTCCAGACTCTCGCTTTGGTTCCGTAACCCTTACACACCCTTGCCTGGCGCAGTGGTTAGCACTGCTGCCTCATGGCGCTGAGGTCCCAGGTCCGGTCCCGGCTCTGGGTCACTGTCCGTGTGGAGTTTGCGCATTCTCCCCGTGTTTGCGTGGGTTTCGCCCCCACAACCCAAAAGCTGTGCGGGCTAGGTGGATTGGCCACGGTAGCACAAATGGCTAGCACTGTGGCTTCACAGCTCCAGGGTCCCAGGTTCGATTCCCTGCTGGGCACTGTCTGTGCGGAGTCTGCACGTTCTCCCCGTGTCTGCGTGGGTTTCCGCCGGGTGCTCCGGTTTCCTCCCACAGTACAAAGACGTGCAGGTTAGGTGGATTGGTCGTGCTAAATTGCCCTTAGTGCCCAAAATGGTTAGGAGGGGTGATTGGGTTACGGGGATAGGGTGGAAGTGAGGGCTTAAGGGGGTTGGTGCAGACTCGATGGGCCGAATGGCCTCCTTCTGCACTATATGTTCTATGTTCTTGTTCTTAAATTGCCCCTTAAATGGAAAAAAAGATAATTGGGCACTCTAAAAAAAATTTTAAAGTACCTTGCCGAACAAAGATCTATCAAGCTGCATTTTAAAATGACCCGTGGCCTTAGCAATCCCGGCTTTATGTGTCTGGTGGCGGGGGGGAGGCCTGCATATATTCTGTTACTGTGTGAGCCGCCTGCCTTTCATCCATGGCAGGGATGCCAACTCTTCACTGGTTGTCGGGCTCTGAAGGACATCACTGGGATCTGTGTAAACGGGCTTTCTGGATGCGCTCTGAAACGCAGCACATCGCTGGCTCCCCTGTCTCACATAAGCTTCTTTTGTCTGTGCTTGAGAGCTGCCTGCCGTCATCATTTCCTCTCGAGTGTGACCGCCGGCCTCCTCAACAGGAAGTGCTTGCAGGAGGGACACCGGGGAGGGGCCAGGCACCGTTGCTGAGTTTAACCCTTTCGCTGAATCCCTGCGACAGTGCAGGCACACAGGCACATGCCGTGGCAGGCAGCTGGGTTCCATCTGGAATCAGTTTTAAGATATCACCTCCCACGCAAGGGTACTTTATCGGCACCAACTAACTACAGGAAAGCACATTGATGTACCACCTCTGTAAGGCAGTAAATTATCCCATGGTGCTTCACCGGAGCACTTTGAACCACGAAGGTGGCAGGTGATCAAAACCTTTGGTGAAAGAGGTAGGTCTTGAAGGAGGAGAGATAGAGAGTTAGAACGGTTCAGGGAGAGAATTCAGGAGCTTGAGGACTCGGAAACTGAAGGCATGTCCGCCAATAGTGGAGCGATTAAAATCGGGGCTGTTAAGAGCACAGGAGGACTACAATGAAACTCAAGGCACTACAGCGCGGGGCCCCAAACAGAGAGGTGACGGCTGTGGGGGGAGCACCAATCACAGCCTTGGGGCGGGAGTCTCTGACCCCCCCCCCCCCCACCGGTCGGACAATCCCTGGGGAGCGGCGTGAATCCCGCTCCGACGCCGGCTGCTGTATTCTGTGGCGCCGGTTTTCAGGTCGGGGTGGGGTTTACACCACGCCGGTCGGGGGCTGTTGGCAGCGCCCCCCCCCCCCCCCCCCAACCCGGCAATTCTCCGGGCCCTGATTGGCTGAGCGGCCATCAGTTCCTGGCCAGTCCCACCGGCGTGAAATGGACATGGTCCCATATGGCGGGATCTGGCTTGTAGGCCCTTCTAGTGGAGTAGTGGAGTCCTCGGGGGGGGGGGGGGGGGCGCGGGGGTATCCGGCTCCCGGGGGGGGGGGGGGAGGGGCGGCACGGCAGGATCCGGCTCCGGGGGGGGAGCACGGCATTATCCGGCTCCTGATGGGGCGCCCCGACGGTGGCCTGGCCCGCGATCGGGGCACACCGATCAGCAGACAGGCCTGTGCCATGGGGCACTCCATCTGCGCCGGCCTCTGTAGGGCTCCGCTATGGCCGGTGTGGAGAAGAGCCCTCCTGCATGTGCACAGGAAGACACTGGCCGGTCTGCGCATGCGCGGAGCCACGGCAGCGGTTCTGCGCATGCGCCAACTCGCGCCGGAGGATTCCACAACTTCCGGTTGGCACGAAGCCGGAGTGGTTTGCACCATTCTTGCCGCTGGCGTCGGGCCATCCCGCCAATTGTGGGCGAATCCCACCCTGGGTTTCTCTAAATTTGTCTATTGAACCTATCAGCAGGCAAGGCAGAACAACATCGGGCTCTGATTGGTGGACTCCCCATTGGAGTGGGAAAATCGTTTGCCAGACGTTGAAAGCTGGGTGGGCGTCTAGAGCAGCCCAAACACAGATCCCCTGAATTGGTGTGAGGTTTCTGAACTTTCCTTGAGTAAAGGTGCAAAGCAGCAGCCCGGTTTCTGGCGGACAGCCTGTGGCAAAGGTGAGGTCGTCGACCTAACATCGGGGTGCGAGGCCTTCAGCGAGGCGAGGAGGAGGCGCGGGCCAACGACCGTCGAGGGGAGCAGTGGGGAGACTCTTGACCTCCAGGCCACGGCAGTGGAGGGAGGGCGAGCCAACCAAAAAGGAAAGAAGTCACCAGGCCAGATAGCTAGCAGCAGCCAAAGATAAAATGCTGGAAAATCTCAACAGGTCTGGCAGCATCTGTAGGGAGAGAAAAGAGCGAACGTTTCCAGGTGACTCTTTGTCAAAGCTAACAGACAAAGTGGGAAACATTTATGCAGTGGAGTGAGAATGAAAGATGAATCATAGCCACAGAAACCCAGGGAAACCGGGTGCTAATAGCCACAGAAAGCGAGGGGGTAGAGTGCTAATGGCAGTCCCCAGAGAGAACAAAAGGTTTGAAAGGTCAAACAGCAGAGAAACTAACATCAGAGGGTAACCTGCAAGAGATGTGGATGTGGGGGGAGGGGAAGGGGGAAGCAAAGGGGGGAAAGGGTAACGAAAGGAGGATAAGATGGGGGGGTGATGAATATATATAAAGACAATAAAGACAAGGGCCTCACGGTAGCATGGTGGTTAGCATCAATGCTTCACAGCTCCAGGGTCCCAGGTTCGATTCCCGGCTGGGTCACTGTCTGTGTGGAGTCTGCACGTCCTCCCTGTGTGTGCGTGGGTTTCCTCCGGGTGCTCCGGTTTCCTCCCACAGTCCAAAGATGTGTGGGTTAGGTGGATTGGCCATGCTAAATTGCCCGTAGTGTAAGGTTAATGGGGGGATTGTTGGGTTACGGGTATGTGGGTTTAAGTAGGGTGATCATTGCTCGGCACAACATCGAGGGCCGAAGGGCCTGTTCTGTGCTGTACTGTTCTATGTTCTATGACAAGAGAGAAAGAAATGGTTAAAAACAGTTAAAATGAAATGGGATGAAAACAAATGGGTTGAGGTGGGGTATGGCTAATCAGCTGAAATTGCTGAATTCGACGTTGAGACCGGAAGGCTGTCGCGTGCCTAACCAGAAGATGAGATGCTGTTTCTCTAGTTTGCGTTGAGCTTCACTGGAACAGTGGACAGCACGGTAGCATAGTGGTTAGCACAGTTGCCTCACAGCTCCAGTGACCCAATTCCCGGCTTGGGTCACTGTCTGTGTGGAGTCTGCACGTTCTCCCCCGTGTCTGCGTGGGTTTCGTCCGGGTGCTCCGGTTTCCTCCCACAGTCCAAAGATGTGTGGGTTAGGTGGATTGGCCATGCTAAATTGCCCCTAGTGTCCAAAAAGGTTAAGTGGGGGTTGCTGGGTTACGGGGATAGGGTAGAGATGTGGGCTTGAGTAGGGTGCTCTTTGTAAGGGCCGGTGCAGACTCGATGGGCCGAATGGCTTCCTTCTGCACTGTAAATTCTGTGATTCTATGAACATTGCAGCAGGCCAAGGACAGGCCTGGGAGCAGGGTCCTGTGTTAAAATGGTAAGCAACGGGAAAGTCAAGGTCCTGAAGGCACACAGACCGAAGGTGCTCAGCAAAGCGATCACCCAGTCTGCGTTTGGCCTCTCCGCTATAGAGGAGTCCACAGCTAGCAGCAGCAGCCAGTCAAGTCAGCCAGCCAGGAGCACACGCGGTCACCGAGGCTCGAGGCCCGGTCATTTGAGCAGGAGCAGAGACATCATTGTGGGTGGGACTTGACGTTATTGGGGCAGGCCTCCACGATATCCGAGGCGGGGTGTGATATGGGGTCTCTGCAAAGAGGGAGAGCACGATACCCCCAAAAGTGTAAGTCCGCCTGTGGTCAAGAGACCAGAATTACAGCAATTTCAGAAGGTTGTAGAACCGGAGATGATGGCAAAGGTGAACAGAGATGAGACCGTGGGAGGACGAGAATTTTCAAATCTTTCCATTAGTCCTGCTGGGAAATCGGAGGGTCAATCATTTGTGTTTCAGTACATCCTAGTCACTGGTTTCATCTTTACATCAGGCCCTGGAGTCCCTCAGTCGCCAGCGATACTGTCACAAAGACAACTTGCATTCATTTAGCGCTTAAGCCATCCCAAAGAGATCAGGGAGGCCTCCCCTGCTGTCCTCCAAATTAGTACCATGGAATCTTTCGCAGTCACCTGAGAGGGCAAATGGAGTTTCATGACACTCTTGTAGCACAGCCCTCCTGCAGCGCTGTCTCTGTGAGCCGTCCTGGATTTTGTACTCGAGTCTTTGGACTGGGATTTGAACCCTCAAAATTGTAACTCGAGAGGCAAGAATATTACTGACTGAGTCGCGACGGACAACCTGGTAGCTTCTCCGTGTGTGTTTTGAACACAGAACCATCCTCCATCTTGCCCCTCTGCCCTCATCTCACTCACTCCGAGGTTACAAACTAGGCCGCTGGTACAAAGAGCCTCTTGAGATGGCAACCTGCAGCTCAAAAAAAGAAGGTTTTGATCTTTTGGTCATTTATTACTAATAGGAAATCTTTCTTCCCCCACTGGGCCATAAAGGCAGGGGTTATATGATTTATTACTTGCGGTTTCATATACTTCATATCAATGATTAGTTGGGGAACTCAGGGGGCTGTGAATTTGGGCGGCGGGATGGCACAGTGGTTGGCACTGCTGCCTCACAGCGCCAGGGACCCGGGTTGAATTCCAGCCTTGGCGACTGTCTGTGTGGAGTTTGTACACAGCGGGTGTTTCAGGTGAATAGAATCAGAACGTTCTGGAAAAAAAAATCAGCAGGTCTGGCAGCATCTGAGGAGAGAGAAACTGAGTTACTGCTTTGAGCTCGATATTCCAGCTCTCTCTGTTTTTATTTCTCTGGCATCCACAGTATTTTGCCTTTACTTGAAGTAAATAGTACTGTAGTGTTCAGGCGAAAGCTGGAAATTGATAAACTGATGGGTTGAGGTTGGAGGAGTATCCCTTGGAGCATTAACATCAGAATAAACCGTTTCAACCCATTTCGGGGCTAGTTTAGCACACAGGGCTAAAGAGCTGGCTTTGAAAGCAGACCGAGGCAGGCCAGCAGCACGCTTCAATTCCCGTACCAGCCTCCCCGAACAGGCGCCGGAATGTGGCGACTAGGGGCTTTTCACAGTAACTCCATTTGAAGCCGACTTGTGACAATAAGCCATTTTCATTTCATTAAATGGGCTGAATGGCCTGTTTCTTTGCTGCCAAATTCTGCATAATTGCAGATGAGTGGGTGTAGAGCACAAATTCTTACTCGTTTTAATGTTCTGTTGTCAGGCCCTCGTCTTCTTCGCCGCCCGGCCCTGTCCACGGCCCACTCCATGGACACGAGCACGTACTCCACACTCCCAGTGCAGTACTGAGGGAGCGCCGCACTACTGAGAGGCAGCAGCTTCCAGGTGAGGCTGACGCCATGACTTGTCCAGGTGTGCGCATTTGCCGCTTTACTGGAGACCCAACAGCCATCAGAAGCTTAACTGCTGGCTATGGGATCTTGCTGTGCTTGTCACGCACCCCAAAATCAGGGCAGCACCAAGCATTTTACAGTTGATTGAGTCTCGGGCACGGCTGCAATGTAGATAATGGGGCAGCTAAATTGAGCACAGCAAGATCCCGCCAAAAACTGCATGATAATATTGGCCAGGACCAGTGAGGAGAGAGGAGGGGGAAACCTCCTTTACTGTCCTCCAAAATGTGGGCTGCTTGTCCGTTTATATTCATCTGTGACAGGTAGAGGGGGCCACAGCGTGGCCTCTCGCACGAAAGAGAGGGTTACCCACTGACCCACGGCTGACACGGTCTTCGGGGTGTTTGCGAGCAATGTGATTGGCTGCTCTCTGAATTCAAGGCGGCCTTCAAAGAAAGACGAGGAGCCGATTCCCAGGTTCCGCCTTGAGGTCTCGAACTGTAAATTAGTGCCAGCTGTTGTGTTTGTCTGTTCACTAATCGTGCGGCTCATCTATGACCCTGACCTTGATCAGTAAAATCTCAGTGAATCAAACCTCCTACCGGCAGTGTTTGTACGAGCTGGACAAGTCTGTGATTTATTGGACAATAATTCAGTACCACATTAAATTTTTGTTTAATGGTTCTTTCTGTCGGTGCCAATCCGCGCTCTCCACTCCCAGCCCAGAGAAGCTGAGTCACACTGATTTCTGGCTCACTGGGACTCTCCAGAGTCCAACCCAAGTGACGCTTCTCTGGTTGTGCACATAGACATAGAACATACAGTGCAGAAAGAGGCCATTCGGCCCATCGAGTCTGCACCGAACCACTTAATCTGGGAGGGAGGGAGGGACGGGAGAGGGCCGGTTACGGGGTGGGGCATGGGCAGAGAAAGGGGTATGGGAGAGGAGGGAGGAGGGGGGACAATAAATTGGATAGGGAGACAGGGGGTGTTGTAGATATTGGAATTAGGTATCGCCTTGTCATGGATGTCATAGAATTTACAGTGCTGAAGGAGGCCATTCGGCCCATCGAGTCTGCACCGGCTCTTGGAAAGAGCACCCTACCCAAGGTCAACACCTCCACCCTATCCCCATAACCCAGTAACCCCACCCAACACTAAGGGCAATTTTGGACACTAAGGGCAATTTATCACGGCCAATCCACCTAACCTGCACATCTTTGGACTGTGGGAGGAAACCGGAGCACCCGGAGGAAACCCACGCACACACGGGGAGGATGTGCAGACTCCGCACAGACAGTGACCCAAGCCGGAATCGAACCTGGGACCCTGGAACTGTGAAGCAATTGTGCTATCCACAATGCTACCATGCTGCCCATTAGTAGCACAACACAATTAGTGCTGCCTTAATCCCAATTCTTTCCTCATACTACGTCCGGTGTACGCAGAGGACTGAATCCTCCCAGTTGTTCCTCTCCCTTCCTCCCCTCTTTTTCTTCTCCTCCCTCTGTTACTCTATTTCTCTCCCACCACCTTGCCCCTCTCTCCACTTCACTGTATCATCCAGCTTGTCCCTCCACACTCTTCCTACTCGTGCCCCCGTTCCCTTTCCTCCCTCTTCGCCAGTTGATCCTCCTTCAGTCTCTGCCCCTCCACCCCTTCCCTCCTTCCTCCTTCCACCTTCCCCTCCTACTGTACTCACCTTCCCCCTTCCTCACTTCCCCTAAACCGCCATTCTCCTCCTCGCTCACTTACAGTGATTGGAGGTGCTTCCTGGATCAGCCCCTGGCAGTTCAGACCCAGAGTCTTTATCCATTAATCCTTCGATCAGGCTGTGCGTCTATTTTTTGAAGGAAACAGTCCCCTTGTTGAGTTTGGTGCTAACCAAGTGTGACAAATGGGATATTGGCTTCTAAATGTTTGGGACAATTTAAGGGTTAGAAGCCTAGGTTTAGAGTGCGTTTGACCGCTGTGGTCATGTTTTTTGAAAGGATTTTGTTTTGCTTCTGGGAAACAGCAGGTAAAATCGACCAGAGGAGTGTGGTTTGACTGGGGAGGTCCCTGGGGAGTTAATATGCTTTTGCAACCTGCCGACATAATTTGTTTTGCAGCTTGGGGAGATGAAATCATTGCTGGGTGGAGCCCAAGAAAGCAGAGAGGCCGTGAGTAATTTTGGAGAAGTATTGGGAGAGATAAGAGGTGAATTCTGATCTGCCTGAAATGGAATCCACAACTTTCTCATATCAGGATAATTATAAAAGAGTAATAATCTGTAGAAATACCATAGCCCTATTCTTTATGCGATCACACCTGGATCAAATCATTCTCCCTCAAGTCTTAGAAATAAACCAAAAAATATTGGGGTTTCAGTCCATCATCCTAGCCACTGTTGGGGGTCTGGGATCATAATCCAGTTTGAGGGATGTTACTGTTACGTATGTCAGTTGTGCTACTAATCAGCTAGTGAAGGTGAGTTCAAATCCCTCTGTCAATGATCCAACTCTCAACGTTACTGTTAGTTGCCATTGGCTATCTGTCCTGTTATGGGCCAGGGTTTAGAGGACCCCAAAGTGTATCATGGCGTTCACCTGACCCACACGTTTTAATAGATTGTGGTATGGGGAGCACACGGCCCACTCTGGTACAGCAGAAACGGAAAAGTATTTTTGAAAGCAAAACAATGTTTATTCTATGAACTCAAGTTAGCCTTTTTAAAACATAGTGAATATCTCAGCAACCAGCAATTCAAATACAACCTCCAAAGAATACACTAAGTAATCCTTTAAGCTTTCCTTTTAACATCCATACGACTTAAAAACACCTTTTAACAGAAAGACATGAAAAAAAAAATGAAAATCGCTTATTGTCATGAGTAGGCTTCAAGGAAGTTACTGTGAAAAGCCCCTAGTCGCCATATTCCAGCGCCTGTCCGGGGAGGCTGGTACAGGAATCGAACTGTGCTGCTGGCCTGCTTTAAAAGCCAGCGATTTAGCTGAGTGAGCTAAACCAGCCCCTAACATCAGGCTTAACTTCACAGAACAGTTACCATGTTGAAATCAGCAAATGGATGTTCATGAGCTTGCAGAGATTCACACACATCCTGCTGTGACTGCAGCTTCTCCAAAACTAAAATGAAACCGAACCCACCCTGCAACAAAAAGCCTAAAGCGAAAGTAAAAAGCTGACAGACAGCCCAGCTCCACCCACTTTCTGACATCACTGCAGTAATAAACACCATTTTTTTAAAGGTACTCTCACGACAGATATTTATATACACACCCATTTATAAACACCCATTTATTAAAGGTACTCTCACATGACGGGCAGCACGGTAGCATGGTGGTTAGCATAAATGCTTCACAGCTCCAGGGTCCCAGGTTCGATTCCCGGCTGGGTCACTGTCTGTGCGGAGTCTGCACATCCTCCCCGTGTGTGCGTGGGTTTCCTCCGGGTGCTCCGGTTTCCTCCCACAGTCCAAAGATGTGCGGGTTAGGTGGATTGGCCATGCTAAATTGCCCGTAGTGTCCTAAAAAGTAAGGTGGGGGGGGAGTGGTTGTTGGGTTACGGGTATAGGGTGGATACGTGGGTTTGAGTAGGGTGATCATTGCTCGGCACAACATCGAGGGCCGAAGGGCCTGTTCTGTGCTGTACTGTTCTATTCTATTCTATTCTATGACAGTCCAAAGTGTGTCATTAATTGTTTTGCATTTCATGGCGTCTTCACAAAGCAGGTGTGAAGTGAAAGATCTGAAGTACCTGATCAAGAGAACTCACACCAGGAAGGGGAGGGGGTTGCGGGGGGGGGGGGGGGGGGGGGGGGGGTGTCACTGAGAGTCACGCCCTGCCCTTCTGATTTCCCTACTCCCCTCAGCCCGCCATCCCGTCTCCCTGTAATTCACATCTCGCCCTCCGTTCACCTGTGGTTTGATCCTCGTCAACCTCAGGCCTCCAGTGGGTGCTGTGCCGGAAGCTGCCACCTCTCCCTGTGGCGCACACGGGCAATGGGCAGCTCCCGGCCTCCGATTGGCTGGCAGCTTTCAGCGGGTGGGATTTTATCCCCCGGAGTCATAAATCCCGGAAGAGGCTCGGCACTGGCCTGTTAAATTCCTGATCGATACTAGATTGCAGCAGACCTTCGCCAGCAGAGACAATAAGGGGGCTCCAGGTGACCCTCCAGCCAATGGGCGAGAGCCTCCAGCATTCAATCCTGTCCATAGAGCTAGACAGCACAGGATGCCATTCGGCCCATTGTGTCATTTGAGAGAGCTATCCAATCAGTTCCATTTTCCCACTGTTCTTTATATTGTCTTGAAAATTGTTGCTCTTCAATTCCCTCGTTGAACGTTTCGGTTGAATTTGCTTCAATTCAGGCAGCACGTTATTCATGGCGTTTCTTATCTTTTCCCAGTTGCTACCTTTCTTAAATCAATTCCTTCTGGTTACCGACCACCCTGCCACTGGAATAAGTTTGTCTGTAGCGTTTGAGGACTCTGGGTCTGTACTTGTTGGAATTTAGAAGGATGAGGGTGGTGAATCTGCGAAACTCTTTGCTGCAGAAGGCTGTGGAGGTCAGATCACTGAGTGCCTTTAAAACAGAGATAGATAGATTCTTGATTAATAACGGGATCAGGGGTTATGGGGAGAAAGGAGGGGAAGGGGATGAGAACATATCAGCCATGATTGAATGGCGGAGCAGACTCGATGGGCCGAGTGGCCTACATCTGCTCCTATGTCTTATGGCATTATGGTATTTATTCAATTAAAGCCCCCTATTAATTTGAAGATGTCTATTAATCTCCCTTAACTCCAGGCTTCTCCACTCTCTTGACATGAATGAAGTCTCATGCCTGTAACTGTTCTCAATCTCCTCTGCACCCTCATCAAATCCTTAACATCCTTCCTACAGTGTGATGCTCAGACAACCAATAACCCACTCCTTTGTTTTAAGTAAAGGCTTATCAAAAGTCCAAAAAAAACAACAAAAGAATAGTCACCACAAAATTACAAAAGTCCTAATACTGAGCAGCTACACGTTGTTTGGATTATGGACACGAGAGGAAAGCTAGTATCTGCCTCAAACTCCTCAGATATCTGGCTTTACACCATGACAAGATAAAGGTCACCGTTGTGTGCTAGAAGTCAGAGTTCAAAGAGGAAACAGGTTGACATTCACAAGTGGGTGTTCAGTTGGTTTGGATGTTCAGTATCTGATCGCACCTCAACGTGGAGGCCAGAGAGTGGGTACGAGATGTACTCAATCTGCAGCTTACCGGAGTGTGAAGGGAAATCTGTGTCCAACCCTCTTCTATACCTATACTGTGAGTGTTTGATTGGGACGTTGTAGAGGGAGATTCACTCTGTATCTAACACCGTGCTGTACCTGTCCTGGGAGTGTTTGATGGGGACAGTGTAGAGGGAGCTTTACTCTGTATCTCACCCCGTGCTGTACCTGTCCTGGGAGTGTTTGATTGGGACAGTGTAGAGGGAGCTTTACTCTGTATCTAACACCGTGCTGTACGTGTCCTGGGAGTATTTGATGGGGACAGTGTAGAAGGAGCTTTACTCTGTATCTCACACCCGTGCTGTACCTGTCCTGGGAGTGTTTGATGGGGACAGTGTACAGGGAGATTCACTCTGTATCTAACCCCGTGCTGTACCTGTCCTGGGAGTGTTTGATGAGGACAGTGTAGAGGGAGCTTTACTCTGTATCTAACCCCGTGCTGTACCTGTCCTGGGAGTGTTTGATGGGGACAGTGTAGAGGGAGTTTTACTCTGTATCTCACCCCGTGCTGTACCTGTCCTGGGAGTGTTTGATGGGGACAGTGTAGAGGGAGCTTTACACTGTATCTAACCCCATGCTGTATCTGTCCTGGGAGTGTTTGATGGGGACAGTGTAGAGGGAGCTTTACTCTGTATCTAACACCGTGCTGTACCTGTCCTGGGAGTGTTTGATGGGGACAGTGTAGAGGGAGCTTTACTCTGTATCTAACCCCATGCTGTACCTGTCCTGGGAGTGTTTGATGGGGACAGTATGGAGGGAGCTTTACCCTGTATCTAACCCTGTGCTGTACCTGTCCTGGGAGTGTTTCATGGGGACAGTGCAGAGGGAGCTTTACTCTGTATCTAACCCTATGCTGTACCTGTCCTGGGAGTGTTTGATGGGGACAGTGTAGAGGGAGCTTTACTCTGTATCTAACCCCGTGCTGTACCTGTCCTAGGAGTGTTTGATGGGGACAGTGTAGAGGGAGCTTTACTCTGTATCTAACCCCGTGCTGTACCTGTCCTGGGAGTGTTTGATGGGGACAGTATAGAGGGAGCTTTACTCTGTATCTAACCCCGTGCTGTACCTGTCCTGGGAGTGTTTGATGGGGACAGTGTAGAGGGAGCTTTACTCTGTATCTAACCCCGTGCTGTGCCTGTCCTGGGAGTGTTTGATGGGGAGAGTGTAGAGGGAGCTTTACTCTGTATCTAAGCCTGTGCTGTACCTGTCCTGGGAGTGATTGATGGAGACAGTGTATGGGGAGCTTAACTCTGTATCTAAGCCCGTGCTGTACCTGTCCTGGGAGTGTTTGATGGGGACAGTGTATGGGGAGCTTTACTCTGTATCTAACCCCGTGCTGTACCTGTCCTGGGAGTGTTTGATGGGGACAGTGTATGGGGAGCTTTACTCTGTATGTAACCTCATTTAGATTGGGACATAGTATCAGGTTTACTTTCTGTTCAACCGCATGTGTAGCTCTCTTGGGCCTGTTTCTCGGTGGCAGAGGGTGCTGACAATGGAAGGGAGTTTTATTGCCCACACAGATACCCTTCTGCTCAGACATTAATATCTGGTCTGTAGATGAGTAAATTGTTGTATCCTTCGACTGTTATTTTGAAGTGAGTTAAAGAATGATTACAGGAAGGGAGTTTTCCTTCACCTTCTTGACTACTGCAGGTCAGCTGAGGTCAGAAGGACTTGCTGATAAGAGGAAGGAGATTTTGCAATGCTTGCTGCTGTCTCAGAGCCGGCAAACATGTCAACTTTCATCAGCTCACAAGCTGAATTATCACTGCTGTATCAGAAGGTTGAGTTAACCTTGGCCTTCAGCATGACGTCTGGATTCCAACTGTGTGTCTCATTCTGTGAAAGAATTTTCAAATCACAGGCGACTGTTTTAATCACTCAATTTTCTTACCATCTCTTTAAAAACAAACACATTCAGCTTTGGGAAACACGATCCTGTTACACACACACACACACAGTCAGTGCTGAGACACTCAGTCCTGTTACACACACACACACAGTCAGTGCTGAGACACTCAGTCCTGTTACACACACACACAGTCAGTGCTGAGACACTCAGTCCTGTTACACACACACACACAGTCAGTGCTGAGACACACAGTCCTGTTACACACACACACACACACACACACACAGTCAGTGCTGAGACACACAGTCCTGTTATACACACACACAGTCAGTGCTGAGACACACAGTCCTGTTACACACACACACAGTCAGTGCTGAGACACTCAGTCCTGTTACACACACAGTCAGCGCTGAGACACACAGTCCTGTTACACACACACACAGTCAGTGCTGAGACACACAGTCCTGTTACACACACACACAGTCAGTGCTGAGACACAGCCCTGTTACACACACACACAGTCAGTGCTGAGACACTCAGTCCTGTTACACACACACACACACACACACACACACAGTCAGTGCTGAGACACTCAGTCCTGTTACACACACACACACACACACACAGTCAGTGCTGAGTCACACGGTCCTGTTACACACACACACACACAGTCAGTGCTGAGACACACAGTCCTGTTACACACACACACACACACAGTCAGTGCTGAGACTCTCAGTCCTGTTACACACACACACATACACAGTCAGTGCTGAGACACACAGTCCTGTTACACACACACACGCAGTCAGCGCTGAGACACACAGTCCTGTTACACACACACACACACACACAGTCAGTGCTGGGACACTCAGTCCTGTTACACACACACACGCAGTCAGCGCTGAGACACAGTCCTGTTACACACACACACGCAGTCAGTGCTCGAACACACAATCCTGTTATACACACACACAGTCAGTGCTCGAACACACAATCCTGTACACACACACACAGTCAGTGCTGGGTCACACAGTCCTGTTACACACACACATACACACACAGTCAGTGCTGGGACACACAGTCCTGTTACACACACACACAGTCAGTGCTGAGACACACAGTCCTGTTACACACACGGTCAGTGCTGGGACACACAGTCCTGTTACACACACACACACAGTCAGTGCTGGACGCACAGTCCTGTTACACACACGGTCAGTGCTGGACGCACAGTCCTGTTACACACACACACACCGGGTCAGTGCTGGACGCACAGTCCTGTTACACACACACACACAGTCAGTGCTGAGACACACAGTCCTGTTACACACACACACACAGTTAGTGCTGAGACACACAGTCCTGTTACACACACACACACAGTCAGTGCTGAGA
The DNA here is from genome assembly GCF_902713615.1 of Scyliorhinus canicula. Taxonomy (NCBI): domain Eukaryota; kingdom Metazoa; phylum Chordata; class Chondrichthyes; order Carcharhiniformes; family Scyliorhinidae; genus Scyliorhinus; species Scyliorhinus canicula. The sequence goes on along the minus strand of NC_052152.1, from coordinate 9,302,434 downwards.
CACACGGTCCTGTTACACACACACACACACACACACACACACAGTCAGTGCTGAGACACACAGTCCTGTTACACACACACACACAGTCAGTGCTGAGACACACAGTCCTGTTACACACACACACACACACACACACACAGTCAGTGCTGAGACACACAGTCCTGTTACACACACACACACAGTCAGTGCTGAGACACACGGTCCTGTTACACACGGCCGATGCGCAGGAAAAGAGTGCCCCCACGGCACAGGCCCGCCCGCGGATCGGTGGGCCCCGATCACGAGCCAGGCCACCGTGGGGGCACCCCCGGCGCCCCCCCCTCCTACCCCCCTCTCTCTCCCCCCCCCCCCCCCCACCCCCCCAGGAGCCCAGAGCCCGCCCACGCCGCCAGGTCCCGTCGGTAAGGGACCGAGTCTAATCTACGCTGGCAGGACTGGCAAAGAACCAGCGGGACTTCGGCCCATCACGGGCCGGATAATCGCCGGGGGGGCCATTGCGAGCGGCCGCCGACTGGCGCGGCGCAATTCCTGCCCCCGCCGAGTCTCCGGTGCCGGAGAATTCGGCGGGGGCGGGATTCACGCCCCCCCCCCCCCGGCCCGGCGATTCTCCGACCCGACGGGGGGGGGGGTCGGAGAATCCCGCCCACCATCTCTCTCTGCTGATTAAATACATAATGTGTCGGTGTCAAAGTTTTCCCTCTCTCGCTCTAGCACTCAATCTCGCTCTCTCTCTTTCTCTCTCTCGCTCTCTCCCTCCCTCACTTTCCCCCCCCGCTCCCCCTTTCGTGGCTTTGTCCATTTCCCTTTTCTCTCTTCACCTTCCCGTTGGAATGTTCTGTCCACTCTCTCTTTTTCCTGCATCTCCTCATTTTCAAGTCTCTTTGTAATTGAAGCTTTACTAATTCAAAATCCTCACTTCTCTAAACCTTGGGCCCAGCAAACCCCTCTGATAAATATTCAAATGTGTGGCACGGCTTTCAATTATCTAAGCCTTCTTAGCTCCTGTCGATAAGACTGCTTCCAATTGATGTGTCAATTCCCGCAATTTGTTCTTTTCAAACTTGCTCCCATTACATTGTTTATGCCCAGACAAGATCAAGCGAGCACAAAAGCCATTTTCTGCAGCCTTCTTACTAAGTCTAACATATTCTGACTTGATTCCTCGTGTTTCTCCCTCTTTTTACGTTCAACAGTCAAAATCCGATGCACCCAGGCAGTTGAGCTTTTTACGATCCCGAACGAGCCCCCAGTTCTCTGTCACGAAGCACGCTGATGTTATCTATGAGGGTATCCCAACCTGGAACACTGGTTCATGCTGCTGTATGGTTTTGCTTTGGGAACAAGCATCCAAACCGTCGTGTAACAGTTAGTAAAGACTGTTTATGAAAGTAAAGACAAATACATACAAATAGAACTACTCTACTCTCACGCAATTGGGGCTGGTTTAGCACACTGGGCTAAATCGCTGGCTTTGAAAGCAGACCAAGGCGGGCCAGCAGCATGGTTCAATTCCCGTACCGGCCTCCCCGAACAAGCGCCGGAATGTGGCGACTAGGGGCTTTTCACAGTAACTTCATTTGAAGCCTACTTGTGACAATAAGCAATTTTCATTTTCATTTCATTTGAGATGTATGAATTACTGAACACACACACACACAGTTTATATAGAACGGGCCCTTTGTTCCAAAATCTATCTATGATACCTGAACTCCGTCAACATGCCCGGCTCCTGAAACAACATCCAAATTAATTAACCAGCTTATAGTTACTGCACAATACAGGGATGATACTCCAGTCTGGGAGACGTCGTTTTCCTGGTCCAGTGATGACATTTAAAACTGCCATTGCGAACGGTTTCTGCACTGCCTTCCCTCTAAGATTTAGAGGCCTGTTTGATGTAAAACTGGCTTCTCGGCTGCGAGCTGAAAAACTAGCTTTCAGGCTTAGTGGCTGGAAACTGGCCTATCTGCTTTCTGAGACTGCTGGGTGTTAACTGCCTCCCCAACTTCTGATCGCCCGGCCAATTATATCTTTGTTCCTCTTTGATTATGTCTTCTGTGTATTCAGCTGTCTGCCCTGATCAACGTTCTTGACTTTGCATTAACATATGTCTGCCTTATTGACCTTTCCAACAGTCTATTAACTGTTTCTCCTCATAAGCTATTATTTAAAGATGAAAGAGAAAAAAAAGTTATATTAAAGATTGAAAGCTGTAGGAGTAGAGAGTGGCCACGTGATATCGAGAAGAAAAGTGCTGTGTTTAGAGAGAGCTGCGAAAGAAGCAAAATGGGCAGCAGTCACCCTCAGAAAAGTGTTTGTTGCCGAAAGTAAAGTTGTCTCAATTGCCTTCTAATCTCATTATTGTGAAAAGCGCATATCAATTGCACCTTTGAATACTGTCTACTGCTGTCTTTAGGCAGACTTTTACCTGTTGCTGCACATCTTGAATCCAAATGTTTGTTCACTTCGTTTTAATGCAGTTGCCAGGCAAATTCATGACAACATACCCAGTCAGTGCTGGGACATTCAGTCCTGTTACACACACACACACACACACTGGGGACACAGTTTTTTTAAAAAGGGGAGGGGGGTCTGCCATTTCAGATGGAGACGAGGAAGAATTTCCTCGCTCTGAGTGTTTTAGTTTTTGCAATTCCTTTCCACAGGTCTCCGTGAAGGCTGGATCATTGAATATGTTCAACGCTGAGTGGGACAGATTTACCGTCTGCAAGGGTGGGGTGGGTGCAGACAGGAAAGGGGAGTTGAGGCTACAATCAGATTAGCCATGATCTCATTGAATGTTGGAGCAGGATTGAGGGTCTGAGTGGCTACTCTTGCTCCTACGTCTTACGTTCTCATGTTGGTCACCGTGATATGTGCTGATCACTGGTTGTCCCATTCTGGTCACTGAACTGCCATCTTCTCCTATCTATCTCTCCGATTACGAGGTACTCTGCCCCCTCTCGGTTATTCCAAGTGCCCATTTCCTTGAGCACAAGCGGATTACCTCACCGCGGTGTTACGATGTGAGAGGTGACAATTGTCGGGCTGCTCAAATGGCAAAGTCAAACTTAGGCAAGCATTTACAACGATTTTGCAAATCGTCTATTGTAACGAGGCAGTATGTTCACGGGGACACGAGAAAGGGAATTCCAATCCCGCTTTTGCAAATTTTAAATATTGCATTCAACATTTATTAACAAAGAGAGAATTAAGCCATTTGTACAGTTGAACATAGTCCTGCAAACATTTCGCAAAAGGTTTCTGAAACTCACTGAAACTCCCCTTTTCAAGCAACAGTCCCTGTACACTTTTAATCTATGAAAAACCCAGCAATATTACCACACGGCATCCACTGTTGCTATTGAGCAGGGAACCTCTTTCTCACTTAGTAAAAGAAATCCAAACTTGTAAAACAACTTTACTTTCTGCAACAAACACTTTTCTGAGGGCGACCGCTGCCCATTTTGCTTCTTTCGCAGCTCTCTCTAAACACAGCACTTTTCTTCTCGATATCACGTGGCCACTCTCTACTCCTACAGCTTTCAATCTTTACTATAACTTTTTTTTCTCTTTCACCTTTAAATCAATTGGGTGGGATTCTCTGACCCCCCCCCCCCCCCCCCCCGGCCGGGTGGGAGAATCGCCGTGGAGCCATGCGAATCGCGCCACGCCACCCCAACGCCGGGACGCGATTCTCCCATCCCTGTGAAAACATCCGCGCGCGAATGGTGCCGGGCCGTACAGAGAATCGCCGCAAAAGGCTGTAGCGGCGATTCTCCAGCGACGCCGTGATTCTCCGGCCCAGATGGGCCGAGCGGCCCGTCCGAAAAAACCTGAGTCCCGCCGGTGCCGTTCTAACATGGTCTGGGGCGGCGGGACCTCGGGGGTTGAAGGGTCCGGGGGCGGCCCGTGGTGGGGGAGGAGGTGTCCAACCCCGGAGAGGCCCTCCGTAGTGGCCTGGCCCACGATCGGGGCCCACCGATCGGCGAGCCGGCCTCTCTGGCTGCAGACCTCTTTCCTTCCGCGCGGGCTACTGGATCCCTGCGCCATTCGGCATTGGGGCAGGTGCGGGGGTGGCGGGCAGTGCGCATGCGCTAGTTGCTGCTGGCCCAACTGTGCATGCGCGGACACCCCCGCGCCGCATCGTTTACTTGGCGCTGGATCTCCCAACGCCGCTCCGAGGCCACGCCCCTACTAGCCCCCTCTTCACACATCTTCTCTACTGAGTAGTACGACACTCCTGTATGCTCCACCTGATGCCTGTGTCTATGTATTTACATAGTGCATTTTACGTATATTGTGTATTTTATGTTTGCCCTATTATGTATTTTCATTTCATGTATTGACTGATCTACCTGAGCTGCACGCAGAACAATACTTTTCACTGTGCCTCAGCGCACGTGACAATAAACAAATCCATCCAAATCCTTTCCCAGAAGGTAAAAAATATGGCCTGCAGCCAGAGAGGCCGGCTCGCCGATCAGTGGGCCCCGATCGTGGGCCAGGCCACTATGGAGGGCCTCTCCGAGGTTGGACCCCCCCACAGGCCACCCCCGGACCCTTCAGCCCCGAGGTCCCGACGGCCCAGACCTTGTTAGAACAGAGGCCGGTGGGACTCGGATTTTTTCGGACGGCCGCTCGGCCCATCCGGGCCGGAGAATCGCGGCGCCGCCGGAGAATCGCCGCTACAGCCTTTTGCATAAATGAAAAGTAATACTTTATTCATTTATGATCGTTGGCAGTTGTAAAGTTTCCTTTTGAAATGCAACAGCTAAACTTCACTTCACCCCGTATCCAGTGGTTAGCACTGTTGCTTCACAGTGCCAGGGTCCCAGGTTCAATTCCCGGCTTGGGTCACTGTCTGTGCGGAGGGTCTGCACATCCTCCCCGTGTGTGCGTGGGTTTCCTCCGGGTGCTCCGGTTTCCTCCCACAAGTCCTGAAAGATGTGCTGTTAGGTAATTTGGACATTCTGAATTCTCCCTCCGTGTACCTGAACAGGAGCTGAGAGTGGCGACTAGGGGCTTTTCACAGTAACTTCATTGCAGTGTTAATGTAAGCCGACTTGTGACAATAAAGATTATTATTACTATTATCTCCTAATGCAAAGTTCTATTCATGTTGTTCGCTGGTATTTCATCTTCCCTTTTGCTCATCTCCACCTCAAATACTTACTTTTACACCCAGCACCTTTCATTGATTTAAACCTTACAATCTAACTGTCTTCATTTTCACTAAGTTTGTCACACACACACAGACATGCCTGTTTCACAGTATTCCACAGTGAAATTGGGAAAATATTTGATTTATTGTCACATGTATCAAAGTACAGTGAAAAGTATTTTACTGCGGCCGGGGGAACGTACACACTACGTACATAGTAGACAAAAAAAGAATAATCGACAGAGAACATTGACAAGTGGTACATCGACAAACAGTGATTGGTTACAGTGCAGAACAAGGAGCCAAACAAAGCAAATACATCAGCAAGAGCAGCATAGGGCATCGTGAATAGTTGTGATCAGCCCAAGGGAGAGTCGTTGAGGAGTCTGGTAGCTGTGGGGAAGAAGCTGTTCCTATGTCTGGATGTGCGGGTCTTCGGACTTCTGTACCTTCTGCCTGATGGAAGGATCTGGAAGAAGGCAAAGCCTGGGTGGGCGGGGTGGGGGGGTCTCTGATAACACTGTCTGCCTTCCTGAGGGAGCAGGAGGTGTGGACAGAATCAATGTGAGGGTGGCAAGCTTGTGTGATGCATTGGGTCAGCACACTGTATTTTCTTGCGATCTTGGGCTGAGCAGTTGCCATACCAGGCTGTGATGCAGCCGGATAGGATGCTCTCTATGTCACATCTGTAGACGTTTGTGAGAGTCGATGCAGACATGCCAAATTTCTTTAGCTTCATGAGGAAGTGGAGACGTTATTGGTCTTTCTTGACTGTTGCATCAACATGAGTGGACCAGGAACTTAAAGCTATCTCTACTTCAGAGCCATTGATGCAGACGTGTGTGTGTCGTGCTACGCTTCCTGAAGTTGATGATCAGTTCCTTGGCCTTTACATTGGAGGCAATGGAGAAGGCCTCACATGAATCCCAATCTTGTTCTGATGACTTAATGTCCACATACACACTTACTTCCTGCGGGGGTTGACAACAGGGGGCAACCATTCTGTACTTCCTGTTTGTTCCACTATTCTGTAAGACTTGAGTTGATCTGCATCTGGGCTTCTTCTACCCAGCTCAATTAGAATCATAGAATTTACAGTGCAGAAGGAGGTCATTCGACCCATTGAGTCTGCACCAGCTGTTAGAAAGAGCTTCCTACTTAAGCCCTCGCTTCCACCCTATTCCCGTAACCCATTAACCCCACCTAACCTTTTGGACACTAAGGGTCAATTTAGCACGGCTAATCCACCTAACTTGCACATCTTTGGACTGTGGTAGGAAACCGGAGCACCCGGAGGAAACCCACGCAGACAGGGGGAGAACGTGCAGATTCCGCACAGTCAGCCGATGCCGGAATTGGACCCGGGTTCCTGGAGCTGTGAGGCAGCAGTGCTAACCACTGTGCCGCCATGCCATCCCTGTATTCCATAATCCTTACCTAATAAAAATCTATCGATCACACTTTATAACTTTTCAATTGACTCTCAGCCTCGACAAGTGTTTGAGGGAGACTCCAGAGTTCCATTACCGTTTGTGAAGTGGTGTTGCCTGACAACAGCCTGAATGGCTGAGCTTCCATTTTAAGCTAATGCCCCCTTGAACTCCCCCCCCCCCCCCCCTCCCCATCCCCACTCCCTCCCACCACCCCTAACAGGGAAAATAGCATTCAGTATCACAGAACCTGAATGTTGTTGTAAAGAAAGATATGCCGCTGAAGCTATTTATTTTCCACTCCAGAATAGCACGAATTACACAAGAACGACAAATGTCAAACACCGGCGACAATTTATTCCGCAGGAGAAAAGGCTGTTGATTCATTGGCAAGTCAACCCTGCCGAGTTGTTGCCCTGGAGAAAGCAATGGGGAACTATAGGCTCTCCAAACTCCCAGCGAATTCACAAAGTGCGCACGGCTTGAACATATTCCTTTTGTTTGCAGAGAATAGAATCCCGTGTATCAGTGCATGAATGTACATCAAGGAAGTGTAAATGAGCAACTTGATGAGCTCAACTAATTATCTTATATTGTTTTTTATTGTACCTATTTAGCCACCTATTTGCGTACTCAGGAATAGAACATAGAACATTGAACAGTACAGCACAGAACAGGCCCTTCGGCCCTCGATGTTGTGCCGAGCAATGATCACCCTACTCAAACCCTATACCCGTAACCTAACAACCCCCCCCCCCCTTACTTTTTTTTAGGACACTACGGGCAATTTAGCAATTTAGCCAATCCACCTAACCCGCACATCTTTGGGCTGTGGGAGGAAACCGGAGCACCCGGAGGAAACCCACGCACACACAGGGAGGACGTGCAGACTCCGCACAGACAGTGACCCAAGCCGGAATCGAACCTGGGACCCTGGAGCTGTGAAGTAATTGTGCTATCCACGATGCTACCGTGCTGCCTAATCACGGGACCATGTCTAACGGTGCACTTTTTTGCAGTTAGATTTACTTCCGAATATATTGGCCCCTCTTATTCCCCAAAGGGTGGTGTGGGCTGGGTTATTTATGGCCCAGCAGTCTCTGATTTAAAGGGGTTTACTCCGCCACCCCCTCATCTAGGTAGATCAGACTCAGGTGAGGCCACAGGGACTCTGAGGTTGCAGATCCCAGGGCCCCCTGTAGGGTTATAACATCAACAGAACTTTCCTTTGGGGATGTTCGTCTTAGGTCTCTAATCAACCAGCCCATGTTGGCAAAAACCCACTGCTATCTCTGGCAATGCTTCAACCAATCCGAGTCGACTTGTCAACCAATCAGCAACTTTTCTCCTGTAGTATATATTGTTGTGACTGCTTGTTTGAAATTTGGCATTCTTGTGTTTGCCCTGATGAGTGCAAGGTTAAAAGCTTCGACAACATCTGTCATTTCAGTGATGCACGAATAGTTCTTTGCAGTCAACCCGAGCATCTCCCTCAGTCATTTTAAACATCTTAATTAGATCACTCCTCAATGAGTTTATGCATACTATCCTCACCATTGAATCCTTTTGGTCAGGTTGAAAATCAAGCTATTTGTGGGATACTACAGCCCCTCTCCCACCACCCCTTTCTCACCCCGACCTCTTACATGCTCTGAAATGCTGCGGTTCATTGTCTTATCACTGCTACTGTCCTGGTCGGGAGCAGCTAACAGTGCAAAGCCGGGTTTGAACCCAGGAGCTTCTCGACTCCGGAGAATGCCCCACTGCAGAAAGAGAGGGCGGTAAATAGCATTATCCATGTTGCTGTGCGTGCGGGGAGCAGGGACTAAGGCAGCCCGGGTGTGTCCAGGCAGACTCTAACAGCACAGCTTCAATGTTCAGGTCTCAGCCCGGCACAGACCTAATGTTGGGAGTATCAGAAACTCAATATTAACAGGTTCCAGTCAAAATTCCCACTGGCATGTGGGAGGTTAAACAGCGAGGTCGGTATTGTAATGTAACACATTATAGGATCATTGATTGGAGCTACGTGGCTGTCTTATGCAGACAACACTATTGATCTCCGCATTACAAATATTAAAATAAAGAGATAAAAAGGTGTTGTCTGTGATCTTGTGATTGTCTGGAGTTAAACACACACACCTATATAGAGTAACATTAATACTAGGCCTTCTCTAAAGCTAAAGCAGAGGCAATTTGACCAGTTTTAAAAACACTCCACAGAAGAATTATAACAGTCTGTTCATCCAGACCTGGTTAGAGCTTAGGAGAGAGCGTTTGAGGTCTGTAAGCAAAGGCCAGGTATTGATGGGCACAGGTCTGTCGTTGTATAACACTGGGGTACAGTACTGGTGGGAGTGGGTGTGTCACTATATAACACTGGGGTACAGTACTGATGGGGCTGGGTCTGTCACTGTATATCACTGGGGTACAGTACTGGTGGGAGTGGGTCTGTCACTGTATATCACTGGGGTACAATACTGGTGGGAGTGGGTCTGTCACTGTATATCACTGGGGTACAATACTGGTGGGAATGGATGTGTCACTATATAACACTGGGGTACAGTACTGGTGGGAACAGGTCTGTCACTGTATAACACTGGGGTACAGTACTGGTGGGTATCGGTGTGTCACTATATAACACTGGGGTACAGTACAGGTGGGGACGGGTCTGTCAGTGTATAACACTGTGGTACAGTATTGGTGGGGCTGGGTCTGTCACTGTATAACACTGGGGTACAGTACTGGTGGGGCTGGGTCTGTCACTGTATAACACTGGGGTACAGTACTGGTGGGGCTGGGTCTGTCACTGTATCATACTGGGGTACAGTACTGGTGGGGACGGGTCTGTCACTGTATAACACTGGGGTACAGTACTGGTGGGGACGGGTCTGTCACTGTATAACACTGGGGTACAGTACTGGTGGGGACAGGTCTGTCAATGTATATCACTGGGGTACAGTACTGCTGGGTATGGGTCTGTCAGTGTATAACACTGGGGTACAGTACTGGTGGGGACAGGTCTGTCAATGTATATCACTGGGGTACAGTACTGCTGGGTATGGGTCTGTCAATGTATATCACTGGGGTACAGTACTGCTGGGTATGGGTCTGTCACTGTATAACACTGGGCACAGTACTGGTGGATTCAGGTCTGTCACTGTATAACACTGGGGTACAGTACTTGTGGGGGCGGGTCTGTCACTGTATAACACTGGGCACAGTACTTGTGGGGACGGGTCTGTCACTGTATTTCTTTGTGATGTAGTACAGGTGAGGGAGACGTCAGTCACTGTGTAACACTGGGGAACAGTACTGTTGGGGACAGGCCTCTCACTGTATAACACTGGGGTACAATACTGGTGGGGATGGGTCTGTCACTGTATAACACTGGGCACAGTACTTGTGGGGACGGGTCTGTCACTGTATTTCTTTGGGATGTAGTACAGGTGAGGGAGACGTCAGTCACTGTGTAACACTGGGGAACAGTACTGTTGGGGACAGGCCTATCACTGTATAACACTGGAGTACAGTACTGGTGGGGACAGCCCTGGCATTGTGTAACACTGGAATCAAGTGGAGTATCAATGTGTAGATCTCTATGAAAATGGGAAGGTGCAGGTGGTTGCCTGGAAGTGTTTGATGGGACAGTGTAGACGGAGGTTTACCCTGTATCTAACCCCGTGCTGTACCTGTCCTGTGAGTGTTTGATGGGGACAGTGTAGAGGGCGCTTTACTCTGTATCTAACCCTATGCTGTACCTGTCCTGGGAGTGTTTGATGGGGACAGTGTAGAGGGCGCTTTACTCTGTATCTAACCCTATGCTGTACCTGTCCTGGGAGTGTTTGATTGGGACAGTGTAGAGGGAGCTTTACTCTGTATCTAACCCCGTGCTGTACCTGGCCTGGGAGTGTTTGATGGGGACAGTGTAGAGGGAGCTTTACTCTGTATCTAACCCCGTGCTGTACCTGTCCTGGGAGTGTTTGATGGGGACAGTGTAGAGGGAGCTTTACTCAGTATCTAACCCCGTGCTGTACCTGTCCTGGGAGTGGTTGATTGGGACAGTGTAGAGGGAGCTTTACTCTGTATCTAACCCTGTGCTGTACCTGGCCTGGGAGTGTTTGATGGGGACAGTGTAGAGGGAGCTTTACACTGTATCTAACCCGTGCTGTACCTGTCCTGGGAGTGTTTGATGGGGACAGTGTAGAGGGAGCTTTACTCTGTATCTAACCCCGTGCTGTACCTGTCCTGGGAGTGTTTGATGGGGACAGTGTAGAGGGAGCTTTACTCTGTATCTAACCCTGTGCTGTACCTGTCCTGGGAGTGTTTGATGGGGACAGTGTAGAGGAAGCTTTACTCTGTATCTAACCCCGTGCTGTACCTGTCCTGGGAGTGTTTGATGGGGACAGTGTAGAGGGAGCTTTACTCTGTATCTAACCCCGTGCTGTACCTGTCCTGGGAGTGTTTGATGGGGACAGTGTAGAGGGAGCTTTACTCTGTATCTAACCCGTGCTGTACCTGTCCTGGGAGTGTTTGTTGGGGACAGTGTAGAGGGAGCTTTACTCTGTATCTAACCCCGTGCTGTACCTGTCCTGGGAGTGTTTGATTGGGACAGTGTAGAGGGAGCTTTACTCTGTATCTAACCCCGTGCTGTACATGTCCTGGGAGTGTTTGATGGAGACAGTGTAGAGGGAGCTTTACTCTGTATCTAACCCCGTGCTGTACCTGTCCTGGGAGTGTTTGATGGGGACAGTGTAGAGGGAGCTTTACTCTGTATCTAACCCCGTGCTGTACCTGTCCTGGGAGTGTTTGATGGGGACAGTGTAGAGGGAGCTTTACTCTGTATCTAACCCTGTGCTGTACCTGTCCTGGGAGTGTTTGATGGGGACAGTGTATTGCTGAAGTGTTTCAGTTTCCTGTCAGTGATTCTCTCACGTTGAACTCGGAAGCCAGACATGGGGATGGGTTGTTGAACTGCCGCTGGTGGTGTGATGGTTGACACTTACATAATCATTGTGACAGGGTGTTTGGTTATTGGTACTGAGGCCAATTCGTGCTCAGCAGCAAAGGAGGCAAATGCCGGGGAATAGGTACCACAACGGGCAGTACATTTAAACAATGAGTCAACAGACTAAAATGCTGCAAGCTAACCTTGTATTTCACTCTCCTCTCTCTCTCTCTCTCTCAAGCTGACACTAATGCTGAAAACTTTAATTAGTAGCCTTCGGGAGAAATCCTTCTCTTTGTAGTCCTGTCGTTTAACTTCACTGAGGGATATCATCAGCAAAATATCATGCTCATGGGCGATGCCGCCTGATTGCGTTTTTTTTCTAACCTCCAATCCTCTCCCCTTCATTCACCTTTTGTTCAAGGTCCTAGATATTGATTCACTCGAAGGAGCTGTATGCAAGGTCATGTCAGATCAGCACTGTGAAGGTTGGCTGGCTAAGAGTTGTTTTGGAATCGGCGCGGAGAAAGAGGAGCAGATTTTTAAAGAAAACAAACAATATCTATAATCTTATGTTGGAGACTTGATGGAGATTTTCAAGCCATTGATGGAAATTGGCGTGTGCATTATTGAGGTTGAACCTAGTGTCCTTTAACAACCATTGCAGCACACTGTGGAGGCCCGTGTCCCACTTCGAGCAGGAGGAGAAAGAACGTGCATTTATATAGCACCGTTCGCATCCCCTAGGGTTTTCCTCCAATTGTTTTACAGCTGGTTTAGCTCACTGGGCTAAATCGCTGGCTTTTAAAGCAGACCAAGCAGGCCAGCAGCACGGTTCGATTCCCGTACCAGCCTCCCCGGACAGGCGCCGGAATGTGGCGACTAGGGGCTTTTCACAGTAACTTCATTGAAGCCTACTCGTGACAATAAGCCACTTTCATTTCATTTTTCATTTCAGTGAAGAACCTCTAGTGTGTATCATTGGTGTAATTTTGGAAGCAGCAGGCGCCATGAATATCAATAACCACCAGTAACTTTCAGAAGGAAACTTTCTGCAGTCGTGTGAAACATGGAGTCGGGCTTTGTACCAGTCGCACTTTACAGTCCGACCGAATCGACATAATTTTGAACGTCTCACTGCATTTTACAGGCCTAACCCGCTGCTTATGGGTCATGAACAACCAGTGCCAACTTTTTGACTGGGCTGAGTGTGTGTGGGGAGTGTAATGTGTATGTGCGGCTGCAGCTTGTCAGCCTCCCGAGTGTCGATCACGGACCCGGCGCATCACGCACCTTTTTTTCAGTGGAATTGAGTGTGTTCCACGCGGCACCGGTGCTAGCCCCTCAACGGGAGCGGAATCGATCCACGTGCAGCGCCGTTTTTTTCTGCCGTAAAAGTCCACGGATTCTCCGTTGGCGTCAACACTTAGTCTCAGAAACGGAGAATCCAGCCCAGTATAAATGGACACAGCTGGAACAGTTGGCGTGCAAAACCATAAGGAGTTTGTATCTCGGCTGAGCTGGATGCAGAATAAACTGGCTGAAGGTAAAAGACAAGCCATTGTATTATTCCTCCATCATACACTAGTATTCATATTAACAGGGAGGATGTTTGTGCCGAGCATAAACACCAGTATGTGTTAGTAGGGCTGAATGGCCAGATTCTGTGCTGTAGGCGCTACGTAACTCTGTAAAGTAGCAGCCAATCTGTGCCCAGTAAGATCCCACAAACAGCGGTAAGATAAAATGTCCCGACAATCTGCTTCTATGATGCTGGGTTGATGGAGAAATATTGATCACGCACGGGGAAGAGCTTAAATCAAAGCAAAAAACTGCGGATTCTGGAGGTCTGAAGTAAGAACAGAAAAGGCTGGAAAAACACATCAGGCCTGGCAGCATCTGTAGAGGGTAGCATGGTGGTTAGCATAAATGCTTCACAGCTCCAAGGTCCCAGGTTCAGTTCCCGGCTGGGTCACTGTCTGTGCGGAGTCTGCACGTCCTCCCCTTGTGTGCGTGGGTTTCCTCCGGGTGCTCCGGTTTCCTCCCACAGTCCAAAGATGTGCGGGTTAGGTGGATTGGCCATGCTAAATTGCCCGTAGTGTCCTAAAAAAAGTAAGGTTAAGGGGGGGGTTGTTGGGTTACGGGTATAGGGTGGATACGTGGGTTTGAGTAGGGTGATCATTGCTCGGCACAACATCAAGGGCCGAAGGGCCTGTTCTGTGCTGTACTGTTCTATGTTCTATGTTCTATAGAACGAAACAGAATTCACCTTTTTGGTGCAATATGACTCTCCTGAAAATGTTAATTCAGTTTCTGCTGCCAGACCTGCTGATTTTTCTTCCCCAGAAGTCTCTGTTTCTATAAATGGGGAGAGCTTCCCTGTTCTTAGAAATCCCATGAGAGTCTTGTGTAGTCACCTGACAGGACATACTTGGTCCCGCATTCCTCTGGAAAACTGTACCTTCCACCAGTGCAGCACTTGCTCAGTACTGCAGAGTGTGTGTCAGCCTGGATTGGGGACTGGAACTTTTAGCTTCCCGACCCAGTGGCGAACAACTGGTGGTGGGGGCCACCTGTTCAACTCCCCCCCCCCCCCCCCCCCCCGGAGTGCAGGCCTGGCCTCTCCACAGGTGAGGCCCACACCCACTCATGTGGAAGCTGATGCACTGTTGCTTCACAGCGCCAGGGTCCCAGGTTCGATTCCCGGCTTGGGTCACTGTCTGTGCGGAGTCTGCACGTTATCTCCGCGTCTGCGTGGGTTTCCTCCGGGTGCTCCGGTTTCCTCCCGCAAGTCCCGAAAGAGGTGCTGTTAGGTGAATTGGACATTCTGAATTCTCCCTCGGTGTACCCGAACAGGCGCCGGAATGTGGCGACTAGGGCCTTTTCATAGTGACTTCATTGCAGTGTTAATGTAAGCTGACTTGTGACAATAATCAAGATTATTATTATCATTCAGCCTACCCTCCTTCACTGTCACATCTCGTGCTAGCTTGGTGTGAACGGGAGCTCTTGTCTCTGGTTCTGCCATTTGACCTGTACAGGTCACGCAGAAGCTTTGCTCTTTACAACTCAATGAGGAAACTCTCAGCGACGCCCCTCACGGAATTTTGGTTGGCTTGAAGGGTTCCCTCCGCTGCTGAATTTCATTCCTTCTCTGAGATGGTTGTCACTTTCACAGGAAGGGTTTAATGCAAATCACCTTCCCTTTGAAATCCTTCTCACTTCCCCCTTTCCCCACTCACATCCTTTCTTTCCAACATTTTCACTGCTTCACATCAATGTGATTCACAGTTCCAACTACCTTTTTTGACAAGAGACACTCTTGTGCATCCTCGAGTGATGACCCACCAAACGTCACTCTGGCTTCATCACCTGGTGAGGTCCTATTATCAAGTGCAGGCAGGTATCAAGTGGAAGGCAGTTACAGGGAGGAGGACAGCTCTGTTGTATCGATAGTTCTCTTTGTAAAATATATTTTAATAAATTCATTCATGGGATATGAGTGTCACTGGCAAGATCATCTTTTATTGCCCATCCCTAATTGCTCCTTAGTAAATGCTGGTGAATCACCTTCATGTCGTCCAGAAGATACTAGTACACCCACAGTACCATTAGGGAGGGAGCTCCAAGATCTTACAATCAATAGAATTCCTACAGTGCAGAAGGAGGCCACTTGGCCCATCGAGTCTGCACTGACCCTCTGAAAGAGCACCCTACCGAGGCCCACTCCCCTGCCCTATCCCCGCTACCTCACCTAATCTGCACATCTTTGGACTGTGTGAGGAAACCGGAGCACCCGGAGGAACCCCATGCAGACACGGGGAGAACATGCAGACTCCACACAGACAGTCATGCAAGGCCAGAATTGAACCTGGGTTCCTGGCACTGTGAGGCAACAGTGCTTACCACTCTGCCACCGTGTCGCCCAGTGACAGTGAAGGAACGGTGATATATTTGCAAGTCAGGATGGTGAGTGACACGGAGAGGAACTCTCAGTTGATGGTGTTCCCATATATCTGCTGCCCTTGCCCTTCTAGATGGCAGTGGTCACAGGTTCGGAAGGTGCTGTCAAAGGAGACTTAATGAGTTGCTGCAGTGCATCTTGTAATCGATACACATACGGCTGCCATTGTTTGCTGCTAGGTGGAGGGAGTGAATGTTTAGGGATGGGGTACCCATCAAGTGGACTACCTTGTCCTAGATAGTCTTAAGCTTCTTGAGTGTTGTGGGAGCTGCACTCATCCAGGCAAATGGAGAGTATACCATCACACTCCTGACTTGTGCCTTGTAGATGGTGGACAGGCTTTGGAGAGTCAGGAGGTGAGTTAGAATTCCCAAATAGTGGCCTACTCTTGTCGCCCCAGTGTTAATATGGTAACTACACAGTTAAACTTCAGTCACTGGAAGTTGGAAAAGACCTGCAGCCCAATGGCAATCCCACTGCCACTTTATCCTGAAGAGCAAACAAACACAAACAAAGATCGAGAGCAAGACAGAGACAGAGTGAGACCGACACAGTGACAATGACAGAGAGAAAGAGAGAGAGCTCTGTCACAGCCCAGAATGCATTTTTATTCATAGTGACTCTGTACAGTTACACCGTTTATTCAGAGTAAGGGTCACTCACTGTATAACTGTACAGAGTCATTGTTTATTCAGGGTAAGGGTCACTCACTATGTAACTGTACAGAGTCACTGTTTATTCAGAGTAAGGGTCACTCACTGTGTAACTGTACAGAGTCACTGTTTATTCAGGGTGAGAGTCCCTCACTGTGTAACTGTACAGAGTCACTGTTTATTCAGGGTGAGAGTCCCTCACTGTGTAACTGTACAAAGTCAATGTTTATTCATGGTGAGGGTCACTCACTGTGTAACTGTACAGAGTCAGTGTTTATTCAGAGTAAGGGTCACTTACTGTGTAACTGTACAGAGTCACTGTTTATTCAGAGTAAGGGTCACTCACTGTGTAACTGTACAGAATCAGTGTTTATTCAGGGTGAGGGTCACTCACTGTGTAACTGTACAGAGTCAGTGTTTATTCAGAGTAAGGGTCACTCACTGTGTAACTGTAGAGTCAGTTTTTATTCAGGGTGAGGATCACTCACTGTGTAACTGTACAGAGCCACTGTTTATTCAGCAGGGTGAGGATGACTTACTGTGTAACTGTACAGAGTCAGTGTTTATTCAGGGTAAGGGTCTCTCGCTGTGTAACTGTACAGAGTCACTGTTTATTCAGGGTAAGGGTCACTCACTGTGTAACTGTAGAGTCAATGTTTATTCAGGGTAAGGGTCACTCACTGTGTAACTGGACAGAACAAAGTCTTACAACACCAGGTTAAAGACCAACAGGTTTGTTTCAAATCACCAGCTTTCAGAGCACTGCTCCTTCCTCGGATGAATGAAGAGGTACTTCTTACTATACTCACCCAAGTCCAACGCCAGCATGTACATATCATAACTGTACAGAGTCAGTGTTTATTCAGAGTGAGGATCACTCACTGTGTAACTGTACAGAGTCAGTGTTCATTCAGATGAAGGGTTTCCCGCTGGAACTGTACTGAACCAAGTCTCACCAACATAATGTGATAATTGAGCTGATTTTTCGCTAGCGAGGATAGTTGTAGAATTAACATCTGTAATTCCCTGCCTTTCTTTACAATGTTGCCAGGGGATATTTTCCATTTATCCTGCGAGGGAAGACATGCTCTCAATTTAATATTTCATCCAAACGATGGTGGCTCTGACAGTGTAACACTCCACCAGCAGTGTACTGGAGTACTAGCCTGGACTCCTCGCTCACGTCTGTGGATTGGTGAATCATCCCATCAGCTCAGAATTAGAATCGAAGCTAATCCTTTTCTTTAATGTGCTTCGTGACAGGCTGGTGGGAGCAGATTTACATCAATATGTTAGAGGGAGCTATGGAGGAAAAGCAGGGTGGATGGGGATAATAGGGCTGGCAGTAGCAGGATGGATCGAATGGCCTTCTTCTGTGCTGTAAGGATTTCTGTTTCGTGCCAGCTTCCTCGTATCG
This sequence comes from Scyliorhinus canicula, assembly GCF_902713615.1. NCBI lineage: Eukaryota > Metazoa > Chordata > Chondrichthyes > Carcharhiniformes > Scyliorhinidae > Scyliorhinus > Scyliorhinus canicula. The sequence continues at coordinate 9,284,858 of NC_052152.1, read as the reverse complement.
AGGTCACCAGCCTCGGTGAAGTGCCCTCATTTCTTCCTTCGTAAACCACAACGCTTGTTTTTGAGGTTGACACTGTGTGGGCGTCATCTTGCCTTCAAGCTCGCTAACATCTCCTTTTGCATCTGCTGATGGTACCTTTGCCCTTGCTTCCCTTGTAATATTTTTTGCCCATTTTATAACTTTAAAACATTGTTCAATATTGCATTGCCCCCCCCCCCCCCCCCCCCCCCCCGCCCCTCCAACCCCATCCACTGTGATCCCCCCCCTCACTCGTATTTACCCTCTGCACCATGTCTGGGGAGGCTCGGTTGGGCATCGCTCTTGCCTCCAGGCAGATTGTGCCCACTCCAGGGGTCTGAACACACAATGCATCTCCTGACACTCCAGTGCAGTACTGCCCAAGTGCTGCATTGCCAAGCGGGATGCTGAAATCATGTTTGTCTGCCCTCCCAGGTGGATGTTGAAGATCCCGCACCATCATTTCAACAAAAAGTGGGAGATTTCTCCCCGGTGTCCTGACCGATATTCAACCCCCAAACCAGATATCAGTGAAAAAACAGATACAGTCATTGTCACATTGCACAGCGGGATCGAACTCTGTTTCCCTACATCATAAAAGTGCCTCCTCCTCCTTCAGGCCCTCTGCCCCAAGAGAGTGTTGGCACCCATGTTCTTGTTTTAGATTGGCAAAGCACTCCAGTGGTCTGCCTTCGGTTCCCGCTGTATGGCTAACCAGGGAACTCTCCCATTCTTACCGCCTGCCGCCAGGGGTTTTTGGCAGGTTTGCAGCCCGATAATCAACCTGATTGGTCGTGCCATGAACCCACCTCTCTGGGCCGTCATGTCCTGGGGGTAGGAGCCGAAACCCGGAGCTTCAGGCTCCGAGGCGTTGGCAACCCGTCAGACGTTGGCAGTCTGGTGCTTTGTGGCGCTCTGGGATGTAAAGGCGCTACATAAATGCAAACTCTTTTTCCCCGCCTCTCGACACCTGCAGGGGAGAAAGATGAAATAAAAGGCCATCCTTTTGGTCGTGCTTGACTTTTAAAAAACAAAAAAGAATTGGAGGTCACCGGAGAGTTTTCTGCTGATTTATTGTCTGCCTTTGGTCTGGAGAAAATAATCGGACAAATCAAAGGAAGATGTGGCGATTGCAGATTAATGAATCTCCTTCATCACTTGTGTGAGTTGCTGCCAGGTTTCAGTACTATATATGTATATATATATATATATCTGCAGAAGGCAGTTTCCTACTGCTGTGTGTGACAGCACCAAAGCTGAGAGTTGGTTGTGACTCGCGAATCGTTCCTTTGCGCTCTTGTGCATTTGGTGTCACAAGGCTGAGAATGGAGGGCACGCGAGTGATTTCTCTCCAGCCTGAGTCACAGTCCTGGGACGCATTCCGCTTCATCACCGCATTTCAAACCCAGTCGTAAGATTGAGCCGGCAGAGTAAGTAAAACAAACAAGAAAAAAATCTATTTCTTTAAAAACTCCGACCTTCCTTTGCTTTGTGACTTTAAGAAAAGGCCTCGGGAGCAATTTCCATCCTGTTGTGTGTTTTTTAAAACAAATCTATGTTTGCTTCACTGCCTGATGTTTTGCCTGTTCCTTTTCTGATTTTGTGAGTTTAGTGAGCGAGATTACTGATGATCCTTAAAGACTCTTTTTCAGCACAGAAGGGGACCATTCTGCCCATGTTTCAGCTTATTGAGATGCGCTGTCCAGGCAGTCCCATTCCCCTGGCTCTTTTCCCGCTATCCCATCTTCCTTTTCCAGTATTTTTCCAGCTCCCTTTGACAAGTTATAGAACGAAGAGAACAAAGAAAAGTACTGCACAGGAACAGGCCCTTCGGCCCTCCAAGCCTGTGCCGACCATGCTGTCCGTCTAAACTAAAATCTTCTACACTTCCGGGGTCCGTATCCCTCTATTCCCAACCTATTCATGTATTTGTCAAGATGCCCTTTAAATGTCACTATCGTCCCTGCTTCCACCACCTCCTCCGGCAGCGAGTTCCAGGCACCCACTACCCTCGTACATCTCCTCTAAACCTTGCCCCTCGCACCTTAAACCTATGCCCCCTAGTAATTGACCCCTCTACCCTGGGAAAAAGCCTCTGACTATCCTCTCTGACTATGCCCCTCATAATTTTGTAGACCTCTATCAGGTCACCCGTCAACCTCCGTCGTTCCAGTGAGAACAAAACAAATTTATTCAACCTCTCCTCATAGCCAGTGCCCTCCATACCAGGCAACATCCTGGTAAATCTCTTCTGCACCCTCTCTAAAGCCTCCATATCCTTCTGGTAGTGTGGCGACCAGAATTGAACACTATACTCCAAATGTGGCCTAACTAAGGTTCTATACAGCTGCAACATGACTTGCCAATTTTTATACTCAATGCCCCGGCCAATGAAGGCAAGCATGCCGTATGCCTTCTTGACTACCTTCTCCACCTGTGTTGCCCCTTTCAGTGACCTGTGGACCTGTACACCAAGATCTCTCTGACTGTCAATACTCTTGAGGGTTCTACCATTCACTGTATATTCCCTACCTGTATTAGACCTTCCAAAATGCATTAGCTCACATTTGTCCGGATTAAACTCCATCTGCCATCTCTCCGCCCAAATCTCCAAACGTTAGTGAGACCTGACCTCCCCTTCACAAAACCGTGCTGCCTCTCGCTAACACAAGGTGAATCGGCTTCCACCACCCTTTCAGGCAGCGCTTTCCAGACCGCAAGTAAATTCTCCTCGTCTCGGCACTGGCTCGTTGTCCATTTATCATAAGTCTGCCATTTCTGTCGCACATCTGATGACCTCGGGACATCCGAAGGCCTTTTACCAACGAAGTACAGTAGAAATCCAGACATGATTCTAGCGGAGCGAATTTGGAAACAGCCAAGCCGCGCTAACAGCTGAGTGCAAGTGTCCAGATCTGTTGTGTAGGGGTGTGGATTGAGGGATAAACCAGTCCTGGATACTGGTGCGGACACCTCTGCTGTCCTTTGCCCCCTCAGGTGCCATAATTTCAGACAGGGATTTGGCTAAAACACCTTGCCCAAAAAGACAGAACTTCCGGCAGTGTAGCTGCCCCTCAGTGCTCCATCGGGCATGTCGGCCAAGCTTTTTATAATCAACTCTCTGGGGTGGGACTTGACCCCCCATGAGCTTCTGACTTGGAAGTGAGAGTACCAACCACATTGAGGTATATCTGACATCCTGTGGGCAATAGCAGTTAGACAAGAGCCTGGGGCCTGGCCGCGCTGAGAGGGTAAATTGAGCAGGCGGACGCCTCCCCCAAGTACTAAACATCCATTGGCTCACTGACAGAGGGGTGGTGTTGTGGAGGAGACAGGTGGATGCGAGGGAGCATGAAAGGTGTGATGCCAGTGGCTTGAATGAGGTTTCACAGCTGAAGCTGCTCACTTGGACTAGCTGGTAGCGCTGAGAAATCGCAAACGCAGCGTAGCCACCATCCTGAGGATGAATGTGTTGACCTTCTTTGGAAATGAAGTTCGTTCCTGTGTTTGCCATTGGGATGGTCGGGGGCAAATCTCTGAACAGCCTCGGGTCACAATGCTGAGTGCACGGGAAGAGCAGAACGGGAAAGATCAGATTCTCTCCCCCTCAACGTGTTGTAATGCTGTGAGAGAAAACTCAGACCTACTTCCCTGCGTTGAGTCTACACGGTGTCCAAAGCACCTTTGCTGGGGTTTAGTGCTGCATTCTTGCCATTCTGGGCAGGAGGGTGACAAGGAGTAACAGCAAAACCTTTTATCTTGCGGTGGTTTCTGTTTGAGAACACTATCAGGTTGCTGTCTTTGTTGATTTATGAGCTTGTGGTATATTGCAGTTTGTTGCCTGCAGCGACATGCATAGTTTCTTACTCTATAGAAGTGAGGACCTGAGATTCATGGTTCAATCTTCTTGCACTGGGTGGGTATCAGTGACTCACTGTATCCACAATTTTGCCTGAGCCTTTCGTTGAGGGAAACGTCTCGCGCTGCTACGATTGGCCTCAGGGATTGTGTCATTACAGGGCGAATATAGGCGTTCACTGATGGGGAGCCAATGGGACTAAAAGGTCCCTGAAGAACTGTTTTGTTCTGGGGTTGGGCTAGTGGCAAATATGCCACTGTACAGGGAATGGACAGGGAGTCCCTGGTGGGTGTCACAGGTAGTGTCAATGGGAGGGTGCATCAACGAGAGGATATTGGGTTGTATCAGCAGGGGGAGTGTGTCCATGCAGGAGGACGACAAAGAGTGCTTCTCTATTTGCTACGACGTCCCGCAAAAATTCATTTTAGCAGCATTTAGGTTCTGAGATCTTGTATAATTAATGATATCCTAAACAGTGGTCAATAATTTACTCTGAGATTCTCCTGATTGATCACTGTAACATAATATCCTATAATACGGGGTCTCCACCAACCTGCTTCCCAAGTTCAGAGATGTTCGGAACTAAGCTGTGCTTGGTCTCGGAGTGATTGGCACTTTGAAACATGCTTGATGAACTGGATCATCTGGACTTTGTATTCACCAGCCTAATAGGCTTGAAATCTTCTTCATGTGTAGACTGATCCTGTGAGTGCATTCAGCCTGCAGCACATTGCTGCCCTTCATCGTCACTGGCACAAGAGAGGATAAAGGACAGTTAGTGTGGGAAATGGAAAAAAAAACAGCAGCTTGAGAAATTGGTCTTTTGCACTTGGAGCTTAAAGCAGGACTCTTGGGGCAAAGTAAGAATTCCTCTGAGCTGCAGATATCCTGGGGACGGTGCAGAGAGAGCTTTACTCTGTATCTAACCCCGTGCTGTATCTGTTCTGGGAGTGTTTGATGGGGACAGTGTAGAGGGAGCTTTACTCTGTATCTAACCCTGTGCTGTACCTGTCCTGGGAGTGTTTGATGGGGACAGTGTAGAGGGAGCTTTCCTCTGGATCTAACCTCGTGCTATACCTGTCCTGGGAGTGTTTGATGGGGACAGTGTAGAGGGAGCTTTACTCTGTATCTAACCCCATGCTGTACCTGTCCTGGGAGTGTTTGATGGGGACAGTGTAGAGGGAGCTTTACTCTGTATCTAACCCCGTGCTGTACCTGTCCTGGGAGTGTTTGATGGGGACAGTGTAGAGGGAGCTTTCCTCTGGATCTAACCTCGTGCTGTACCTGTCCTGGGAGTATTTGATGGGGACAGTGCAGAGGGAGCTTTACTCTGGATCTAACTCCGTGCTGTACCTGTCCTGGGAGTGTTTGATGGGGACAGTGCAGAGGGAGCTTTACTTTGTATCTAACCCCATGCTGTACCTGTCCTGGGAGTGTTTGATGGGGACAGTGCAGAGGGACGTTTACTCTGTATCTAACCCTGTGCTGTACCTGTCCTGGGAGTGTTTGATGGGGACAGTGTAGAGGGAGCTTTACTCTGTATCTAACCTCGTGCTGTTCCTGTCCTGGGAGTGTTTGATGGGGACAGTGTAGAGGGAGCTTTACTCTGTATCTAACCCCGTGCTGTACCTGTCCTGGGAGTGTCAGATAGGGACAGTGTAGAGGGAGCTTTACTCTGTATCTAACCCCGAGCTGTACCTGTCCTGTGAATGTCTGATATTGGAATTGGAAAACATTGCACTCTGCTGTGCTAGCCTCCCTCCCAGTGACAAGACCATTGTTAATGTGAGAAAAACAATCTAATTGGTTTAAATGAGCCATATCTCACTCTCGTTTTTCTTTTATTTTCCAGGTTCAGTCCCTCCTTACCTCGGAGAGCAGCTGTTGGGAAAAGCAGAAGTGACCTGACTCACCAGGATCCCAGATGTTCCAGGAAGGGCCGCAGATGGGAATCTCATTTCTTTCCTGGCTTTGGTGCTTGGCTTTTCAACATTTGGGATACATTGGGCGGCAAGCAATGGGTTCTCATAATCTCTAATTGGTCAAGCGTGAAGCAACGGTTACAACGTCTCCTCGGAGGTCGGACCTTTACCCCGTATCTTTTCCTGGGAATGGCCCTAGAAATTTCTGCCTCTCTGCCAGATACAAATGCATCGTTAGTAGAAATGGATCCTGAATACAATCCAGCTCGTGAATAAATGGACACGTAATTCTGGAACAAGATTATTTTTGTTTGCCTCTTACCTTTTTTTGTGAGCTTATTTTGTTTCTTTGAACATGACCCATGGAGAGGAGCTTTGCTCTGAGATGCACCAGGATTCACTTGTGTTAACTTACCTTGAGAGTGTATTAATGCATCAAGCATCGAGGGACAGCATGGGCACGCCATCCACCAAGGGCACCTCCGACGAGGAAGGTGCGGCCTGCAAGTCCTCCACCAACCGCAGCAGCAGAGGAGGAGGAGGAGGCGGTGGTGGTGGGGGAGGAGGGCAGCGTCTTGTCGCCTCTCCCTCCTGTGAGTCTGCTGTCTCCTCCCAGCAGAGGGCTTCCAAATCTGCTTCCGCACTGAACGTGAAGAAGGCCAGGCTACTCCAAGCTGAGGCCTGGGACGGAGCTAAGAGGAGAAGGGTATGCGGACACGGGCTGCAGGTTGACGATCAGGAGGGCAGCCTGCCCAATGCCAGGCAGAGCACACTCGGCAAAACCCAGCAACAGCAGCAGCAGCAACATAGCACGTTGCTTGCCTCCTTGCTGCAATCATTCAGCTCCCGGTTGCAGAACGTGGCGTTGTCCCAGCATGGCAGTGCCCCCAGGCCAGGCCAGCTGCAGTCTTCGAGCACCCGCACATCCTCGCCGGAGGAAGATCTGAGGAGCTACGGGCTAGTGTCCAGCCACCTGAGAGCCCTTCTAAAGAACAGGGACCACAGCCGTACCAACCACCTTCCCAAGGAGGAAGAGGGCATTTACCAGAGTCCCGTCGACCATCAAAGACTTTCCAGCTCTCCCGCCGACGGGCGGACAGTTGGTGAACCCATTTCCTGCTCTGCCAGGCTGAGAGCCGTGGCCAGCATGGTGGAGAATGGGGCCTGCCCCAGCAGCTCTCCCAAACCCAGTGTTGCCTGCAGCCAGCTGGCCTTGCTGTTGTCCAGCGACACGCAGTTGCAGCAGTACACCCGCGAGCACTCGCTGGGAGCCCGGGCCGTGCCACCCTCGGCTAGCGAGCGGCTGGCTGCCATCGCCAGCCAGAAGGTGACTGTGGCCTCGCAGCCTGACCCAGCCCCGGAGCACCCATCAAAAGACAGGTATCGCCATGCCACGTCCAACGGTACCTCGATGGCATCAGAGTGCAAGAGGCAGTCAGTCCGATCGGGGAGGTTTGTGGATCACACAAAGAGCCCCTCAAGCACCTGGGAGAAGCGCAGCAGGGAGCAGAATCGGTCGTCCATGTCCCCAAACAGCAGCAGCCTCCTCATGCACCTTCTCAACACCAACAGTGGCCCTAAGTCTTCCCCCAACAATGGCACTGAGTCAGCCAATGGTCACCGCTGGGCAGGGCCCGAGAGGAGAAACTTCCCTGCCTTTGATTACGGCAATCGTGTGCCAACCTGGGATAAGCCGGTGAAGCAGGAAACCAGCTCCTTGGAGGAGGCCTACAGCAGTGACGAGAGTTCCCGCTCCAGCTGTACACCCATGGATCTATCAACCAAGCCCAGGATATGTGAACCCATCTCCCTCCAATCACGGAGCCTGGAGCAAATGACTGAATCTCTCCTTTTCAGTTGGAACCCCAAAACCCCGGGGGTTAGGAGTCCGGAGGCAAAGGAGGATTGCAATGGGTCTGAGGTGAAAAGCCACCAAAAAGTCACTCTTCTTCAATTGCTCCTCGGCCACCAAAATGGTGCCAAAGGAAACCGAACACCTGAACCCCAAATCCCAAATGTCAAGAGCGAGAGTCCCAACAGTGCAGTGACGCATGCTGAGCCTCCAGTGGCCAGCTCGGTACTCAGCCGGCGCGTCAGAGGCCTGGAAACCTTCCCACCTTCATCGTCTTCCTCCTCCTCCTCCTCATCCTGCTCCTTGTCCTCATCCTTACAAGCGGCGGAGAGATCCCCGGTGTTGAAGAGCACGCACAGCCCGCCATCTTTGGCCGGTCGGCAACCACAACTCTCACCCCTCTGCCACGCCAACGATGGTGCACATCGTATCTTTGCCCGTCGGGGGAAGCCCTCAAGCGATGGGGAGCCCTTGCAGAACCATCAGCATTTCCCGAAGCAGTTGACGCCGTTGGAACCGGCAAAGAGTCACCACTTCCTCGAGCCTCTCCTCTCCCCCGAGTCAGCCAAAGTTCACCAATTTCCCAAGCAGTTGGTCTCCATAGAGTTGGCAAAGAATAATCAGTACGTCTCGATGCAGTCACTCGGCCCTGAGAGCAGGCTTTCCAATTTCTCTTTCAGTGCGAGCAAGTTATTGCAGGACCTGGCTCACACCGGCTTCGGCAAGACCCCAGAAGCTTCCGAAGCAGACACCGAGGAGAAGAGTGTTGTCCTGGGCTCTATGGAGGCCAGGGTAGGTGAGAACTCTGGTGGCCTCCTGTTCAATAGGTCAGCCGACACACTCTGCTTCCAGCAGTCAGTACTGCTGGAGTCCAGTGGCGGACAGGCTAGGCGCCCTCTTCAGACAGGCTCAACTCCCAACACCGATCTCGAAAATCTGCTTGAAAGACGCAGCGTCCTTCAGCTCCTCTTGAGGACCCCAGAGAAGGACAAGGCCTTCATGGGGAACGTGCATGGAAGACCAGGTGACCAACAGACCTTGGCAGGTGCACAAACATCAGAGCCCCGGTGTAATGGGCAAGCCGCCAATACAGAACCCATATCCATGGTCAAAGTCAAGACTGAGCGTGTTGAGGAAGAGGTTGGTTTCTCTTCAAATGCAGGAGCATTGGAAAAAAGTGTCAATTTCCAGCTTCCAATGCCAAGCAAGGCTGAACAGAAAAACCCATCCTTTTCATTGGACAACGTGAAGCAAGAAATGACTTCCCCTCCTTTACCCTCCTCTCCAGCTCAGTCCCATTCCTCTCAGAAAGGAGGGGTCCTCAGCCAACTCCTGCAGCGAGACAACAATGCGACCTTGGGGAGTTACGCCTTCAGTCAACATCCCAGTGCCGGCAGCCTCCTTGAGGCACCGACGCCCACCTCTGGCTCCAACAGCCCCTGCAACATTCCCAAGAAGAGAAAGATTCTCCCCGCCTCCCCCACTGCCCTGGATGACTTGCCGAAGATGCTTGACCAGGGCGAGGTCCGGAACAATCATGCCGTCTCTTCCAGAGGGGCTACGAACGGACTTCCCGGTTGTCAAGGCAGTGGCAGGTTGTTGGATCTCCGGCCTGGCAACGGTTTGGAGTTTGAATCCCGAAGTAACGTGAAGGATACCCAAGGCTTTAATGTCCTAAAGCAGCTTCTCCTCTCAGAGAATGGCATCAAAGTCTTATCTCAGCACAGGATAATTCAAAATGGTGGCTCAGCCAGTGAGAGGGGGTCTCCTTGCGATCAAAAGCTGGAGGATTGTCATCCTGCCCACTTTTACAGTCAGCGAGACCTGGATGTCAGTGGAAAGGAGACCACAAGAGACTTTGGGGCCACCAGGTATCTCAACACCGTACCCTCCAGCTCATCCGCGGAAAACCCGGCGGCCGTCCGGGCAGCGTCGAACCTGGAGCGCCAAGCGCCCTACCGTGGACTGCAGACAGACTCGCCCTGGTTGACTAAGACGAACCCCATCCTCTATTACATGCTTCAGAGAGGTGGAGCGGGGGAAGGAGAAACCACCAGGAAAGAGAGGAGGACGCCGCGGCAGCGTCTCGAGCACCCCGACCGGGCGTCGCCTGACCGGCAGGTGAAGGAGGAGCCCGGCAGCGCTCTGGGTTATTTCCAAAGTCGTGACGCTCCGGCGCCACCGGACCTGAGTGAAAGCACGCGCAGAATCCTGGAGAAAGTGGTGGCGATAAAGCGGGAGCCCGATTGAGAGGAAGGAGAATGGAGAGAATGAAAGAAAACATACGTGAACGAAAGCAAGAGGACAATCTTGTCCATTCGATCAGGTCTTGTGCAATACACTCTGGATCAGCTAGATAGAAGGGCAAATGCTGCATATATAATATATATATATAAAAAAATAAGTGTATATAATATATATACCAGCGCTGACGGACAGCTTGTTGGCTAGCGTGATCCCATGTTTGGAACTTGTATCTATTGCCAGGAATGTCAAGGTATTGGGAGCCACCAATTTTTATATTGTAATTTTATATATACACACATATATGTACATCCACACATATATATGTACATATATATAAAATAAATGCAATGAGGATGGTACCATTTGGCTTTTTGCCCTGTCAAGATCTGTGCTAAAGAATGATAATCATGGAAACGTACAGCTATGTGTTCCACAAACCCCATTGGGAGCCTTGCCCCTCTCATTGAGGTCATGGCACCAGTTCATGGGTTTTTTAATGGCCCTAGCTCACCCCATTCCTTGGTTTTGTTTTGTACCCAGTGACTCTCTCTCTCTCTTTAACAAACCTGCCAGGTTCCTGTTGACACCGGTGAGCCCCTTGTGAGTTCATCCCTTGTCCTCCAATTCCACAGAACGGCAGCATGTTTAAGGAAGCGAGAAAGAATCCGGACCTCGTTTTGTTACTTGCGTTTGCACATTTTTACTCTTTTTTTTTTGTTTTCTTCCCTGCCCCCTCCTCCCCCTCCCCCTCCTTTTGCGCGTAAGACACCCACAATTCCCCTCCCGCCCTCGATATTTTCGGAGGCTCCATTGTCGCACCGATGCACGAAAACGTTTATTTATTTTGTGTGGGGCGGGGTAGATTAGGGGTTTGCATATACTCCCGTCTCCGGACGCCGATGGCCATTTTGAATTTTCCGTTTTGATGGTCCAAACGCACCAGAACTTTAAAAAGATCTATCGAGAGAAGAAAAAAAAAGTGTCATACAATGGTGCGTCAAATCAGGACTTTTGAACGAGCTGGATTTTTGTTTCATTTTTCTTACCGCGACACCGGTTATTGTTTGTCGCTAAGTATGTACGTTTCCTGTCACCAATAGTTTACTTTGCTGGAAATTTTAACTCTCCCTCTCTCATCTGTGGGGGGGGGGGGGGGAAAGTTTCAACCTTCCCCTGTATCTCTCCCCTTTGCTGTAATGTAAATTGTATGTAAAAATGTGTATATATACAGTATGCGTATGTATGGATGTTGGATGGGGGAAGATGCCTATTTTGTGTTGCATGTATCTGCATTTGCAAGTGTTAAATATTGTATAGTTATATATGCATATTTTGTCCGATCTAATGTTAAAAAACACAGAAAGTAACCCTTCTAACTTTGCGAACCGCATGGAATGATAAGCATGTGGAATCCCTATGCACAAAAAAAAAATGTGATGTGTTCATTAAAAAATGGAGAGGAGAAAAAAAGAGAATTTAATGTCTTAATAATCTAACTTTAATTACTTAATCAGTCTGTACATTGTGTGTACATTGTCTGTACCTGTGTGGCCTGTCACTGAAGAAGTGGGTAGCAGGGTATATTTTGAAAGTTATTCTGTCCTTTTTTTTAAAAAAAAATGTTTTAAGTCCCGAAATCCCATCAGTTCTCCCCCTCTCCCCGCCCTCACCACCTTTGCCATGCTGGGAATTGTTTTTGTATGTGGGTGGCCATATTTATTTATATATCTTATCTTTTAATTTAAAAGTGCAAATCTTGACAATCCATGCTTCCTGGCTGCCTGGCCCATGAACAGCCCATTTTGACCAACCAGCCAGCTTTTATGGGGGTCCGTGCTTGACATTTTAACAAAACTATTCTTTTTCTTTGTCTGAAAGCACAGTTTGAGGATTTTGAGTTGGCCTCTCATAGACTGTAGGTTCTCAGTACAGCTAGGATAACTGGTTATTGACCAAACAGCCCGTGACTGAATACGAGGCCACCCAGACATCACGTTTGGTATCGGGGCTCTCACGAGTCCCAAGAAAGCGGCAGGATTTTGGGGGCGTTGGAGCTGGGGAGACCAGCAGATGTCAGGGAGGCCAACAGGAGTGAGGCCTGTGGGAATCTGGTTACACCATCCAAGGGTCAGGGGCTTTTGAGTCAGGGAGCTTAGCGAAGGAATCAGGGCCTTGGGTTTGGGAATACGAGCAGGAGGGTGGGCTGTGGGTCCCGTGGACCAGTTGGAGTCAGGTTCGTGTCTGAGAAGAATCAAGGCTGTGGGGTGACGAGCTGGAATCAAGGCTTTGTGCCAGTGGGACCAACGGGAACCTTACAGGCCTTTAAGCCTGGGAGCCGAACAGGAGTTGGGGCGGTTAGAATTTTACATGAGAACACCTCCTCTGGGTAATCTCAAACACTCAACCCAATACCGTAGACTTTCAATGATCCCCAAGACTCCCATTGTCTTCCAGAACAATCCGTTCCATCACGATGGGATGACCAAGGTTTTGATGCAGGTGCGAGACTTCCCAAGATAGGTCATTCTTTTGTTTCCAATCCCACCTTGGTGGGATGAGGCAATTTGCCCTTTTTCTTTTTTAAGGTGTGTATTTTCTGACAATAAATGGCAGCGCTCCAGTCACGTGCTGTGGTTGACGATTCTTCCAAATGACGTTGAACTTCAAGCCGCCGACGGAATATTCCGGTTGCCAACCAGGGTGAAAGTGGAGAGCCGAGCGCCATTTTGAATTTCTGTCGATGAAAATGAATTTGGTTTTCTGTAAATATCTGGAGTTAGGGTTTGGTTTTTTTTTTGTTGAAGAAGAATGCACTGTAACCAATGGGAAATATTAGGTTTTTAAAAAAAGATAATATTTCAGTACAACTAGTATTTTGGGTTTTATTTTGGTCTTTTAGAAGATGTCGCCTGATCTAATACAAACCATGAAAACTGTACCAGTTTTTTTTGTACTCTGCAAAAAATAAATAAACTTTGGAATGTGAAGTGTGCATCCCTAAATGTGGTGCCTTTACAAAGTCTGTCTTTTCTTCCCACTTTTCCGTCGGCATTCTTGAACATAAAAGGTCAAAGGGCGAGCTTTCGCACTTCGGAGGCAGAGGAAATTGTGGCTGCGTGCCCGACAGTCGCACCTTGCCGAGGGAGTGCTGCGCTGTCAGAGGTGCCATCTTTTGGGTGAGATGCGCAGGCATCTGCCAACAGCCCTCAGCGCTGTCATTTTAGCCAAAGGGTTAATGAACCCCTGCCCAGACAAGCTGTCCTGCAGGGAAGGAAATCTGCCCTCCTTTCCTGGTCTGGCCCATAACTGATTCCACACACCCACAGCAATGGGCTGACTATTTAGCTGCCCTCCGAAATGGTCTGGCAAGCTATTTCACTTTGTATGTCCAATCTCTCTGCACACCACCCCCCCCACCCCCCCCCCCCCCCATCACCATGATGGTTTGAGGACTCTCCAATTTTCCCCGACTCCCCAACAACTTCCTCACACTCTGCCTCCCGTAAGGACTCAAGGACAGTGACTCTCACCTCACCTCTCAGGTTCAGCCCCATGTTCGGACGAAGGCTGCAATGAGGTTGGGGGGTTGAGTGGTCGTGGAGACTGATCATCACTGAGCAGGTTACTGCTGAGTAAATGGCACCACCCTCTCGACGAGACCTTTCACCACTTTGCGGATGATCGAGTGTGGACTAATTGGGTCTGATTTGTCCTGTTTTTTTTGTGGCCAGTACATATCTGCGCAATTTTCCACATCAGCAGGTAGATGAAGGTGCTGTAGCTGCACTGGAACAGCTTGGCTAGGAGCACAACCAATGCTGGAGTGCAAGTCTTCAGGACTATTGCTGGAACATTGTCAGGATCCAAAGCCTTTATAGTGCCTTCATCCATTTGATGTCACGTGGGGGGAATTGAATTGCCTGAAGACTGACATCTGTGATGCTGGGAGACCTTCAATACAAAGGTGGCTGATCATCCATTTAAATTCTCTATTCCCATACTATTCTATCCCTTTACGTCATTGGCAGATAGAAATTTATGTCTCTACTTCAAACATACTCAATGACTGAGCTTCCACAGCCCTCTGAGATAGAGAATTCCAAAGATTCACAACGCTCTGAGTAAAAAAACCTCTTCATCTCGGTCCCGACTGGCCTCCTTCTTATTTTGAAATTGTGCCCCCTGGTTCTAGACTCCCCAACCTGCATCGACCCTGTCTAATCCTTTAAGTATTTCGTAGGTGTAATGAGATCACCTCTCATTCTCCGAAACAATGGAGAACATAAGCTCAGTTTTCCCAATCTCTCTTCACAAGGCAGTGCCACCATCCTCAGAACAAGTCTGGTGAGACTTTGTTGCTCTTTCTCTATGGCAATAATATCCTTTCTGAGGTAAGGGGACCAAAACCACACACAGCATTCCTGGTGCAGTCTAACTGAGCTGCGATACAATTGAAGCTACTTCGGTACTCAACTCCTCTTCATAATATTAATCGCTTATTGTCACAAGTAGGCTTCAATGAAGTTACTGTGAAAAGCTCCTAGTCGCCACATTCCGGCGCCGGTTCGGGGAGGCCGATACAGGAATTGAACCCACGCTGCTGGCCCTTTTCTACATTACAAGCCAGATGTTTCTCCCACTGTCATAAACCAGCCCCAGAACCACCAGCCCACTTGTACAAAGGCAAACATACCATTAGCCTTCCTAGTTGCTTGCTGCACCTGCATGTTAGCCTCAAGTGACCCACTGATGAGGGCCGCAGTCCCTTTGTACATCCAGTGAATGGTAGAACCCTCAAGAGTATTGACAGAGAGATATAGGTGTACAGGTCCACAGGTCACAGAAAGGGGAAACACAGGTGGAGAAGGTAGTCAAGAAGGCAGAGGGCATGCTTGCCTTCATTGGCCAGGGCATTGAGTATAAGAATTGGCAAGCCATGTTGCAGCTGTATAGAACCTTAGTTAGGCCACACTTGGAGTACAGTGTTCAATTCTGGTCGCCACACTACCAGAAGGATGTGGAGGCTTTAGAGAGGGTGCAGAAGAGATTTACCAGGATGTTGCCTGGTATGGAGGGCATTAGCTATGAGGAGCGTTTGAATAAACTCGGTTTGTTCTCACTGGAACAACGGAGGTTGAGGGGCGACCTGATAGAAGTCTACAAAATTATGAGGGGCATAGACAGAGTGGATAGTCAGAGGCTTTTTCCCAGGGTAGAAGGATCAATTACTAGGGGGCATAGGTTTAAGGTGCGAGGGGCAAGGTTTAGAGGCGATGTACGACGTAAGTTTTTTTACACAGAGGGTAGGGGGTGCCTGGGACTCGCTGCCGGAGGAGGTGGTGGAAGCAGGGACGATAGTGACATTTAAGGGGCAGCTTGACAAATACATGGATAGGATGGGAATAGAGGGATATGGACCCCGGAAGTGTAGAAGATTTTAGTTTAGACGGGCAGCATGGTCGGCACAGGCTTGGAGGGCCGAAGGGCCTGTTCCTGTGTTGTACTTTTCTTTGTTCTTTGATCTGCACTTTCTAATCTCACCATTTAAGAAATAGTCTGCATATCTGTTTTTCCGATCGAAGTGCCCACTCGCTCAGTCTGTCCAAATCCCATTGAAGCTGCTTTGCTCACTTCCTCACAGCATAGTCCCACCTCGCTTTGTATCATCTGTGATCTTGGAAATATTACATTCGGTCCCCCACATCCAAATTATTGATGTATATTGTGACGAGCCCAAATCTGGTCATATGAATTAGGGACAGGAGGAGGCCACTAGGCTCCTGGAACCTCCTCCACCATTCAGTAATACCATGACTGATCTGATTGCAACCTCAACCCCATATTCAGAGAATCCCTACAGTGCAGAAGGAGGCCATGAAGGCCATTCAGCCCATTGAGTTCATACTGACCCTCTGAAAGAACAGTGTACCCAGGTCTGCTCCCCAACCTATCCCTGGAGCCCCAGAACCCCACCTAACCGTTTGGACACTAAGGGACACTTTAGCACAGCCAATCCATCTAACCTGCACATCTTTGGACTGTGGGAGAAACCGGAGCACCCGGTGGAAACCCACACAGACACGGGGAGAACGTGCAAATTCCACACAGTCACCCAAGGTTGGAATTGAACCCGGGTCCCTGGCGCTGTGAGGTATCAGTGCTAACCACTGTGCTGCTATGCCTACCCCTGATGACCTTTCACCCCTTTGTTAATCAAGAATCTATCTAGCTCTGCTTTAAAAATATTCAAAGACTCTGCTTCCACTGCCTTTTGAGAAAAAGAGAACCAAAGGTTCACTATCCTCTGAGAGAAACAATTTCTCCTCCGTCTTAAATGAACAACCCCCTTATTTTTAAATAGTGACCCTGGCTTTCGATTCTCCCACAAAAGGAAATATGCTCTCAGCATCCGCTAAGTCAGGACCTCTCAGGACTTTAAAGGTATTGACAGCCCCTTTCTCTTCTGTACACTGGTGGATACAAACCGAAAACCTCTCCAACCTTTCCTCATAAGACAACCCACACATTCCTGGCATTAGTCTAGTAAACCTCTGAACTGCTACCAAAGAATTTACATCTTTCCTTAATCAAGACCAATACTGGGCACAATATTTTAGATGTGGTCTCTCCAATGCCTTGTATAACTGAAGCATAACCTCTCTACTTTTGCAATCAATTCCCCTCACAATAAACAATAACATTCTATTTGCTTTCCTAATGACTTTCTGTTCCTGTGCACCAGCTTTTGTGCTTCATGCACGAGGACACCCAGGTCCTTCGGTACCTCCGAGCTTTGCAATCTCGCACCATTTAAATAATAGGCTTTTTGATTCATTCTGCCAAAATGGACGATTTTACATCTGCCCACACAATGCTCCTTTGCCAGTGTTTTGCCCACTCACTTATAACCTATCTTTTGTAGCCACCTTGCATTTTCTTCACAGTTTTCTTTCCTACCTATCTTTGTCCAACCATCGCTTAAATCTGTTCATCAAAGTCATTTACATACATTGTAAAACGTTGAGGCCCCAGCACTGATCTCTTGACATGATTCATCACATCCTGTGAACAAAAAAGATCCATTAATGCCAACTCTGTTTCCTGTTAGCTCGGCAATCCTCTATCCATGCCAACATGTTACCCCCGACACCATGAACTTTTACTTTCCGCAATAACCTTCGATGTGGCACCTTGTCTAGAAATTTAAGTACAGTACATCCACTGGTTCCCCGTTATCCACAGCACATCTAACTCCTTTAAAGAACTCCAATAAATTGGTTAAACATGATTTCCCTTTCACAAGGCCATGTTGACTCTGCTAGATTGCCTTGGCGTTTTCTAAGTTTAATATCTTAATAATAATTGATTCCAACATTTTCCCTATAACGGATGTTAAACTAACTGGCCTGCAGTTTCTCGTTTCCATGACTGATCTGATGTGATGGGCACGATTCTGCGCCTCCCACGCCGGTGGGAGAATAGCAGGAGGGCCTCCCGACATTATTCACGCCCTCCCGCTACTCTCCCCCCCCCCTCCCCCCCACGCCACGAATCGCCGCTCGCCGTTTTTTACGGCGAGCGGCAATTCTCCGAGGCCGAGCGGCCGGGCCTTCACGACCGTTTCAACATGGCAGCAAACACACCTGCTCGCTGCCGTCATGAAACGGGCGGCAGATGTCCGTTTGGGGCATCTGGGGGCCCGATTGGCACGGCAGTACCACAGCCGTGCGTCCGTAACGGACGCACTCTTTTCCCTCCGCCGCCCCGCAAGATCAAGCCGCCGCGTCTTGCGGGGCGGCAGAGGGAAAAGACGGCAACTGCGCACGGGGCCGCACTCCTAGTCCCGCCCGGGGGGGAGAATCGGCCCCGGAAGTGGGCGTGAAGGCTGCCGTGGGTCACTGCCTGTCCCACGGCAGCCTTTACGATTTTCCGCATTTGCAGAGAATCTCGCCCATGTCTCAATAAGGTCTCATTGGCATTTTGCCAATCCTCTGGGACTTTTCCGGAATTTAAGGATTATTGGAAGATTGCAACCAGTGCCATCACTGTCTCTGCGGCTACTTCCTGTAATATCCTGGGATGTAAACCAATCAGGTGCACTAGGTTTTGCTACATTGTATGATTTTTCTTTCAGTTCAATACTAACCTTCACTTGGTTATTTTTTAAAGTATTTTCATTCATATTTTCAGTATTTTAATCTTTTACAAAGCAAAACAAAAACATTACTCCCACAAATAAAACAAAACTCTTCATCAAACCCTCTCCCCAAAAGTTGGTGGTAACTAGCACTCCAAAATGCAAAATAAACAAACCCACTGTCCTGGGGAACCGCTCATTTGCCCACCGCCCCCCCCCCCCCACCCCTACCCCCTCCTTTAGGGTGAATTTCACCTCGCAATGTATGACCTCCATCAGATCCACCAGCCATGTCGAGGCACGGTGGAGAAGCTGACCTCCACCCTATCAGAATCCGCCTGTGATTGATCAACGATGAGAAGGGTAAAACATCTGACTCTGCTCCCGACTGCATCGCCGGCAGGTCTGACAGCCCGAATATGGCCTCCAGGGGACCCAGCTTCAAATCCACGTGCAAGATGGCCGACGTGGTTGCTGAAAAATGACCCCAATTTCTCCAACTTTGGACAGGGCCAGAACATGTGTGCCTGATTAGCCGGGCTCCTTCCACACCGTTCGCAAGTGTCCTCTACCCCCTCAAACTGCTGTCCCATCCTTGACTACGTGCACCACCTTCAACTGTATCAACCCCAGTGTCGCACACGAGGTTGAGGCATTCACCCTCTGCAGCACCTCACACCTCAGCCCCTCCTCCAGTGCCATCACCAACTTCTCCTCCCACGTGGCCTCAATCCCCTCCATCGACACTTTATCTTCCTCCAAAATTCTCTCATAAATTGCCGAGGTGACTGCACCCTCCAACCCAATGACCGACAGCATCTCCCCAACAACGGGAAGGCAGACACTATCGGAAAGATCGGGAAAACCTTTCTAGCAAAGTCCCGCCCCTGCACATACCAAAAACTGTTCTCATGCGGAAACACAAACTTCCCCCTCAACTCTTCCAAGCTTGTGAACCGCCCCTCCAAAAACAAATGAAATGAAATGAAAATGGCTTATTGTCACGAGTAGGCTTTAATGAAGTGACTGTGAAAAGCCCCTAGTCGCCACATTCCGGCGCCTGTTCAGGGAGGCTGGTACGGGAATGGAACCGTGCTGCTGGCCTGCCTTGGTCTGCTTTAAAAGCCAGCGATTTAGCCCAGTGTGCTAAACCAGCCCCAGTCTCCTCTGGAACCTTCATCTCCTTCACCCCTCTCTCTTCCCATCCCCGAAACCTAGCAACCATCCTCCCCGGCTCAAATCCATGATTCCTCCGGATCAGCATCAGCCTCGACCCCGCTCCCAAACTAATGTGCTGCCGAAATTTTCTCCAAATCTTCAACGTGACAACCACCACAGGACTCCCCAAATACTTTCCTGTCGCCAGCGTTCACATCCCCCACCCCCTACAAGAACCCGCCTCCAACCTCACCCAAAAATCCTCCGCCTCCCTACTCCAGCCTCACACCTTCTCCGCCCAGTAATAATACAACAGGTTCGGAAGGCCCAACCCCAACTACCGGCCCCTCTGCAGTGCCACCTTCCTTATGCTGGCCACCTGCCCAGCCCAAACAAACAACAAAACAACCTGTCCACCCCCTTAAAAAATGACTTGGGCAGGCACTGAAATAGGAATTGAAACCGCGGCAAAATGTTCATCGTATCTGCCTGCACCAACTTGCTGGCAACAGGCGAAGACTGTCCCACCTCAATAAATCCACTTTCACCCTCCCAACCAGACTTGTAAAGTTCAGCTTATGAAGCCGCACCCAATCCCGGGCCATCGGCACCCCTCAAATTCCTGAAATGGGTTGTTGCCACCTGAAAAGGGCAGCACGGTAGCATTGTGGATAGCAAAATTGCTTCACAGCTCCAGGGTCCCAGGTTCGATTCCGGCTTGGGTCACTGTCTGTGCGGAGTCTGCACATCCTCCCCGTGTATGCGTGGGTTTCCTCCGGGTGCTCCGGTTTCCTCCCACAGTCCAAAGATGTGCAGGTTAGGTGGATTGGCCATGATACATTGCCCTTAGTGTTGGTTGGGGTTACTGGGTTATGGGGATAGGGTGGAGGTCTTTCCAAGAGCCGGTGCAGACACGATGGGCCGAATGGTCTCCTTCTGCACCATAAATTCTATGAAACAGCAACCCACTCAGACCCCCACCCCTGGAGAAGACACCACAAAATACTCGCATTTCCTGAAATGTAACTTCTATCTCGAAAGCGCCCTCAAATCTCTTAAGCAGATCCATTATGTCCCCCGCTGAAGAGCTCGGGTCCGATTTATATATCAGCAGATCATCCACGTAGAGAGCCCTTGTGCTCCACCCACATCCCCTCACTATCCCCTTCCATAAATCCGAGCACCACAGCCCAATGGCCAAGGGCTCCATCACCAGCACAAACAAAAAGGGGGACATGGGACATCCTTGCCTCCTTCCCTGATACAGCAGAAAGTACCCTGAATTCATATCATCCGTGCGCATACACACCATCGGATCCTTATTCAACACTTTCACCCATGCCACAAACCTTAGGCTCAATCCCAAGCTTCTCCAATACCACAGATAGCTCCACTCCACCCGATCAAACACCGGCTCCGCATCCAGCGCCACCACCCCCTCCAACTCCCTTACTTCGACCATAACATGGTGGAATCTGGCATTCAATTTGAGAGTGAATGGCTGATCATCCAACTCAATAGCCTAATCCTGCCTTCCCCCCCATTTCCTTCGATATCCTTCATCCCAAGATCTACATCTAACTCCTTTTTGAAAACATACTTCCTGTGGTAATGAATTCCACAGGCCGACCACCACTCTCTGGGTGAAGAAATCTCTCCGCATCTCAGTCCCAAATGGTCTACTCCGTATCCTCAGATTGCGACCTCTGGTGCTGGACACTCCACCATCGGGAACATTATTCTTGCATCTACCCTGTCCAGTCCTGTTAGAATTTTATAGGTTTATATTAGATCGGCCCTCATTCTTCTGAACTCCAGCGAATGCAATCCTAACTGTCTCAATCTCTTCTCATACGCCCATCTTGCCTTCCCAGGAATACGTCTGGTAAATCTTCGCTGCACTCCCTCTGGAGCAAGAACATCCTTCCTCAGGTAAGGAGGCCAAAACTGCACTCAATATTCCAGGTGTGGCCTCACCAAGGCCCTGTATAATTGCAACGACACATCCCTGCTCCTGTACTCAAATCCTCTCACCTGGCACTGGGGAGGCAACACACCATCCTGGAATCATGTTCACGGCCGCAGAAAAACCTCTTGGGTCCCCTGACTATCAAACCTCCTATCACTATTGCTTCTTCCCCCCTTCTGTGTGCTTGAGTCATTCCCTGGTGCCATTGACTTGACTCTGGTCACGCTTCCCTGAGGAACTATCGCCCTCACCAGAATCAAAAATGGACAATTGGTTAGCAACCAAGGTAGACTTAGGGGGCTCCTGCACTAGCTGCCTGGTTCTCTTAAGAGTGACCAGGCAGTCACCCAAGCGTGATGGGCTGAATGGCCTCCAACTGCCCTGCACTGTAGGGTTCCAGAGACTCTATACCTCCCTGGTAGTTCTCTGCCTCGCGAATGCACCACAGTAATTCGAGCTGCTATTTGAGTTCTGGAACATGGAGCTGGTGACATTTCTTGCTTGTTTGTCTGGGACATGTGATCCTTCCATCACTTCCCACATAATGCTGAAAAATACAGAGAAGGAGAAAGAAATATCCTCCTCACCTAACCTTCTCACTCGTCAAACTCCTAACTTAATGATCTGTGCGCTCAAAGCAGAACATGGTGCAGACTTCAGGAGGAGGCCATGATGGATTGTCCACCTGGCTCTTCTGCATAAAGGTGATTGCAGGTGCTTCAGCCTTGTCATTTACACTGATGCGCTGAGCGGGATTATGGGAACCATTCACAACTTGATGCGGCAAGATTACAGAGCTTAGATCTTACCTGTTTAGATCTGTTTTTCACGATGTTGTTTGTGGGACCAATAATGGCTCAAGGGATGAGGGAAACCCTTCCTGCTGTTCTTTAAATAGGGGATTGTGATTTGTTGCTTCCACTTGAAAGGGCAGATGGAGCCTCCATTCAACAGAACCTCTGACATGCGGCATTCCCTCAGTACTGCACTGAAGGGTTAGCACTGGGATTGCGGGCGCTGTGGACCCGGGTTCAAATCCCGGCCCTGGGTCACTGTCCGTGTGGAGTTTGCACATTCTCCCCATGTCTGCGTGGGTTTCACCCCCACAACCCAAAGATTATAAGGGAGAGTATCAAATTGAAGGAAAAAGCATATAAAGTGGCAAAGATTGGTGGGAGACTAGAGGACTGGGAAATCTTTAGGGGGCAA
Organism: Scyliorhinus canicula; assembly: GCF_902713615.1. Taxonomy (NCBI): domain Eukaryota; kingdom Metazoa; phylum Chordata; class Chondrichthyes; order Carcharhiniformes; family Scyliorhinidae; genus Scyliorhinus; species Scyliorhinus canicula. The sequence continues at coordinate 9,262,487 of NC_052152.1, read as the reverse complement.
CAGAAAGCTACTAAAAAAGCTATAAAGTAGAGTAAGATAGAGTATGAGAGTAAACTTGCTCAGAATATAAATACAGACAGTAAAAGTTTTTACAAATACATAAGACAAAAAAGAGTGGCTAAGGTAAATATTGGTCCTTTAGAGGATGAGAAGAGAGTTTTAATAATGGGAGGTGAGGAAATGGCTGAGGAACTGAACAGGATTTTTGGGTCGGTCTTCACAGTGGAAGACACAAATAACATGCCAGTGACTGATAGAAATGAGGCTATGACAGGTGAGGACCTTGAGAGGATTGTTATCACTAAGGAGGTAGTGATGGGCAAGCTAATGGGGCTAAAGATAGACAAGTCTCCTGGCCCTGATGGAATGCATCCCAGAGTGCGAAAAGAAATGGCTAGGGAAATTGCAGATGAACTAATGATGATTTACCAAAATTCACTAGACTCTGGGGTGGTCCCGGTGGATTGGAAATTAGCAAACGTGACACCACTGTTTAAAAAAGCAGGTAGGCAGAGAGCAGGAAATTATAGGCCAGTGAGCCTAACTTCGGTAGTAGGGAAGATGCTGGAATCTGTCATCAAGGAGGAAATAGCGAGGCATCTGGATAGAAATTGTCCCATTGGGCAGACGCAGCATGGGTTCATAAAGGGCAGGTCATGCCTAACTAATTTAGTGGAATTTTTTGAGGACATTACCAGTGCAGTAGATAACGGGGAGCCAATGGATGTGGTATATCTGGATTTCCAGAAAGCCTTTGACAAGGTGCCACACAAAAGGTTGCTGCATAAGATAAAGATGCATGGCATTAAGGGTAAAGTAGTAGCATGGATAGAGGATTGGTTAATTAATAGAAAGCAAAGAGTGGGGATTAATGGGTGTTTCTCTGGTTGGCAATCAGTAGCTAGTGGTGTCCCTCAGGGATCCGTGTTGGGCCCACAATTGTTCACAATTTACATAGATGATTTGGAGTTGGGGACCAAGGGCAATGTGTCCAAGTTTGCAGATGACACTAAGATGAGTGGTAAAGCGAAAAGTGCAGAGGATACTGGAAGTCTGCAGAGGGATTTGGATAGTTTAAGTGAATGGCCTAGAGTCTGGCAGATGGAATAAAATGTTGACAAATGTGAGGTTATCCATTTTGGTAGGAATAACAGCAAACGGGATTATTATTTAAACGATAAAATATTAAAGCATGCCGCTGTGCAGAGAGACCTGGGTGTGCTAGTGCATGAGTCACAGAAAGTTGGTTTACAGGTGCAACAGGTGATTAAGAAGGCAAATGGAATGTTGTCCTTCATTGCTAGAGGGATGGAGTTTAAGACTAGGGAGGTTATGTTGCAATTGTATAAGGTGTTAGTGAGGCCACACCTGGAGTATTGTGTTCAGTTTTGGTCTCCTTACTTGAGAAAGGACATACTGACACTGGAGGGTGTGCAGAGGAGATTCACTAGGTTAATCCCAGAGTTGAAGGGGTTGGATTATGAGGAGAGGTTGAGTAGACTGGGACTGTACTCGTTGGAATTTAGAAGGATGAGGGGGGATCTTATAGAAACATTTAAAATTATGAAGGGAATAGATAGGATAGATGCGGGCAGGTTGTTTCCACTGGCGGGTGAAAGCAGAACTATGGGACATAGCCTCAAAATAAGGGGAAGTAGATTTAGGACTGAGTTTAGGAGGAACTTCTTCACCCAAAGGGTTGTGAATCTATGGAATTCCTTGCCCAGTGAAGCAGTTGAGGCTCCTTCATTACATGTTTTTAAGGTAAAGATAGATAGTTTTTTGAAGAATAAAGGGATTAAGGGTTATGGTGTTCGGGCCGGAAAGTGGAGCTGAGTCCACAAAAGATCAGCCATGATCTCATTGAATGGCGGAGCAGGCTCGAGGGGCCAGATGGCCTACTCCTGGTCCTAGTTCTTATGTTCTTATGTGCAGGTTAGGTGGATTGGCCACGCTAAATTGCCCCTCAATTGGAAAAAAAATAATTCGGTACTCTAAATTTATATTTTTTAAAGTACTGCACTGAAGGACAGACAGAAAGGAAAAGGCAGTGGAGTTGAATTGTTAATTAAAGAAAATATTGATACAATATTGGGGAAAGCTATTAGCACAGATGATGGGGAAACTGAATGGGTCGAGTTAAGAAACACCACGGGGCAAAAAACATTCATAGGGGTGGCATACAGACCACCAAACTGCAGTGGTAATGTTGGGAATAGCGTTAGACAGGAAATCAGAGATGCATGTGATAAGGGAACATCTGTGATTATGGGTGACTTTAATCTGCATATAGATTGGGTGAGTCAAATTAGTCAGTACACTAGAGGAGGAATTTGAGTGTCAGTGGGGTGGTTTTCTACACCAATACGTTGAGGAACCAACAGGGGGCCGTCTTAGAATGGGTGTTGTGCAATGAGAAAAGATTAGTTGGCAATCTAATATGTTAGAATTCTTTGTCAAGGTTGATTGTGAAGTAGTTCATTCTGAGACGAGGGTCCTGAATCTCAGTAAAGGTAACTATGATGGTATGTGGCATGAGCTGGCTATGATATACTGGGAAACATTACTGAAAGACAGGACAGTGGACAGGCAATGGCAGGCATTCAGGGAAGAATAGGTGAACTTCAAAAGTTGTTTATTCCCATTTGATGCAAGTGTAGAAAGGGAACTGTGGCCAAACCATGGCTTACAAGGGAAATTAGGGATAGTATTATATTCGAAGAAGAGGCATACAAAGGGCAGCACGGTGGCCTAGTGGTTAGCACAACCGCCTCACGGCGCTGAGGTCCCAGGTTCGATCCTGGCTCTGGGTCACTGTCCGTGTGGCGTTTGCACATTCTCCCCGTGTCTGCGTGGGTTTCACCCCCACAACCCAAAAATGTGCAGAGTAGGTGGATTGGCCACGCTAAATTGCCCCTTAATTGGAAAAAATAATTGGCTAATCTAAATTTTAAAAAAAGAAAAAAAAAAGAAGTGGCATACAAATTAACTGTAAAAAGCAATAGACCTGAGGATTGGGAACAGTTTAAAATTCAGAAAAGGACAAAGGGGATTAAGAAGGGGAAAAGACAGTGTGAAAGTAACCTAGCAGGGAACATAAAAACCGACTGTAAAAGTTTCTATAGGTATGTAAAGAGAAAAAGGTTGATTAAAATGTAACGCAGGCATCTTACAGTCAGAAACGGGAGAATTCATACATCTTCCAAAATTCTTTAACTCTGGAATGTTTCCTACCAATTGGAGGTTAGCAAATATAACTCCGCTATTCAAAAAGGGAGGTAGAGAGGAAATAGAGAACTGTAGACCAGTGAGCTTAATGTCAATACTAGGGAAGTTGCCAGGGTCCATTATCAAGGATTTAATAGCTCAGCATTTGGAATGCAGTGGTAAAATCAGATAAGGCCAGCATGGATTTACGAAAGAGAAATCATGCTTGACAAATCTACTGGAATTCTTTGAAGATGTAATGAGTAGAGTTGACCAGGGGGAACCGGTGGATGTGGTTTATTTAGACTTTCAGAAGGCTTTCAACAAGATCTCACATAGCACATTACAATGTAAAGTTAAAGCGCATAGGATTACACATAGTGTCTTGAGATGGATAGAAAGCTGGTTAGCAGACAGGAAGCAAAAAGTTGGAATAAATGGGTCTTTTTCTGATTGGCAGGCAATAACTAGTGGGGTACCGCAGGGATCGATTTTAGGACCCCAACTGTTCACATTATATATTAATGATTTGGATGAGGGAACTAAATGTAGTATTTCCAAATTTGCAGATGATACAAAGTTGGGTTAAGGGGTGAGCTGTGAGGAGGATGCAGAGATGCTCCAGCAGGATTTGGACAGGCTGAGTGAGTGGGCAGATGCATGGCAGATGTAGTATAATGTGGATAAATGTGAGGTTATCCATTCAGCTGCAAAAATAGGAAGGCAGATTATTATTTGAATGGGTGCAAATTGAGAGAGGTGGATACTCAGCGAGACCTTGATGTCCTCGTGCATCAGTCGCCGAAAGTAAGTGTGCAGGTACAGCGGGCAGTAAAGAAAGCAAATGGGATGTTGGCCTCCGTAGTGAGAGGATTTGGAAAGCAAGGATGTTTTACTGCAATTATATAGGCCACACCGGGAGTATTGTGTGCGGTTTTGGTGTCCTTATCTGAGGAAGGATGTTCTTGCTATGGAGGGAGTGCAGCGATAGTTTACCAGGCTGATTCCTGGGGTGGCGGGACTGTTATATGAGGAGAGACTAAGTCGATTAGGATTATATTCATTGGAGTTCAGATGCATGAGAGAGGTCATAGAAATTTATTAAATTCTAACAGGATTAGACAGGGTAGATTCAGAAAGAATGTCCTCGATGGTGGGGGAGTCCAGAACTAGGGGTCATAGTTTGAGGGAGAGAGTTAAACCTTTTAGGACTGAGGTGAGGAGAAATTTCTTGGTGAATCTTTGGAATTTGCTACCACAGAAAGTAGCTGAGGACAAAACGTTGTGTAATTTCAAGAAGGAATCAGATATAGCTCTTGGGGCTAAAAGGATCAAGGGATAAGGGAGGAAGGCAGATTCAGGGTATTTAACTTGATGATCAGCCATGATCATAATGAATGGGGGAGCAGACTCGATGGGCCGAATGGCCTCCTCCTGCTTCTATTTGCTATGTATATTTCCCTGTATCTCTGTAATCCAAAAGGGACTAGGAACCCTTCCCTGAGTCTTTGTGACCAAAGGCTGTCACTCAGCCCCTTGAGCCTGTTCCACCATTCAATTAGATCATGACTGATGTACGTTAACTTCATCCATTTGCCTTATTTCCATACCTGCATCCACTGGATTCTTAACATGATGGTTAGCACTGCTGCCTCACAGCGGCAGGGGCCCGGGTTCGATTCCAACCTTGGGTGATTGCCTGTTTGGTGTTTGAACGTTCTCCCCGTGTCTGCGTGGGTTTCCTCCAGGTGCTCCGGTTTCCTCCCACATTCCAAAGATGTGATTACGTGGATTGACCGTGATAAATTTCCCCTGAGTGTCCAAACGTGCCTCGGTAGTGTGCTCTTATGGAGGGTCGGTGCAGACTCGATGGGCTCAATGGCCTCCTTCTGCATCGTAGATTTTCTATGGTTTCTAACACCATTCAGAACAAAGCAACTGCCTTATTGGCATCCATTCCACAAGGATTCACTCCCTCCATCACTAACACACAGTAGCAGCCGTGTGTACCATCTACAAGATGCACTGCATGATCTCACCAAGTCTCCTTAGGCAGCACCTTCCAAACCCATGGCCACTACCATCGAGATGGACCAAGGCAGCAGATACATGGGAACCCCGCGCGGGATTCTCCGAGCCCCCCCCGCCGGGTTGGAGAATCCCTGGTGCGGCGGCGTGAATCCGGCCCCGCCGCTCTGGTGCCGGCTGCCATATTCTCCAGCGCTGGTTTTCGGCGGGGGCGGGATTCCCGCTGCGCCGGTCGCCAACGCCACCCCCCCCCCCCACCGGCAATTCTCTGGGCCCCGATGGGCCGAGCAGCCGTCAGTTCCTGCCCAGTCCCGCCGGTGTGAAATAGACATGGTCCCACACGGACCTGGCTGGTAGGCCGTCTAGTGGAGTCCTCGGGGGGGGGGGGGGGGGGGGGGGGGGGCGCGGGGGGTCCCCACGGTGGCCTGGCCCACGATCGGGGCCCACCGATCTGAGGGCGGGCCTGTGCCGTGGGGCCACTCCTTCCTTCCAAAGAAACCCCCTGCGCGTGTGCAAGAACATGCCGGTGCGGCGCCAACCCCTCCGGCGCCGGCCTAGCCCCCGGACGTGCAGAGCATTCCGCAACTTCCGGGTGGCCCGTGCCGGAATGACTCGCGCCGTTCTTGGCACGGGCTTCGGGCCATCTCGCCGATTGCGGTAGAATCTCACCGCCCATGTCTCCAAGTCGCTCACCGTCCTGACTTGGAAATATATCGCCGTTCCTTCACTGTCGCTGGGTCAAAATCCTGGAACTCCCTCCCTAACAGCACTGTGGGTGTACCTACACCACATGGACTGTAGTGATTCACCACCTTCTCAGGGGCAATTAGGGATGGGCAACTAATGCTGGCCTCATCAGCGACACCCATATCCCGTAAAAAATTAATATAAACAAAGCACGGGACAAGACACGAATCGGCTTCATTTGAGCAAAGCTACAATGCAGGAAACCCCAACAGAAGCTTGTTATAAAATGGCAACTTTGATGAGGAACAGCCAGCAAAGTCTCTCCAGAAAACTCAGCGAAACACAATGTCCGCCAAAATTGCGTTCAGGTGGGATGGATGGTATTTTGAAAACTCAAAACCAATTTCAGAAAAGCGACACCTAAAAATTAATTTTTTTTCAACTTGAATGAAACAGTTGTTTTGTATAAGCTCCGAAAAAATGCAAGTGTTGATATATTTGAGCAATGCCATGATTCTCTAAAAACGGAAATGAAAACAGCAGTTTAAATGAAATTGGGAGCTGTGGTGAAACACTGCCAAAATCTTTTGCTCCATAAGAAGCTGTTCCCACCCTTCTCAGTCCCTGTGTCTTTGTATCCTGACAAATTCCTTCAGTGTCACTTAAAATCAACTAGCATTTTTTAAATCTGATGCACAATCCATCATCGCACTCTCCCCCTTTCACCTCTAGTTCTGTCGCACATGTTGCCCAAGATCGAGGGTGATGTGGGTGAGAAATATGCTCCACTGTGTAACCCACCACATTGCCCCTCACCTACGGGTACATGCCGCAAATGTGTCTTCCCTGGTCTGCTGGGTCAGCACCCCTTTGGGTGGTGCATCAATGTTCAAAGGTAGACGAAGCGAGCCTTTGTCCAAGAGAAAGATGTATTCCTTCGGCAGCGTGTTGTCTGCGTGGGTTTCCTCCGGATGCTCCGGTTTCCTCCCACAAGTCCCGAAAGACGTGCTTGCTAGGTGAATTGGACATTCTGAATTCTCCCTCTGTGTACCAGAACAGGCGCCGGAATGTGGCGACTCAGGGATTTTGACAGTAACTTCATTGCAGTGTTAATGTAAGCCGACTTGTGACAATAAATATTATTATTATTGTTTCTTATTTGAACATGATTCTCTTGGGACGTGTGAGCCTGCCAGAGAGTCATAAACAGGCCCTTCGGCCCAGCTTGTCCATGCCGCTCAGTTACTATCACTAAGCTAGTCCCACTTGCCCGCAATTGGCCCATATCCCTCTATACCACCCTGCCCTTGTAACTGACTAACTGCTTTTTTAAAGACAAAATCGTACCTGCCTCTACCACTGCCTCTGGCAGCCTGTTCCAGATGCTCACCACCCTCTGTGTGAAGAAATTCCCCCTCTGGTCTCTTTTGTATCTCTCCCCTCTCACCTTAAACCTATTCCCTCTAGTTCTAGACTCCTCTACCTTTGGGAAAAGATGTTGACTATCTACCTTATTGATGCTCCTCATTATTTTATAGACCTCTATAAGATCGCCCCTAAGCCTCTTATGCTCCAGGGAAAAAAGTCCCAGCCTACCCAACGTCTCCTTATAACTCAGACCATCAAGTCCTGGTAGCATCCTCGTAAATCTCTTCAGCACTCTTTCTAGTTTAACAATATCCTTCCTATAATAGGGTGACCAGAAATGGACAGTAATCCATGTGTGGTCTTATCAATGTCTTGTACAACTTCAAAAAGACATCCCAACTCCTGTATTCAATATTCTGACCAATAAAACCTAGCATGTTGAATGCCTTCTTCACCATCCTGACCACCTGCGACTCCACCTTCAAGGTCTCTGGCACACAAGTTACCTCAGGGTCACGAGGTGCAAGCACTGTCCCACCAGTCATGCGCCCTGACATAACGCCTCGGATTTGGAGAAGAAAAATGCCAGGAGCAGTATGCCGACCTGATGAAGCTACAATGTAGGACTACAAGCATGCTAATTGGCAGAAGCAGCAGGTCAGAAGGTTGTTATGATGTGGAGATGCTGGCTTTGGACTGGGGTGAGCAGTAAGAAGTCTTACAGCACCAGGTTAATGTCCAACAGGTCTGTTTGGAATCACTAGCTTTCACAGCACAGCTTCTTCCTCAGGTGAGTGAAGAGGTAGGTTCCACAAACACAGCATATATAGACAAAGGCAATAATGCAATATAATACTTTGAATATTGGTTCAAGACAATCATAGATCATAGAATTTACAGTGCAGAAGGAGGCCACTCGGCCTATAGAGTCTGCACCGGCCCTTGGAAAGAGCACCCTGCCTAAGCCCACACCTCCACCCTATCACCGTAACCCAGTAACCCCACCTAACATTTTTGGACACTAAGGGCAATTGAGCATGGCCAATCCATCTACCCTGCACATCTTTGGACTGTGGGAGGAAACCGGAGCACCCGGAGGAAACCCAGGCAGACACGGGGAGAACGTGCAGACTCCGCACAGACAGTGACCCAAGCCGGGAATCGAACCTGTGATCCTGGAGCTGTGAAGCAACTGTGCTAACCACTGTGCTAGCGTGCCGTCCATGCTAGAGACTTGAGCACAAAATCTAGGCCAATGGACAGCCAGCACTGAGGGAGTGCTGCACTGTTGGACGTGCCGTCTTTCAGATGTTACGTTAAACCAGAGTCCACCCATCCTCTCAGGTAGGTGGAGGCAAAAGATCCCATTATCATTCCAAATCGGAACAAGGGAGTTCTCCCCAAAGCCCTGGTCAATATTTATCCTTCATTTAAAACCACGAGAAGAGTTTACCTGGCCATTATCGCATTACTGTTGGTGGAACTTGCCGTGAGCAGATTGGCTGCTGCCTTTCTCTGTGTTACAACAGTGCACGTCAAAAGAAGAAGTTAAATTGGCTGGAAAGCGCCCTGGGACACCCCGAGGTCACAAAAGGCATCAAATGAAAGTTCTTTTTCACTGCCTCGGGAGATAATTGGTGTCACCCTAGGACGTCTCCCACAAGAAACCACTCCAACACTGTGCCTCCGCCTCCTCATGAGAGGCTTTAACTGGGGGAGGGAAGAGTAGGGGTAGCCGGGGGTGGTGGTGTTACAGAAATACAAATAAATAAAGAACTAAGCCAAGAAAGAAAAGACTGATTCCAGCAGGCCCCAATGTGTTGTCGCAATGTGTTAACCTTATGGACAAGAACAAGGATTAATCTGGATCGTTTCCCAGGCCCGTCTTTTTCGAAGCTCATTAAAAATTATAATTAATTTCTCCAAGATAATGAGATACCTTCTCCAATCCATACTGGACCCCTCCCCCTCCCCCAATTTCACCTCAGTGCGGTCGGCTTAAAGGCATCTGGAGAATGCATCCAATCGCAGCGGGAGATGTCAAGGATGCATCTTGAAGCCCTGGCTAATTCGGTCATGGCACCATGGCAACTATTTCATGCCCATTGCAGCCTCCCCACAGCAAAGCAGCACTTTCCACTGCCGGCCTAATGGTTACTCTGCTGGGTCCGTAATGCCCCCCCCCCCCCCCCCCCCCCCCCCCCCCCGCCCCCTCCCCGACAGAGTTGAAATCGTACCATGGGAATTTGTGAATTAAGCAACCCTGACAAATGGACAAACAGACAGCGGGGCCTGAATGTTTAGGATGGTGAGCGCCGTCCACCCTCGGTCTCCAGCCCCTCCAAGCACAGCACTGCAGTGGCTAGAGGAAGTACTGCAGTGCAATGGCTCAGTCTAAGTCCCGGGACTGCACTTCAGGCAAGTGCTAGGGGTGCCGGGGGACAGGGAGGGCAGAGGTTATTCTGGGTTTGGGAAAAGGGAGTGTAATAATCTCTATGTGCAAGTACATAAGGGGTTAATGTGTAATCAGGAGCAACAGATGATCACGAGAGGGCCGGACCAACAAGAGTACAAAAGCAACCACATTGTGCCTCGCTCTCTCTTTCGGGTGTACTGTGACCAGGACAGGAGTATCAGATTAGCTCAGATGGTTAGTGTAGTTAAGCATAGTTACTGTAGTCAGATCTTGTTGACCTTATCGCTAATATCAATGTTAAAATAAAGGACTCATGCAATTATTGTTATGGTTACTCAATAAACCTTTTGTCACTACTGGACGAGTTCAAGTCTTCTTCAGTGAGAATCAGAAGACCTCATCAGTAACCGAGGGTTGAGTAACACATATTACACTCTGTAGCGTATCAAAACATACAAAGAAGTGCAATAAAATATGATACAGGAGTGTAATAAAAGAGAGAGGGAGGCTCTGTGTTGAGAGGTAAGCTGGCGGGAGGGGGCTGCTGGAGTTCCCAGATTTGGGGGGGGGGGGGTCAAGTCGGAAGGGGTTTTCATATTGAGGCACCCCTTACCCCTTCCTGTCCGAGATGGAAATTTGTAACGTTTTTAATTTCCCACCCTATTCTGACTGGTGCTTGCCTGCCTAAAGATTGATGCTATAATAATAACCTTTATTATTGTCACAAGTAGGCTTACCTTAATACATGCAATGAAGTTACTGTGAAAATCCCCTAGTCGCCACACTCCGGCCTGTTCGGGTACACTGAGAGAGAATTCAGAATGTCCAATTCAACTAACAGCACGTCTTTCAGGACTTGTGGGAGGAAACCGGAGCACCCGGAGGAAACCCACGCAGACACGGGGAGAACGTGCAGATTCCACACAGACAGTGACCCAAGCCGGAAATCGAACCCAGGTCCCTGGTGCTGTGAAGGAACAGTGCTAACCACCGTGCTACCACCCACAGCCTGTGCTGGTGGGCAAAGGAACGTAAGTGGCCATTAAGTGATCCTCTATAGGGCCGAGGGCAGGCTTCCCACACAAGGCCCTGCCCGCCCCAATGTGAAATTTTATTTGGGTTGGGGCGAGGAGGAATTCCATCCCTGCGATCTCACGCTCTTCCCCCTTTCGTCTCAGAACTCTTTGCGAGGGAAGCGTCGTATTCTGGCCCAGGAAATGTAAATGAGCATGGGTGATGGATTCAACAATGTCCTTTTGTTCAACCAGTGTCAGCTGTAGCCTCCTCTCACCTTTCACGCTAAAGGTTTGATGTACCATCGATTGTACGCGAGGCGAGTGATTTACCAAAGTCTGGCTTTAATTGACTAGAACACAGCTCTGCGATCGTCTACAGTGGAAAGGGACGATCATCAGGCGTCTAAGCATTTATACCTCGTTAATAGAGGCGTGGTTAACTCAGCCTCTCGGCCAATCGGTCGAGAGGCACATGACCGACCAGGGCCAATGGTAAGCCGATGTTCTGGCCCAATGGCAGACGAGTATGCAGATCATATCACCACAAGGTTATTGACTCATGTCCCACTTCAGTGGCTTGAGCACAAACTCTCGGCCAACACTCCAGTGCAGTACTGACAACTGGCTGCTCGGTCAGCTTTTGGATGGTATACTAAACCAATCGGCCCTCATCGAAAAGACTCCAAATCATTACTTCCAAGAACTGGGGACATCTTGTCAGTGTCCTGGTCAATATTTATCCTTCAACCTAAATCATTAAAAAACAGATTATTTATCAATATCACATTAATGAGAGCTTGTGGGAAAGTTAGCTGCTGTGTTTTCACAACAGACATTACTTATCAAAAATACTTAACTGGCTGTAAAGTGGTTTGGGAAATCCCATGATCTTGGGAGCTGATGAATGAATGTAAGTTCTTCCATGTATACCTTTGAGGGAGGGTTCAGCTTGCATACGTCTGGTCCCACGCCTTGCCGTCGACACTTCAATCTCATCAAAGGGTGACCTAATAAGCTAATTAATTGTAAAGCTATTGCAATTTCAGCTTTAACCTGTTATTAAGTTAGGGCAGCACGGTAGCACAGTGGTTAGCACTGTGGCTTCACAGCACCAGGGTCCTAGGTTCGATTCCCGGCCTGGGTCACTGTCTGTGTGGAGTCTGCACATTCTCCCCGTGTCTGCGTGGGTTTCCTCCGGGTGCTCCGGTTTCCTCCCACAAGTCCCGAAAGACGTGCTTGTGAGGTGAATTGGACATTCTGAATTCTCCCTCTGTGTACCCGAACAGGTGCCGGAATGTGGCGACTAGAGGCTTCTCACAGTAACTTCATTGCAGTGTTAATGTAAGCCGACTTGTGACAATACTATTATTATCGGCCAAGGCCGGGCCGGAGAATCGCCGCGACCAGCGCAAATCACGCCACGCCGCCCCGACGCCGGGATGCTCTGCGGAGCATAGCCGGCATTGGTGCCGGCGTGGTTGGCGTGGCGCCGGTCGGGGGCCACTTTACGGGCCCCCCCCCCCAGCGATTCTTGGCCTGGGATGGGCTGAACGGCCGTAACAAAAAACCCGAGTCCCGCCGGCGCCTTTCATGTGTGCTCTTACCTGCCGGGACCTCGGCGTGGGAGGGTCCGGGGGCCACCTGTGGCGGGGGGGGGGGGGGGGGGTAATCCCGACCCCGGGGGGGGCGTCCGTTGTGGCCTGGCCCGCGATCGTGGCCCACCAATTGGTGGGCTGCCCTCTCGAGCTGGGGGCCTTCTTTCTTCCACTCCGGCCCCTGTAGCCCTACGCCATGTTGCGCCGGGGCAGGCACGGACAAGGGGGCCACTGCACATGCGCGCGTTGCCTTCGGTGCCACTGCGCATGCACGGACCCCGTGGCGCCGAGTTGACGCCGGGAACAGCAGCTGGTGGGGCGTGGGTCACTCCAGTACCGTGCGGGCCCCCTGTAGTCGCCAGAATTGCTGATCTTGAGGCCATGTTGACGCCGTCGAGAAAAGCGATAGTATTTACGACGGCGCCAACACTTAGCCTCAGGGTCAGACAATCTGCTCAGGATCTTTACCTTTCGTCTCTTTGAGTTGGATTGCCAATTTGTGCTGTGTTACAACAGCTCTATTCTGTTGACCTATTCACGAGGAACCAGGAACCGGGATGATTTTGCCCCAGCCGGATTCGACTTGGGAGGGAGGCTCTGAAACCTGAAAGGGGTCGTGAGTTCACAAGATATAGGAGCAGAAATCTGCCATTTGGCCCATCGAGTCGCTCTGCAATTTGATCATGGCTGATCTCATCCTGGCCTCAACTCCACCATCCTGCCCGTTCTCCATAACCCTTCAACCCATTACCAATTAAAAATCTCTCTAACTCCTCCTTAAATTTACTCACATAAAATAGGATAAAAGATAAAAAGATTAGCATTTATCTTGCATTATTCACAACTACAGGACATCCTAAAGCACTATGCAGCCAATTGAGTACTCTTTGAAATGTTGTAAGCAGCTAACTCGTGTACAGCAAGTTCCCACAAACAACATGAGATAAAATAAGCAAGCAACTTGTTTGAGTAACGTTGATTGTGAAATGAACATTCTTCAGGACGCTGGGGATAATTCCCCTGCCCTTCTTTGGAATTGGGTCAAGGAGGTCTTTGGGGTTCCCTGAAACAGCAGACAGGGCCACAGCATAATGTTGCCCCCGCAACACGGCAGCATTCACTCTGCACTGCACCAGAGGGTCGGCCTAGATTTTGTGCTCAAGTCTTGGAGTGGGACTGACAGGCACTGAGAAATCGAACAGGAACCTGACCCGGAGAATGGCGGGAACGTGGGAGCGGCTGAGGTGAATCGTATCGATACATTTCACGAGAAGCTGGATGAACACATGAGGGTAAAATGGAACAGGCAGATACGCTGACTGGATGAGGCAAAGCTACTGGTGAGAGAAGCCGTGTGTGAAACATAAATATTGGCGTAGACCATTTGGGGCCGATTGGCCTGTTTCTGTGCTGTAAATTCAATGGGCTGGATTTTACGGTGGGACCTCAATCCCCCCCTCCTCCTCCCCCCTCTTCCTCTGCCCCTTCTCCTCCCCCTCCTTCTTCCCTCTTCTCCTCCTCCCCCCTACTCCTTCCCGCCTCCTCCTCCCTCTTCCTCCCCTTCCTCCTCCTCCCTCCCCCTCTGCCCCCCCGTGTGTGTCTGGCTGTGTGTGTCTGTCTATTCTCCTGTCAGTGTGTGTCTCTGCGTGTTTCTGTGTGTGTGTGTGTGTGTGTGTGTGTGTGTTTCAGTGTGTGTGTATATGTGTGTGTCTCTGTGTTTTTGCATGATTCTGTGTGTGTGCCTATGTGTGTGCCTGTGTGTATGTGTGTGTTTCTGCGTACGTGTCTACGTGTGCATATATGTGTCTCAGTGTGTCTGTACGTGTTTATACGTCTCTGTGAGTCTGCAGGTGTCCTTAATGTGTATCTGTGTTTTTCTGTGTCTTTGTCTGCCTGTTTGTGTATACATCTGAATGCGCGGTTCTCTCCCCTGAGAACATGTCAGAGGCCCTGGGAAAGGCTGTGTCTGGTAGCAGAAGGTTTTTTTCTTGAAGAGTTTTGATTACAGTGCGGTGAGGTTACAGGCTCAGACACAACACAGGTATAAATAAGTCACAATCTGTTCTTTTGTCACTCATTTGCCCTGGGGGTCAGGCTTTTTGTTTCCCTGAGTGGAACTGGGCCCTGGCTTCATTCAGCGGGAATCTGGGTTGTAATTAGAGAATAAAAGCTGTTGTGCATTACAACTGGTATCAGCCACCACCCAATAGGTCAGACCATTGATTAAAACTAGGTTATGGCTCTGTTCAACCCTGTCAGTTCTTTATTCCCAGATCCTGCAGCAGTCAGAAGGTCAGGCTATTGATGAAAACTAGGCCGTGAGCCACACTTGGAGCTGCAGAAACCTGAAACAAGCAGGAAGATGGGAGAGCTCAAACACTTAGTGGCTTTTGTAATAATAATATAATACACCCTTATTATTTTAATACGTAATCTTGGGATTAGATTTCTCTTTAGTTCTCTTTTCTTAGACTCACATCCAGGCCGAAGGAGAAAAGAAAGATCTCGCATTTTTATAGTGCCTTTTCGAGGCCTCACGGAGCTCAAACGTGCTTTGAAGCCGCAAGCTAAGTACTTATTTTGAGCTGCAGACTTTAACCTGGGACACATAAATTGGGCGCAGCAAGTTCCCACAAGCATCAGCAGCAATCTATATTTTAAGTGATGTTGGTTGAGGGATAAGTATTGGGCAGGGAGAATTCTCTCCCTCTGCCTCTGAAATACTTGATGTGGAGATGCCGGCGTTGGACTGGGGTGGGCATAATAAGAAGTCATAGGACACCAGGTTAAAGTCCAACAGGTTTGTTTCAAACACGAGCTTTCGGAGCACTGCTCCTTCCTCAGGTGAATAAAGAGGTCGGTCCCAGAAACATATATACAGACAAAGTCAAAGATCCAAGACAATACTTTGAATACTTTGATACTCGTCTTGCATCTTTGACTTTGTCTATATAAATGTTTCTGGAACATACCTCTTCATTCACCTGAGGAAGGAGCAGTTATCCGAAAGCTAGTGATTTGAAACAAACCTGTTGGACTTTAACCTGGTGTTGTAAGACTTCTTACTTTGGAATACTTGCCATGGGATCCTCCACGTCCACACAAGTTGGCAGATTGGACTCCAGTTTAATGTCTGATCTGAAAGATGTCATGTCTGATTCTGATCCTGGTTATAATCTCTAAAGTAACGGGGCTGACTGGGTCAGCTCGATCGTCTGTGTGAAGAAGCCCTCAGAAGAGTTGCGCATATGTATACATCCCAAAGATCTTAACTGGAACGTAATGCTGGAACTTTACCCGATCCCAAAGCAGGAGGAGTTAACCATGGAGATGGCACACGCCAAATTCTTCACGAAGCTAGATGCATTGCGTGGTTTCTGGCAGATACAACTGGACGAGTCCAGCAGGAAGCTCTGCACGTTTAATACACCTTTCGGAAGGTACTGTTACAACCGCTTGCTGTTCGACATTGTTTCAGGCTCTGACATCTTTCACAGGATCATGGAACAAATGATGGAGGGCATTGAGAGTGTGCGTGTCTACGTAGATGATGTAATCATATGGTCCACCACCCCCGAGGAACACATATCCCGTCTCAAACAAGTCTTTCAACGCATCCATGCAAACAGCCTCAAGTTGAACAAGGTCAAGTGCTCCTTTGGCATGTCATCCATGAAGTTTTTGGGCAATCAAATATCCCAGCAGGGTGCGCAACCAGATTCGGACAAAGTCAAGGCCATCAATGCCATGATGACCCCGGAAGACAAAAAGACGGTACTACGCTTCTTGGGTATGGTTGACTTCTTGGGAAAGTTCCTTCCCAACCTGGCATCACACACCACGGCTCTCAGGTATCTGGTGAAGAAGTCCACTGCATTCCAATGGCTACCCACACATCAAGCAGAGTGGCTCGAGTTAAAGGCAAAGCTTACCACCGCTCTGGTACTCGCGTTCTTTGACCCGGAGAGGGAGACGAAAATCTCCACGGACGCCAGCCAGGACGGCATTGGTGCGGTGCTCCTCCAGAAGGATGACTCCTCGTCCTGGGCGCCAGTGGCCTATGCGTCAAGGGCCATGTCTCCTACTGAGCAGAGGTATGCTCAGATTGAAAAAGAATGCCTGGGCCTCCCCACTGGCATTGTAAAGTTCCCTGACTACGTCTACGGTCTACCAACCTTCACAGTAGAGACTGACCACAGACCCTTGGTCCATATCATTCATAAGAACTTGAATGACATGACGCCCAGGCTTCAGTGCTTTCTCCTTCGACTCTGCAGGTACAATTTTGAACTAGTATACACACCAGGCAAGGAGTTAATAATTGCAGGTGCCCTGTCGCTCTCCATCACCTCGCCTGGTGAACAGGTAGACTTCATCCGCCAAATTGAGGCACAGGTGCAACTGTGTGCCAGCAACCTCCCGGCCTCAGATGAAAGAGTGGTCAACATTTGAGAAGAGACTGCCAAGGTTCCTCTTCTGCAGCGGGTAATGCATCACCTTGCCAATGGCTGGCAGAAAGGGCAATGCCCTCAGTTCTTTAATGTCAAGGACGACCTGACAGTCGTTGAGGGGATCCTCCTCAAGCTAGATTGTATCGTTATTCCTCGTAGCCTCCAGAGCTTAGTGCTCAAACAAATCCACGAGGGACACCTCGGTGTCGAGAAATGTAGGCGCAGGGCCCAGCAGGGACCTGAAATCAACCAGGACATATCCAACATGGTCCTCAATTGTGCGACCTGCCAGCGTTTGCAGCCTGCTCAGGCCAAAGAAACACTCCAGCAACACGGGATTGTGACCTCTCCGTGGTCTAAGGTGAGAATCGACCTTTTTCACGCCAATGGGCGTGACTATGTGCTCATCATAGATTACTTCTCAAGTTACTCCTTCTCAAGTGGTGAAGTTGTCAGATCTCACATCAAGGACAGTCATCAAGGCCTGCAAGGAGACATTTGCCAGGCATGGTATTCCGCTCACTGTCATGAGTGACAATGGTCCCTGCTTCCACAGCCAAGAGTGGTCCAATTTTGCCAAGCTGTACCCATTCAAACACATCACCTCAAGCCCACACTACCTGCACTCTAACTGGAAGGTGGAGAAAGAGGTCCATATCGTGAAGCAACTGCTCTGCAAGGCTGCGGACTCAGCTTTTGACTTCAACCTTGCGCTGCTGGCATACAGGGCAGCCCCTCTGTCCACTGGTATGACTCTGGCACAACTCCTCATGAATAGATACCTGCGGATGACTGTTCCGGCCATTCAAGAACACGACCTGGATCACCTCCCAGTGCTGCAAATGGTGCAGCAACTCAGGAACCGGCAGAAGCTGACATACGATGCTCATGTTACTGATTTGCCTGTCCTCTCTCCGGAAGATGCTGTTTGCATCAAGTTACCTGATGGCGGCTGGTCAGCCCCAACTGTTGTTGTTCGGCAGGCTGCTCCCAGGTCGTTTGTGGTTCGTATAGCTGATGGCTCAATTGTCAGGCGCAAGAGAAGGGCACTACGCAAACTTGCCTGCCCATCACCGAATTTCACCTTTCCAGCTGTTGTTATGCCTCCGCCGGACACCTCGCTCCATGGGGCCACCAGTCTGGCTGCATTCCTGCTAGTCAAGGTGCCATCGTCCCCACCTCCACCTCTCAGGCGGTCGACAAGGATCCAACGCCAGCCCCAGAGATTGGACTTATATAAATTTATCTTGTATATATTGTTCTGTATCTGCACACTAGACACCTTTCATGTACATACTCATTCACTCGCCATTTACTGTAAATAGTTATATCTGTATATACTGTCGGACATGCTCTAAGCAACCGACAATTGTTTTTTAAAAAGGAGGGATGTCATGATATGCACTCATGCACATAATGAGATACAGACAGGCAGCGACAGACACCCAGTACAGCCAATCAACATACAGGACAGAACACAACCAATCAACACACAGAACACTAGAAGGAGATTTCCTACTATAAAACACACGAGGCATCAGCGCTCCGCCTCTTTCCACTGTTGACAACTGTAGTGACAGTCAGGGTGTATATATCAGTTAGCACCTTCTACACGTGGCTCAGAGCTAGTCTGGTCTAGTTAGGTATAGCCAGTACACTTAGAGTACTAGAGTGTTAACCCACAGCAAGCTGTGTGCACTGTTACAGAAGTTCAATAAATCGTATTGAACCAACGTCTAGGTTTGGTGTCTGCTTTACAGTACAATTGCATCCAGTTGCAGTCCGTGTTACCCCAGGGTGAATAACACAACAGAGGGTGATTTACTCTGTATCTAACCCCATGCTGTACCTGTCCAGGGAGGGTTTGATGGGGACAGGGTAGACAGAGCTTTGTATCTAACCCCGTTATTGCTATTGGTATCTACCAGAAGGCCCTAAGGCGCTGGACCTTGCCGTGCGGCGAGGGAGTGACCCCTTAAGGGAGTTGCTGCCAAAGTCCACCCAAGGGGCATCCCGCTGCCCACAATTCCTGACAAGCCCACCCCCCCACCAGAAACCCCACCACATCAAGTCTCCCCCCCCCCCCCGAGACCCTCCTAAAATGGGAGACATCCCTAGAGATCCCTTAGATACAGAGACACCCCACAGAGACCCTCTAGATTGGGAGACCCCCTCCCCGCACACAGATCCCCTAGATTGGGAGACCCCCTCCCCCATACAGATCCCCTAGATTGGGAGACCCCCTCCCCCCACACAGATCCCCTAGATTGGGAGACCCCCTCCCCCAATTAACTATAGGGAACTATAGGGAAGCCTACACTGAGACCCCCTAACTTAAGGGACCCCCCCCACTGAGGCCCCCTAACTAAAGGGACCCCTCCCCCCACTGAGACCCCCTAACTAAAGGGACCCTCCACAGAGACCCCCTAACTAAAGGGACACCTCAGAGCCCCCCTAACTGAAGGAACTCTCTTCCCCCCCCCCCCCCCCTCTCCCCCAGACCCGCTAGAAAACAGACTCCTGTCTGGAATCTAGAAAGCAGTCCCTGAGAGCAGTCCAAACAAGGGCAGGGAAACATAATACTGTGGTAGAGATGTGGCGGTGGACACTTACAGGGATGGTTCAGAATACTAACAATAGTTACATTTGAATTTGAATAGGGCGGCACGGTAGCACACTGGTAGCAGTGTTCCTTCACAGCTCCAAGGTCCCTGGTTTGATTCCCGGCTTGGGTCACTGTCTGTGCGAAGTCTGCACGTTCTCCCCGTGTCTGTGTGGGTTTCCTCCGGGTGCTCCGGTTTCCTCCCACAAATCCCGAAAGATGTGCTGTTAGGTAATTTGGACATTCTGAATTCTCCCTCTGTGTACCTGAACAGGCGCCGGAGTGTGGTGACTAGGGGCTTTTCACAGTAACTTCATTGCAGTGTTAATGTAAGCCTACTTGTGACAATAAAGATTATTATGAGAAAGAAAATTCCAAGGGGTGGACCCACCAACCATGATTAACGAAAAAAATTTAAGGTTGTATCAAACTTAAAGAAAAAGCATCTAATTACACAAAAATGGGTGGCAGATCAAACTATAAAACACAGCAAAGAATGACTAAAAGATTAATAAGGAGTGAATTAGGAACCAGAAATAAGAAGCCAAAATTGGAAAAAACAGGTAATGAGTGTTTTTATGAATGTTTAACAAAGAAAAGGGGAACAGAGTGAATGTTAGTCCCATAAAAAGTGAGTCTGGGGAAGTAACAATGGAAACTAGGGAGACGGCAGGTGAATGGTGAAATAAAAAAGTATTTTGCGTCAGTCTTAGAATCATAGAATCCCTACAGTGCAGAAAGAGAACCTTTGGCCCATCGTGTCTGCACCAAACATCTGAAAGAGCACCTTACCTCGACCAAAACGCCACACTATCCCCATAACTCCATTTAAAGCCAATTCAGTATAGCCAGTCCACCTAACCTGCACATTTTTGGACTGTGGGAGGAAACCAGAGCACCCGGAGGAAACCCATGCACACACGGGGAGAAAGTGCAAACTCCACACAGACAGTTCGAGGTCGGAATCGAACTCGGGTCCCTGGCACTGTGAGGTAGCGGTGCTCAGCGCTGGGCCACCATGCCGTCTTCACTACAGAGGATTCAAGTAACCTCCCAGATTAACCTCCCAGATCCCAACAGGAATGGTTGTTGCAGGTTCCGGGGTTTAGGTGTTTTAGTAAGCTCAGAGAAGGGGGCAAAAGAGGGGGAGGTGTGGCGCTGCTATTCAAGGACAGTATTACGGTGGCGGAAAGGATGCTAGATGGGGACTCTTCTTCCGAGGTAGTATGGGCTGAGGTTAGAAACAGGAAAGGAGAGGTCACCCTGTTGGGAGTTTTCTATAGGCCACCTAATAGTTCTAGGGATGTAGAGGAAAGGATGGCGAAGATGATTCTGGAAAAGAGCGAAAGTAACAGGGTAGTTGTTATGGGAGACTTTAACTTTCCAAATATTGACTGGAAAAGATATAGTTCGAGTACATTAGATGGGTCATTCTTTGTACAATGTGTGCAGGAGGGTTTCCTGACACAATATGTTGACAGGCCAACAAGAGGCGAGGCCACATTGGATTTGGTTTTGGGTAATGAACCAGGCCAGGTGTTAGATCTGGAGGTAGGTGAGCACTTTGGAAACAGTGACCACAATTCGGTGACCTTTACGTTAGTGATGGAAAGGGATAAGTATACCCCGCAGGGCAAGAGTTATAGCTGGGGGAAGGGCAATTATGATGCCATTAGACATGACTTAGGATGTGTTGGTTGGAGAAGTAGGCTGCAAGGGTTGGGCACACTGGATATGTGGAGCTTGTTCAAGGAACAGCTATTGCATGTTCTTGATAAGTACGTACCAGTCAGGCAGGGAGGAAGGGGTCGAGCGAGGGAACCGTGGTTTACCAAAGAAGTGGAATCTCTTGTTAAGAGGAAGAAGGAGGCCTATGTGAAGATGAGGCATGAAGTTTCAGTTGGGGCGCTTGATAGTTACAAGGAAGCGAGGAAGGATCTAAAGAGAGCTGAGACGAGCAAGGAGGGGACATGAGAAGTCTTTGGCAGGTAGGATCAAGGAAAACCCAAAAGCTTTCTATAGGTATGTCAGGAATAAAAGAATGACTAGGGTAAGAGTAGGGCCAGTCAAGGACAGTGGTGGGAAGTTGTGTGTGGAGGCTGAGGAGATAAGCGAGATACTAAATGAATACTTTTCGTCAGTATTCACTCAAGAAAAAGATAATATTGTGGAGGAGAATGCTGAGACCCAGGCTATTAGAATAGATGGCATTGAGGTGCGTAGGGAAGAAGTGTTGGCAATTCTGGACAAGGTGAAAATAGATAAGTCCCCGGGGCCGGATGGGATTTATCCTAGGATTCTCTGGGAAGCCAGGGAAGAGATTGCTGAGCCTTTGGCTTTGATTTTTAGGTCATCATTGGCTACAGGAATAGTGCCAGAGGACTGGAGGATAGCAAATATGGTCCCTTTGTTCAAGAAGGGGAGTAGAGATAACCCCGGTAACTATAGGCCGGTGAGCCTAACGTCTGTGGTGGGTAAAGTCTTGGAGAGGATTATAAAAGATACGATTTATAATCATCTAGATAGGAATAATATGATTAGGGACAGTCAGCATGGTTTTGTGAAGGGTAGGTCATGCCTCACAAACCTTATCGAGTTCTTTGAGAAGGTGACTGAACAGGTAGACGAGGGTAGAGCAGTTGATGTGGTGTATATGGATTTCAGTAAAGCGTTTGATAAGGTTCCCCACGGTCGGCTATTGCAGAAAATACGAAGGCTGGGGATTGAGGGTGATTTAGAGATGTGGATCAGAAATTGGCTAGTTGAAAGAAGACAGAGAGTGGTAGTTGATGGGAAATGTTCAGAATGGAGTTCAGTTACGAGTGGCGTACCACAAGGATCTGTTCTGGGGCCGTTGCTGTTTGTCATTTTTATAAATGACCTAGAGGAGGGCGCAGAAGGATGGGTGAGTAAATTTGCAGACGACACTAAAGTCGGTGGAGTTGTAGACAGTGCGGAAGGATGTTGCGGGTTACAGAGGGACATAGATAAGCTGCAGAGCTGGGCTGAGAGGTGGCAAATGGAGTTTAATGTGGAGAAGTGTGAGGTGATTCACTTTGGAAAGAATAACAGAAATGTGGAATATTTGGCTAATGGTAAAATTCTTGGCAGTGTGGATGAGCAGAGGGATCTCGGTGTCCATGTACATAGATCCCTGAAAGTTGCCACCCAGGTTGATAGGGTTGTGAAGAAGGCCTATGGTGTGTTGGCCTTTATTGGTAGAGGGATTGAGTTCCGGAGCCATGAGGTCATGTTGCAGTTGTACAAAACTCTAGTACGGCCGCATTTGGAGTATTGCGTACAGTTCTGGTCGCCTCATTATAGGAAGGACGTGGAAGCTTTGGAACGGGTGCAGAGGAGATTTACCAGGATGTTGCCTGGTATGGAGGGAAAATCTTATGAGGAAAGGCTGATGGACTTGAGGTTGTTTTCGTTAGAGAGAAGAAGGTTAAGAGGTGACTTAATAGAGGCATACAAAATGATCAGAGGGTTAGATAGGGTGGACAGCGAGAGCCTTCTCCCGCGGATGGAGGTGGCTAGCACGAGGGGACATAGCCTTAATTGAGGGGTAATAGATATAGGACAGAGGTGAGAGGTGGGTTTTTTACGCAAAGAGTGGTGAGGCCGTGGAATGCCCTACCTGCAACAGTAGTGAACTCGCCAACATTGAGGGCATTTAAAAATTTATTGGATAAGCATATGGATGATAAGGGCATAGTGTAGGTTAGATGGCCTTTAGATTTTTTTTCCATGTCGGTGCAACATCGAGGGCCGAAGGGCCTGTACTGCGCTGTATCGTTCTATGTTCTATGTTCTATATAGCTGTAAATCAAGAAATGGAAAATGACAATCACCAGAGACGCGATACATGGCAAATTGTTGGAGCTGGGGGTCTAACAAATCCCCAAGTCCTGACAGACTTCATCCTAGAGTCATAAAATAAATGACTAGTGGGATAATTGATACATTGGTTTTTATTTTCCAAAATTGCCTAGGTTTGGGAAGATTCCATCAGATTGGAAAATAGCTAATGTAACCATTTATCCAAAAAGGGAGGGAGGCAGAAAGCAGGAAGCAACAGGCCAGTTAGCTTAACATCTGTCAGAGGAACAATGCTAGAAGCTATAACGAAAGATATTACAGCAGGGCACTTTGAAACACTCGAGGTAACTGGGTCACAGTCTGTGCGGAGTCTGCACGTTCTCCCCGTGTGTGCGTGGGTTTCCTCCGGGTGCTCCGGTTTCCTCCCACAGTCCAAAGACGTGCAGGTTTGGTGGCTTGGCCATGATAAATTGCCCTTAGTGACCAAAATGGTTAGGAGGGGTTATTGGGTTACGGGGATCAGGTGGAAGTGAGGGCTTAAGTGGGTCGGTGCAGACACGATGGGCCGAATGACCTCCTTCTGCACTGTATGTTCTATAATCTATGCAATCAGGCAGAGCCGACATGGTTTTGTGAAATGGAAATCATGCTTCAGCAATTCATTGGAGTTGTTTGAAGGAGTAACAGGTGCTGTGGATAAAGGGGAACTAGTGGATGTACTGTACTTAAATTTCCAGAGGGCATTTGATAAAGTGCCACATCAAAGGTTATTAATGAAAATGAAAGTTAATGGTGGAGGGGGTAAAATATTGGCATGGATCGGAGATTAGCTAGCTCGCAGGAAGCAGGGTTGGCTGAAATAGAGGTAATTTTCTGGTTGGCAGGATGTGACATAGGGATAAGTGCTTCAAATTTTTACAATTTATATAAATTACTTGGGTGAAGGGACCAAAGATTTCTTTGCTAAATTTGCTGCTGACACAAAGATAAATAGGGAAGTTAAGTTATGAAGAGGAAGTGAGAAGGCTAAAAAGGGATACAGTAAGTGTCACGGCACCCTGGGCTGGAGCGTGGTCAATTCCAACCCGTTTGACCCAAACTAGATTTTATTTTAAATACCCAAGGTCATTTGCTGAGCCCAATAAACTTCAGTCACTAGATTTGTAACTTTAAAACAAAAGTAACTTTTTATTATGTACAGTATTATAATTCAGGACAGAAAGAAATGAAAATTGAAATAAAATGAAAATCACTTATTGTCACAAGTAGGCTTCAAATGAAGTAACTGTGAAAAGCCCCTAGTAGCCACATTCCGGTGCCTGTTTGGGGAGGCTGGTACGGGAATTGAACCGTGCTGCTGGCCTGCCTTGGTCTGCTTTCAAAGCCAGCGATTTAGCCCTGTGCTATATGTAACTGACTACTTACTACACCCCCCCCCCCCCCCCCCCCCCCCCCCCTAACTCACTTCACTCTCTACACTGACACACAGACAAACAACACAGAGGGGAAAGGTTGGTGGAAAGGTTGATGGACTGGGATGACCTGCACATTAACTTAAGGTTAACGTGCAGGTTCAGTCGGCAGTTAAGAAGGCAAATGCAATGTTAGCATTCGTGTCAAGAGGGTTAGAATACATGACCAGGGATATACTTCTGAGGCTGTATAAGGCTCTGGTCAGACCCCATTTGGAATATTGTGAGCAATTTTCAGCCCCGTATCTAAGGAAGGATGTGCTGGTCTTGGAAAGGGTCCAGAGGAGGTTCTCAAGAATGATCCCTGGAATGAAGAGCTTGTCGTATGAGGAACGTTTGAGGACTCTGGGTCTGTACTCGTTGACGTTTAGAAGGATGAGGGGGGATCTTATTGAAACTTACAAGATACTGCGAGGCCTGGATAGAGTGGACGTGGAGAGGGTGTTTCCACTTGCCCGAGAAGCCACCAGAAGACACAATCTCAGATTAAAGGGACAATGCTTTAAAACAGAAAGGATGAGGAATTTCTTCAGCCAGAGGGTGGTGAATCTGTGGAACTCACTGCCACAGAAGGCTGTGGAAGCCAATTCACTGAGTGTCTTTAAGACAGAGATAGATAGGTTCTTGATTAATAAGGGGATCAGGGGTTATGGGGAGAAGGCAGGAGAATGGAGATGAGAAAAATATCAGCCACGATTGAATGGCGGAGTAGACTCGATGGGCCAAGTGGCCTAATTCTGCTCCTGTATCTTATGGTCTTATGGGATAATTTCCAGTCAATGTTTTTCTGAAATTCAGGCTTTTGTTTTCGTCCTTCTCGGCCTGAGATGTTTTTTTCTGGCAAAGTTGTCCATTCTCTGATGAGTCAGCATCATTTCAGGTTCACAGCACAGTTTTGAGAGTCTGATGATATTGCTCACAAACTCCCTGTGCTGTCAGCTTTGGTTGCTTGATACCGAAAATTCGAATTATGCCCTGGAAAATTTAAGACACAAAGTTTGAACCTTGATCAGATTGTACTTCTAATGGGAAGCCATAGTGTGTGAAGAATTGCATCAACCTTTCCACTAATGCCTGAGCTTTAATTGTTCTTAAATGTCTGGCTTCCAGAAATCAGGTGGTCATGTCCATGTGCGAATGGTGCCCTGTACTCATGTTACGCAATGGTCCTACACAATCTATCAATATCTGACAAAATGGTTCTTCGCAAACTGGTATGGGTGTCAAAGGAGCTGGGCTAATCACATGTTGTGGTTATAATAATAATCTTTATTGACACAAGTAGGCTTACATTAACACTGCAATGAAGTTACTGTGAAAAGCCGCTAGTCACCACATTCCCGCACCTGTTCGGGTACACAGAGGGAAAATTCAAAATATCCAATTCACCTAACAGCACATCTTTCGTGACTTGTGGGAGGAAACCGGAGCACCCGGAGGAAACCCATGCAGACACAGGGAGAACGTGCAGACTTCCACACAGATAGTGACCCAAGCCAGGAATCGAACCTGGGATCCTGCAGCTGTGAAGCAACAGTGCTAACCCACTGTGCTACCATGCCGCCCACGGTAATAGTATGACAGGCTCAATCGAATTACACAACATGTATGCAGTCCTGACCAGGAAAAATGCCTGTTGACTGATGCCTGAGTTTTCCGAATTCCCACATTTCCTGCTCTTGATATCTGTGTCACCCGCAGTCTTTCCCTCCGTTATTTGGGCAGTTCCACAATCCGATGAACAACTGTCTGTTTCCCTTCCGCAGGTCTATGAGGATGTCTCCACTTCCTCATCAGTAATCCACTCTTAATGTAAAGCACTCTGAACCCCCCTCACCTCAACTTCTGTGACAGATGGCTGTGCTGACCTGTGTAACCCTGGGATCTGCCTTCTGGGCCTCAATTAATGGATTCCTCCAAACACCTCCTCTGAATTATCCTCATCCTCAAGGATAGTTTTGGCTATTCTACCATCCGATGATGGTTTGACTTCAATCTCTGGTGATGGACTTTGTTTAGACATTACCATCGTCACCACACATGATGGAAGCATATCTTTTTTTTATAAATGTTTTTTATTGGATTTTTGAACAAAGTATATTTACCGTTTTGTACACAGAATAAAAAATATATATGGAAGAGAAGAGCACACACAAAGAAAACAAAATAGTAAAATAAAATAAAAAACTGGTAAGGTATTATGCACTAGCTCAACAACAGCAACTCTGTACAATTGGCAATATTGTTCTTAACACAGAAGTCGGCATCTGTTTGGGGGGGGGGTCGAAACTGGGGAGGTAGATACACATTTGGGTGCCAGAGAAACAATTACAGAGGGCAATACGCGAATGGGTCTGGTGTTCGTGTTGTCACTTGCTTATGCCGGGCGGATTTTGCTGCCGTTGTCGTCTCGCGTTCACCTCCGCTTCAGCCGTTCATCCCGTCTTTCGCCCGTATTGTCCTTGCTCTCTGTCCCTGTAGATGCCAAGTTTGTTATCGTTTCCCGTGCCTTCATTCCGGCTATCATTCCCCTGCCTCCCCCCCCATCTCTCTGGGTCTCCTCTATTGTTCCCTGTCTCTTCACTCTTCCCCCCCCCCCCCCTTTCTGCCCCTTTCCCCCCTCCCCCTCTCCTGTGGTTCGTCTTTCTCTTCTCGTAGGTTTAGCTGCCCCCCCCCCCCCCCCCCCCCAACGGTCTATCCCTCCCTCTCACGTCCTGGCTATTCTTCTGCTTAATCGTTAGCCACAAACAGGTCCCGGAGGGTGAATGGCTCCCACGTTCTGTGGAAGCCGTTGTCTGACCCTCGGATGGCGAATTTGATTTTCTCCATTTGGAGAGATTCCGAGAGGTCAGACAGCCAGTCGGCAGCTTTGGGTGGTGCTGCTGACCACCAGCCAAACAGGATTCTACGGCGGGCGATCAGGGAGGCAAAGGCAAGGGCGTCCGCCCTCCTCCCCAGGAATAGATCTGGCTGGTCTGAATCCCCAAAGACCACCATTTCCAGGCATAACGACAGAAGCATATCTGAAAATTATTCCTGTAACTGTTCTGTCTCCTTATCTTCTCTCAGACTCTCTGTAATCCTGGGTGAAGATCCAACCTTCACTCCTGCCAAATTATTCACCAAAATGTAAGTCTCCCCTATCTATTGGTGACTTCTTAGCCATTCAACAACTACTGGACCTGATAATAAAACACACTCCAATTCTACTTTATAGAAGGGAACTGGGATATAATCTCCACTCATCCCATTCAGTAATACCTTACCTTTCATTGAACTCTCTTGAGGGAAAACCAATCCCCTCTCTAGATCAAAGTTTACGTAACACCTGTGTTCCTTAAAATAGTTATGGGCTTGGCTACATCATTTGATGAAAATGGGGTGATCTTCCCCATAGACAAATCTTTCCCCTGCCTCATTTGCCTCAACTACTTTCTGTGGTCATAAATTCCACACATTCCCCACTGTCTCGGTGAAAAGAATTCTCCTCACCTCAGTCCTAAATCCTTATCCTCAAACTATGACACCCTAGTTCTGCACTCTCCCACCATCGGAACATTCTTTCTGAATCTACCCTATCTAAACCTGTTAGAGTTTTATAAGTTTCTATGAGAGCCCCCACCTCACTCTTCTAAATGCCAATGAATATAATCCTAACTGACTTAGTCTCTCCTCATATGACAGTCCGGACATTCCTGGAATCAGCCTGGTAAACCTTCGCGGCACTCCCTCCATAGCAAGAACATCCTTCCTCAGATAAGGAGACCAAAACTGCGCACAGTACTCCAGGTACGGCCTCACCAATGCCCGATACAATTGTAGTAAAAAAAAGGGTTGTTTTCTTTTGAGCAGAGAGGCTGTGAGTGGACCTGACTGAGGTGTATAGGATTATGAGGGGCGTGGACAAGGGGATCGAAAGCAGCTGTTCCCCTTAGCTGAAGGGTGAATAACAAGGGAATATAATGGGGACATAATTTTAAGGTGAAAGGCAGGGGGCTGGATGCTCCGCACCCCAACGCCGAAACCGTGGCTGGCGCCGGGGCAGAGAATCCAGTTTGGCGTGGAAATCGGGACCGGCGCTGGTTCGCCGATTCTCCGGGCACCAAAAAGCAGCACCGGGGAGTACACCGTGCTGCCTGGTGCCATTGCCAGAGGCCCCCCTCCGACATTCTCCGGCCCGACCGGCCGAAGCCCCGATAGCGTGGATCTAACCTGGTCCAGCCGGTATGGATAGTCGCGGACTCAGTCCATGGCCGCCCTGGTCGATGGCGGGTGGATCTAAGGCCGGGAGGGGGGGGCCTTATTGGTGGCCGAGGAATGTTCGTGCGGGGGTCGAGAGTTGGGCGTGTGGCCGATCAGGGGGTCTCCTTTATGGGTCTATCTCCGCCCTCCGAGTCCGCCATGGAGCACGGCACGGCCGCGGGCGCGGGCGCGGCCTCTGACCCGGACGTGCAGGGGCCCGTATCTGCAGCAAAAGCTGCGAGATTTACTCCGGGTCCCTGCTTGCCCCCTACAGGGCTGGGAATTCGTGTCCCTTTGATCCAGGATTTTCAGGAGCAAAACTGCATGGTTATAGTTCCAATAATGGAGAATCCAGCCCAGGAAGTTTAGAAGGGATTTGAGGAAACATTTTTTCAGAGGGAGGTGGCAATCTCGAATGTACTGTCTGGGAGGGTAGTTGAGTCGTGGTTGGTGCCACTCTGCTACGCCGGGACCCCTCGTCCCGTCGGGTAGGGGAGAATCCCGGACCAGGTTTGTAACTTTAAAACACAAGTAACCTTTTATTTTGTAAAATATTATTATAAATCGGGCAGAAAAATGTAACTCACTATTTGCTACCACTTTCCCAACACCCCCACCTTCCTAACACAGAGGGAGAGAGCGGGTAAATGGAGTTGAAATCAACCATGATTGAATGGTGGAGTGGACTCGATGGGCCGAATGGCCTTACTTCCACTCCTATGTCTTATGGTCTTATGGAAAAGGGTGGTAGAATGGGAAAGAAAATGTTAATAAGACTAAAAGGATAATGATCTTTGATGCACTGAGATGACTTTCAGTCAATGTCTTTCTGAGGTTCGTGCTTTTGTTTTGATACTTCTTCCTTCTCGGCTTGGGATTTCAGATTCACTTCAAAGGATGTGCCGGCCACTCACTGCTTTCAAAATAATAGAGCAGTTCCTGCACTTCAGCAAGCAGGGGAAAGAGAGAGAGAGAGAGAGAGAGAGAGAGAGAGTGCTCCTGTCACTTCCAAGGTCTAACCACTTCTGCTAAGTTCTCTCACAAAGCATCATGCAAGAACCAATCATCGACCAATGTCAGGCAGAAAACTCTCCCTGGTCAACCCACCAATTGCCAGTTAACCAATCGAATTGACTCCCCCCAAAACCGGTTCCTAAGATCCACCCGGTGCCCAACACTCTGACTTCCCCTCTCCCAAGCATGAAGCCTGGGAACACAGTGACCTGGCAAGGAGTCTTCTACTTAAAGGCATATCCCAATTATGGGTCCATGGAACAAAATAGTAAAACAAAATAAAAGAAATGGGAACAAAATAAACAAACAGGGACGTCTCTTACAATAGGTTAAGTTAGTGGGCAAAGATATGGCAAATGGAATGTACTGTGGGAAAATGTGAAATCATCTATTTTGGCAGTAAAAATAAGGAGGAAGCATATTATCTAAATGGTGAGAGATTGCTGAGCTCTGAGATTCAGAGGGATCTACGTGTACCAGTCCATGAATCACAAAAGACTGGTATGCAGGTACAGCAAGTAACTAGAATTTTATCGTTTCTTGCGAGGGGAATTGAGTACAAATGCAGGGAGCATATCCTTTAGTTTTACAGGGCATTGGTGAGGTCACATGTGGAGTACTGTGTACAGCGTTGGTCACCTTATTTGAAGAAGGATGTAAATACATTAGAAGCATTTCAGAGGGGATTCACTAGATTAATACCTGGAATGGGAGAGGTGTCTCATGAGGAAAAATTGGAGAGGCCAGGCTTGTATCTGCGGGAGGTTACAAGAGTGAAAGGCAACTTGATTGGAACCATGTAAGGTCCTGAGGAGAAATTGGCATTGCGGATGTGGAGAGGATGTTTCTTCTTGTGAGGAACCTAGAACTAGTGGTCACTTAAAAAAAAAGAGGTCACCCATTTAAAATGGACAGGAGGCAATTATTTTTTTGTCAGAGGGCCATGAGTCTTTCATAATTTTTAAGGCAGCGGTAGATGGATCATTGATAAGCCAGGAGGTGAAAGGTTATTATGGGTAGATGGGAACAGGATGGAGTTGGGGTTACAGTCAGATCAACCCTGATCTTATCAAATAGCGAAGAGTGGCCAAGTAGTCTATTCCTGCTCTTAATTCATACACTGATATGATGCTGGGTGGTTTGTCTGTTTTTTTATTCCTTCTGGAGTTTTCTGTGGAGGATTTGATACAATTGAGTGGCTTGCTCAGCCATTTAAGAGTCACAGAACATAGAACATACAGTGCAGAAGGAGGCTATTCGGCCCAGCGAATCTGCACCGACCCACTTAAGCCCTCACTTCCACCCTATCCCAATAACCCCTCCTAACCTTTTTTGGTCACTAAGGACAATTTAGCATGACCAATCCACCGAACCTGCACGTCTTTGGGCTGTGGGAGGAAACCGGAGCATCCGGAGGAAACCCCACGCAGACACGGGGAGAACGTGCAGACTCCGCATAGATAGTGACCCAGCAGGGACTCGAACCTGGGACCCTGGCGCTGTGAAGCCATAGTGCTAGCCACTTGTGCCACCGTGCTGCCCAGTCAGTCATATTGGATGGCACGTTTAGACCAGATCGGGTAAGCGCGGCACATTTCCTTCCCTAAAGAACAGGAGTGATCCAGATAGATTTTTTTAACCGACAATTGAGAATGGTTGTCATGGTCACCATTACTGAGATAGCTTTATAATTCCAGTCTTATTAACCAAATTACGATGGGCCGAACGGCTTCCTCTTGCCCCATCACAATTCTGTGCTTCTGTGATGTGAAAACTGAAGAGACAAATTGACCTGAAGGACTGTGTCTGATTCTGGGCACTGAATTAGCTGAATTTTCCTTTCCTGCTCCTCTGCAGGTTCTAAAAGGGCGAGAGGGCAGCGGGGAGAAGGGTTGAATGACTCTTGTCAAGTAGTCTCACGGGTCAAATGTTGTGAAACGGACCAAGTGTCACATTGCTCGTCGAGGTTGAGGCTTTTGTTTCGATGCCGTGTCTGCGATGAAGAGCCAGGCATTGCAGCAAAGTGTTCTGGCGGCAGAGAGCTGTTTCCATGGCAACGGTTCGTGCTCCTTCGCTGCCTGTTTAATTGCAGAGCCAGGGAGGGTGGGAGAGGAAACAGGGTGAAGCCTTCGTGCCTGTCTCCTGTGCCACCTGCTGGAAGGGATGATGAACAGCAAAGGAAATCGGAACTGAGCCACTGAAGGAGGCCCTTCAGCCCCTCATGCCTGTTAGAACATAGAACATTACAGCGCAGTACGGGCCCTTCGGCCCTCAATGTTGCGCCGACCTGTGAAGCCATCTGAAGCCTATCTGACCTACACTATTCTATTTTCATCCATATGTCTATCCAGTGACCACTTAAATGCCCTTAAATTTGGCGAGTCTACTACTGTTGCAGGCAGGGCGTTCCACACCCCTACTACTCTCTGAGTGAAGAACTGCCTCTGACATCTGTCCTATATCTACCACCCCTCAATTTAAAGCTATGTCCCCTCGTGTTGGTCATCACCATCCGAGGAAAAAGATTCTCACTGTCCACCCTATCTAACCCTCTGACTATCTTATATGTCTCTATTAAGTCACCTCTCAGCCTTCTCCTCTCTAACGAAAACAACCTCAAGTCCCTGAGCCTTTCCTCGTAAGACCTTCCCTCCATACCAGGCAACATCCTAGTAAATCTCCTCTGAACCCTTTCCAAAGCTTCCACATCCTTCCTATGATGTGGTTACCAGAACTGCACGCAGTACTCCAGGTGCGGCCGCACCAGAGTTTTGTACAGCTGCAGCATGACCTCGTGGTTCCGAAACTCAATCCCCCTACTGATAAAGGCTAGCACCCCATATGCCTTCTTAACAGACCTATTAACCTGGGTGGCAACTTTCAGGGATTTATGTACCTGGATGCCGAGATCTCCCTGTTCATCTACACTACCAAGAATCTTGCCATTAGCCCAGTACTCTATTCTCCCCTTCAGTTAGGGGACCTGTTCCTCAGTTCCATTTAACCACCACAGTTCTGTATCCCTTGATGTTCCTATCCAACAAAAACCTATTAACCTTAGCTTTGGGAATTCTAATGGACCCTCGGTGTCCGAAGCCTTCGGAAAGGAAAGAGTGTTCCAGACTTTCACAATCTTCATGTGAAAAGATGCATCCTGATTTCATTCCTGAACAGTTTAGGTCTAATTTTAGATTTGACCCCTTATTTTGGACTTTTGGCGATATTGATTCAGTGTCCGTTAATGTCAATACCAGGTGGGAAGGTGAAGATTGAGGGATATTGGGGGAGAGTGGGTGGGTAAGATTGAGGATATGGGAAGAGGGTGGCTGAATGGGATTGAGGGTATGGGAAGAATGTGGGTAGGTAACATTGAAGCATTGGAAAGAGGGTGGGTGTGTGGGACTGACGATGTGGGAAGAGGGTAGATTGCTGGGATTGAGGATATGGGAAGAGGGTGAGCAGGTTGGATTGGGCATATGGGAAGAGGGTAGATTGTTGGGATTGAGGATGTGGGAAGAGGGTAGATTTCTAGGATTGAGGATATGGAAAGAAGGTGGATTCCTGGGATTGAGGATATGGGAGGAGGGTGGGGATGTTTGGTTGAGACATGGGAAGAGAATGGGTAGGTGGGATTGAGGATATAGAAAGATGGTGGGAAGGCGGGAATGAGGATATGGGAAGAGATTGGTAAGGTGGGAATGAGGATATGGGAAGAGATTGGGAAGGTGGGAATGAGGCTATGGGAAGAAGGTGGTTCGGTAGGGTTGAGGATATGGGAAGAGGGTGTGTAGGTTGGGTTGAGGATATGGGAAGAGGGTGTGTAGGTTGGGTTGAGGGTATGGGAAGAGGGTGGGTAGGTTGGGTTGAGGATATGGGAAGAGGGTGTGTAGGTTGGGTTGAGGATATGGGAAGAGGGTGGGTAGGTTGGGTTGAGGATATGGGAAGAGGGTGGGTAGGTTGGGTTGAGGATATGGGAAGAGGGTGGGTAGGTTGGGTTGAGGATATGGGAAGAGGGTGTGTAGGTTAGGTTGAGGATATGGGAAGACGGTGGCAAGGTGGGAATAAGGATATGGGAAGAGGGTGTGTAGGTTAGGTTGAGGATATGGGAAGACGGTGGCAAGGTGGGAATAAGGATATGGGAAGAGGGTGGTTCGGTAGGGATGAGGATATGGGAAGAGGGTGGGTAGATGGGATTGAGGATATGGGAAGAGGGTGGGAAGGTGGGAATGAGGGTATGGGAAGAAGGTGGTTCGGTAGGGTTGAGGGCATGGGAAGATGGTGGGTAGGTTGGGTTGAGGATATGGGAAGAGAGTGGGTAGATGGGTTTGAGGATATGGGAAGAGGGTGGGTAGGTTGGGTTGAGGATATGGGACGAGGATGGGTAGATGGGTTTGAGGATATGGGAAGAGGGTGGGTAGGTTGGGTTGAGTATATGGGAAGAGGGTGGGTAGGTTGGGTTGAGGATATGGGAAGAGGGTGGGTAGTTTGAGTTGAGGACATGGGAAGAGGGTGGGTAGGTTAGGTTGAGGATATGGGAAGACGTTGGCAAGGTGGGAATAAGGATATGGGAAGAGGGTGGTTCGGTCGGGTAGAGGATATGGGAAGAGGGTGGGAAGGTGGGAATGAGGCTATGGGAAGAAGGTGGTTCGGTAGGGTTGAGGGCATGGGAAGATGGTGGATAGGTTGGGTTGAGGATATGGGACGAGGGTGGGTAGATGGGTTTGAGGATATGGGAAGAGGGTGGGTAGGTTGGGTTGAGGATATGGGAAGAGGGTGGGTAGGTTGAGTTGAGGATATGGGAAGAGGGTGGGTAGGTTGCGTTGAGGATATGGGAAGAGGGTGTGTAGGTTGGGTTGAGGGTATGGGAAGAGGGTGGGTAGGTTGGGTTGAGGATATGGGAAGAGGGTGTGTAGGTTGGGTTGAGGATATGGGACGAGGGTGGGTAGGTTGGGTTGAGGATATGGGAAGAGGGTGGGTAGGTTGGGTTGAGGATATGGGAAGACGGTGGCAAGGTGGGAATAAGGATATGGGAAGAGGGTGGTTCGGTAGGGATGAGGATATGGGAAGAGGGTGGGTAGATGGGATTGAGGATATGGGAAGAAGGTGGGAAGGTGGGAATGAGGGTATGGGAAGAAGGTGGTTCGGTAGGGTTGAGGGCATGGGAAGATGGTGGGTAGGTTGGGTTGAGGATATGGGAAGAGAGTGGGTAGATGGGTTTGAGGATATGGGAAGAGGGTGGGTAGGTTGGGTTGAGGATATGGGAAGAGGGTGGGTAGATGGGTTTGAGGATATGGGAAGAGGGTGGGTAGGTTGGGTTGAGGATATGGGATGAGGATGGGTAGGTTGAGTTGAGGATATGGGAAGAGGGTGGGTAGGTTGCGTTGAGGATATGGGAAGAGGGTGGGTAGGTTAGGTTGAGGATATGGGAAGACGGTGGCAAGGTGGGAATAAGGATATGGGAAGAGGGTGGTTCGGTCGGGTAGAGGATATGGGAAGAGGGTGGGAAGGTGGGAATGAGGATATGGGAAGAGGGTGGGTAGGTTGGGTTGAGGATATGGGAAGAGGGTGGGTAGGTTGCGTTGAGGATATGGGAAGAGGGTGGGTAGGTTAGGTTGAGGATATGGGAAGACGGTGGCAAGGTGGGAATAAGGATATGGGAAGAGGGTGGTTCGGTCGGGTAGAGGATATGGGAAGAGGGTGGGAAGCTGGAAATGAGGATATGGGAAGAGGGTGGATCGGTAGGGTTGAGGATATGGGAAGAGGGTGTGTAGGTTGGGATGAGGATATGGGAAGAGGGTGTGTAGGTTGGGTTGAGGATATGGGAAGAGGGTGGGTAGGTTGGGTTGAGGATATGGGAAGAGGGTGGGAAGATTGGATTGAAGATATGGGAAGAGGGTGGGTAGGTTGGGTTGAGGATATGGGAAGAGGGTGGGTAGGTTGCGTTGAGGATATGGGAAGAGGGTGGGTAGGTTGGCTTGAGGATATGGGAAGTGGGTGGTTCTGTCGGGTTGAGGATATGGGAAGAGGGTGGGTAGATGGGATTGAGGATATGGGAAGAGGGTGGGTAGGTTGGGTTGAGGATATGGGAAGAGGGTGGGTAGGTTGGGTTGAGGATATGGGAAGAGGGTGGGTAGGTTGGGTTGAGGATATGGGAAGAGGGTGGGAAGGTGGGAATGAGGATATGGGAAGAGGGTGGGTAGGTTGGGTTGAGGATATGGGAAGAGGGTGGGTAGGTTGCGTTGAGGATATGGGAAGAGGGTGGGTAGGTTAGGTTGAGGATATGGGAAGATGGTGGCAAGGTGGGAATAAGGATATGGGAAGAGGGTGGTTCGGTCGGGTAGAGGATATGGGAAGAGGGTGGGAAGGTGGGAATGAGGATATGGGAAGAGGGTGGTTCGGTAGGGTTGAGGATATGGGAAGAGGGTGTGTAGGTTGGGTTGAGGATATGGGAAGAGGGTGAGTAGGTTGGGTTGAGGATATTGGAAGAGGGTGGGAAGATTGGATTGTAGGATGTGGGAAGAGGGTGGGGAGGTTGGGTTGAGGATATGGGAAGAGGGTGGGTAGGTTGGGTTGAGGATATGGGAAGTGGGTGGTTCTGTCGGGTTGAGGATATGGGAAGAGGGTGGGTAGATGGGATTGAGGATATGGGAAGAGGGTGGGTAGTTTGGGTTGGGGATTGGGGAAGAGGGTGGGTAGTTTGGGTTGAGGATATGGGAAGAGGGTGGGTAGGTTGGGTTGAGGATATGGGAAGAGGGCGGGAAGATTGGATTGTAGGATATGGGAAGAGGGTGGGTAGGTTGGGTTGAGGATATGGGAAGAGGGTAGGTAGATGGGATTGAAGATATGGGAAGAGGGTGGGTAGGTTGGGTTGAGGATATGGGAAGAGGGTGGGTAGGTTGGGTTGAGGATATGGGAAGAGGGTGGGTAGGTTGGGTTGAGGATATGGGAAGAGGGTGGGTAGGTTGGGTTGAGGATATGGGAAGAGGGTGGGAAGGTGGGAATGAGGATATGGGAAGAGGGTGGTTCGGTAGCATTGAGGATATGGGAAGAGGGTGGGTAGATGGGATTGAGGATATGGGAAGAGGGTGGGTAGGTTGGGTTGAGGATATGGGAAGAGGGTGGGTAGTTTGGTTTGAGGATATGGGAAGAGGGTGGGTAGGTTGAGTTGAGGATATGGGAAGAGGGTGGGTAGGTTGGGTTGAGGATATGGGAAGAGGGTGGGTAGTTTGGGTTGAGGATATGGGAAGAGGGTGGGTAGGTTGGGTTGAGGATATGGGAAGACGGTGGGAAGGTGGGATTGAGGATATGGGAAGAGGGTGGGTAAGTTGGGTTGAGGATATGGGAAGAGGGTGTGTAGGTTGGGATGAGGATATGGGAAGAGGGTGGGTAGGTTGAGTTGAGGATATGGGAAGAGGGTGGGTAGGTTGGGTTGAGGATATGGGAAGAGGGTGGGTAGTTTGGGGTTGAGGATATGGGAAGAGGGTGGGTAGGTTGGGTTGAGGATATGGGAAGACGGTGGGAAGGTGGGATTGAGGATATGGGAAGAGGGTGGGTAAGTTGGGTTGAGGATATGGGAAGAGGGTGTGTAGGTTGGGATGAGGATATGGGAAGAGGGTGTGTAGGTTGGGTTGAGGATATGGGAAGAGGGTGTGTAGGTTGGGTTGAGGATATGGGAAGAGGGTGGGTAGGTTGGGTTGAGGATATGGGAAGAGGGTGGGTAGGTTGGGTTGAGGATATGGGAAGACGGTGGGAAGGTGGGATTGAGGATATGGGAAGAGGGTGGGTAAGTTGGGTTGAGGATATGGGAAGAGGGTGTGTAGGTTGGGATGAGGATATGGGAAGAGGGTGGGTAGGTTGGGTTGAGGATATGGGAAGAGGGTGGTTCGGTAGCGTTGAGGATATGGGAAGAGGGTGGGTAGGTTGGGTTGAGGATATGGGAAGAGGGTGGGGCGGTTGGGTTGAGGATATGGGAAGAGGGTGGGAAGGTGGGAATGAGGATATGGGAAAAGGGTGGGGCGGTGGGGTTGAGGATATGGGAAGAGGGTGGGTAGGTTGGGTTGAGGATATGGGAAGAGGGTGGGAAGGTGGGAATGAGGATATGGGAAGAGGCTGGTTCGGTTGGGTTGAGGATATGGGAAGAGGGTGGGAAGGTGGGGATGAGGATATGGGAAGAGGGTTGTTTGGTGGGGTTGAGGATATGGGAAGAGGGTGGGAAGGTGGGAATGAGGATATGGGAAGAGGCTGGTTCGGTTGGGTTGAGGATATGGGAAGAGGGTGGGAAGGTGGGGATGAGGATATGGGAAGAGGGTTGTTTGGTGGGGTTGAGGATATGGGAAGAGGGTGGGAAGGTGGGAATGAGGATATGGGAAGAGGCTGGTTCGGTCGGGTTGAGGATATGGGAAGAAGGTGTGTAGGTGGGGCTGGTGAATGCCAAAGTCTTGAATCCAGAGAGGGTCACAGGTTTGAGAGATGTTTAGACACCCTCTAAAAAGCAATGGTGTTATTGGACAGAATAAGGGAAAGAAAAGCTTGGATTTGCATCATGCTGTCTCTGAGCTGGATGGTGCCAAAACTTCACACAGACATTGAAAAATGGCAGGGCAGGAAATGGTCAGCTGATTCACCCAACTTGTCTCACATTCGTCATGGTCGGTTTATTGCGACTGAACTCTCCCCACCCTCTCAGACGTCATAACCTCCCCAGGCAGACAACAAATAACAGAGCAGAAGGAAATCTCTGGAAAATATATTTCTGACCAGCAGTGGCAATCAAAACCTGACCTGGTAATCCCAGTAACCATGCATAAGTTAACTGTTAATCCACTTAACATTTATACAATGTGGTATGTGCCCCAGGCATCATGAGCCAGTCTAGTTGTCACGTGATCTGAGCACCCAGCACACCAGCAGGCAAAAACAATCCAGAAGCATACAGCAGGCCATTTAGCCCATCAAGTCCATGCTAGCTCTTTCAAAGAGCAATCTATTTAGTTTTATTTCACTGACTCATTTCCCATATCCTTATGACCCCGGCTCTCTTGGATAAGAAAATTGCCCAACTTCCTGTCCATTTCTTGTGCAGTTTGAATACATGTCCCCTTGTGACAGACTGTCAAACTGAAAGTTTCTACCAATAGGCCCACAATCAGCATTTTTCACTATTTACAGACAGATTATTTTCATTCCACATCCCTCATCGGTTGAAGGTAAATAAAGCAAGCTTTCTAAGTGAATGTGGAACTCGTTATCACAAGGAGTAGTTGAGCAGAATAAGACCATAAGACACAGGAGCAGAATCAGGCCACTCGGCCCATCAGGTCTGCTCTGCCATTCAATCATGGCTGATATTTTTCTCATCCCCATTCTCCTGCTTTCTCCCCAGAACCCCTGATCCCATTATTAATCAAGAACTTACCTATTTCTGTTTTAAAGACACTCAGTGATTTGGCCTCCACAGCCTTCTGCGGCAAAGAGTTCCATAGATGCACCACCCTCTGGCTGAAGAAATTCCTCCTCTGTTTTGAAGGATCATCCTTTTAGTCTGAGATTGTGTCCTCTGGTTCTAGTTTTTTCTACCAGTGGAAACATCTTCCCCACATCCACTCTATCCAGACCTAGCAGTATCCAGTAAGTTTCAATAGGATCCCCCCTCGTCCTTCTAAACTCCAATGAGTACAGATCCAGAGTCCTCAACTTCTCCTCCTATGACAAGTTCTTCATTCCAGGGATCATTCTTGTGAACCTCCTCTGGACCCTTTCCAAGACCAGCATATCCTTCCTTAGATATGGGGCCCATAACTGATCACAATTCTCCAAATGGGGTCTGAGCCAGAGCCTTATACAGCCTCAGAAGTACATCCCTGCTCTTGTATTCTAGCCCCCTTGACATGAATGCTAATGTTGCAGTTTCCTTGAATGAGACAGAAGATTTTAAGAGGTGGATGATGAAGCAGATGAGGGAGAGAGGAATGGGGGTTATTGCTAATCGTTGGATGAGGGAGGTTGGTAGGAGGCCCAAGTGAAGCATAAATATTAGCATGGACTGGTTGGGCAAAATAGTCTGTTTCTGTGCTGTGTATTCTATCTAACTTTATATAATCTGAGTAACAGAGGCTCTTTAAAATAGCAATTCATCCTGTAGATTGACCCTGAACTTTCTTGAAGGCGATTATAACACCCACCATGTGAGGGAAACATCCAATGAATTATTGGAGTACAATGACTGCTGTTATGTCGGGAAATACGCAGTGGGCCCATGAGATTGCCTAAGCAACACATGAAGTGATTGATGGGTTATTCTGTTTCCCTGACCCAGTCCTGATCAGGGAGGTATGTGGAGCAGGGCATCAGGAGAACTCTCTCGTGCTTCTCTTGGAATAATGCTAAATTCTTTCACAAACACATGCTAAGGTGGGTCTTGAATGGCAGGAGAATAGATGAGATTGCAAATTGAATATCAGAAACACTCGTTGGGTCAAATAGCATTATTTGCTCCTCAATATTCTTTCTGAAAAAAACCCCCTCATTCTCAGGATGTGAACATCATCAGCAAGGCTGGCACCTAGTGCCCACCTTGAATTGCCCCTTGAGAATGTGGTGGTGAGGGCGTTCCTGACCCGCTATTGTCCATGGTGGTGAATGTATTCTTGGTCTGTAGGTCGGCAGGATTTCTGGGATTGTGACCCAGTACACGGAGGAAGGGATGGAACGTTCAGGTTGGACTGGGTGTTTCTGTGGCTCGCAAGTGAACTTGGAGTTAATGGCGTTAGTCCTGTCAAATCTCCGGGGGATGGGAAAGCGGTGGAATATTATGAATAACATTCAGCCCTGGGATTGGACCCATTGCAAAGAGAAGGTCGAGATAACTTTCTAGTTGGTCAGTTTGGTCTAGTTTAGTAGAATCTGTTGTGCTCCTCATAAAACAAATTATTTCAGCAGTCTGATGATAAAGGAAAAGTACGGAGGTATCAGACTAAAACAACCAGAACAAAAACAGAGAGCTGGAAAACAAAGAGAGTTATCTGTTAATTTATTTTACCTCTCAAAGCTGAAGGAGCTGGCTGAAAGTTGGCCTGCGGCCCTATTGGCCCAACTCGGACATGGTTAGTAGTCTCGGTTCATGGGCTGGATTCTCCAAAAATGGGTCTATGTCCCCACTTTCCTTAAGAAAGTGCAGAGTGATTCTCTGCAGGGGGCTGGCAGGGCCCTGGAATGCTTCTCATAGCTCTGGCTGCTGATACGGGGCCCTGTACTTCCGGTCGGTAGTCTGTGCATGCATGCGCAAGGCGGCGGCCGCCCCATGTGACATGGCAGACATGCACCGTGGACCGTGATGGAAGAAGTAGGTGCCCAAAGATCGCGTGCACCATTGGTGCCGCCTAATCTCTTGCCTGGCCATCCATGAGGCCGCCCCCCTTGGTGAAAGATCCCCCCCCCCCCCCCCCCCCGCCCCCACCTGACTGAGTCCGCAGCTGCCACCCGGGGTTCCCGACGGCCAATACATGGTGAGAACCACAGCAGCAGGAACTTGTCCAGTTACCCTCAGTGAATCATGGGGGTGGGGGGGGGCCTCTGTCAGGGGCCCCCTACCTGTGCTGAGTAGACCGCGCGCGCGCGATTCGTGAGCGATTCTCTGGTCAGCGGCGTCGGCTCGATTCCAGCACGAACGCCCATCCTCCGCCCCCACGCGAACGCAATTTCGGCTCGGAGAACCCAGCCCCATGAGTTCAAATCGCACCACATCAACAAGAAATTAAAATTTGATCAATGGAATAAATCTGGAATAAAAAAAGAAATTGGTATTGGGAATGACAGCCTTGAAACTACTGAATTGTCATCAAAAGTCAACTTTGGGGAAAGAAATCGGCGTCCTTACCTAGTCTTGTCTGCATGTGGCTCCAGATCCACAGCAATGAGGTTGACCCTTAACTGTACTCAGAAATGGCTTATTACTATTGCCCAGCAACATATTCAGTTGTACTCAATAAGGTTACTCACCACCACCCTCTCAAGGCGCCCTTAAACATTGCCAGTGATATCCACATCCTGTGAGGTATAAAGGAACTTCCCCTCCTGAACCGGAATGGATTGGTCATTTTCCTGTGGTAGGTCATTCAACTGTGGAAGAAAGAATGATGATAATCTTTATTAGTGTCACAAGTAGGTTTACATTAACACTGCAATGAAGTTACTGTGAAAAGCCCCAAGTCGCCACATTCCAGCACCTGTTTGGATACACCGAGGGAGAATTCAGAACGTCCAACTCACCTAGCAGCACGTCTTTTGGGACTTGTAGGAGAAAACCGGAGCACCCGGAGGAAACCCACGCAGACATGGGGAAGAACGTGCAGGCTCCGCACAGACAGCGACCCAAGCCGGGAATCGAACCTGGGACCCTGGCGCTGTGAAACAACAGTGCTAACCACTGGGCTACGCAGAGTTAAGCCCCTCGTCCCACCACAGTTGAAGAACGTGAGTGGGTCTCTGGGTAATTATCCAAATTAGGACCTCGCCGTTCAAATTAAATTTTGCAAAGTAGGAAATGTCGGGGCTGATATTAAAATGTTGACTTGACTTTTTCTCCTCAGAGGCTGAGAGATCACCTGTGCATTTGAAACATTTGCAGCTCAACCTAAAATCGGTGAGGGTAGAGCAATCTTGTGTAATGCCATGCATCCTGGTAACCCTGTACTAGTTAACGCATTTCAAAAGCCACTCATTTCTTTGGGAAGTTTCAGTGTGACATGGTCCAGATAATCACACCCAAGTTGCAGAAATCCGGAATGGAATAGGTCTTATGGATTTATCGTTCCGGGTTGCTGTAATCGTGGGAAATCGGAAATCACTTTGTAACAATATCTTGCATCTATATAGTGCCTCCAACATGGGAGCAAGTCTCAAGTGACTTCACAGGAGCATTATCAAGTAAGATTTGACAGCAAGTCATGGAAGGAGTTATCAGAACAGGCGATCAAACGTTTGAGTAAAGATTCCGGGACCGGTAGAGGGTAGCAGTGGCACTGGGTAAAACTCCCGTTGCATGCGCCAAAAACGGCCGAAGAATGGCCAGGTCCGTTGTTGTATATGCGCACGGTGATGACCTGCAGCGGCCGTGTCGTACAATATGGTGCCGGCCATGTGTGGCCCGACCTGCCAGGTACTACCCCACAGTACAGCCCCTGGCCACCCCCTGGCCAACCCCCACCAGTCCCCCCAGCCCACGCAGAAGCCCCCCCCAGGCCAGCAGCACAGCTCCCGGCTGACTGTGCAGAACAAGGCAGCAGCGCAAGTTCAATTCCCGTACCGGCCTCCCCGAACAGGCGCCGGAATGTGGCGACTAGGGGCTTTTCACAGTAACTTCATTGAAGTCTACTTGTAACAATAGCATTGTGGATAGCACAATCGCTTCACAGCTCCAGGGTCCCAGGTTCGATTCCGGCTTGGGTCAATGTCTGTGTGGAGTCTGCACATCCTCCCCGTGTGTGCGTGGGTTTCCTCCGGGTGCTCCGGTTTCCTCCCACAGTCCAAAGATGTGCAGGTTAGGTGGACTGGCCATGATAAATTGCCCTTAGTGTTCAAAATTGCCCTTAGTGTTGGGTGGGGTTACTGGGTTATGGGGATAGGGTGGAGGTGTTGACCTCGGGTAGGGTGCTCTTTCTGAGAGCCGGTGCAGACTCGATGGGCTGAATGGCCTCCTTCTGCACTGTAAATTTTATGATGTCTATTATTATTATCTCATCACTGCCAACACCCCTTGACCCTTGTGTGTCCATGAGGGACAGCATGGTTAAGGGAATAGAGTGGGGTAGTGGACCTGGGGGGAGGTGATCTTTGAGAGGGTCTGCGTTGCGGCCGTTGGACACAGTCCACAGCCGTAACGCCGGGTCCCCAACTGCTCAGACTACACGCCACCCGCGCAGACGGAAACTCGGCCCATCGGGGACGGAGCATCGGGGAAAGGCCT
This sequence comes from Scyliorhinus canicula, assembly GCF_902713615.1. Lineage (NCBI taxonomy): Eukaryota > Metazoa > Chordata > Chondrichthyes > Carcharhiniformes > Scyliorhinidae > Scyliorhinus > Scyliorhinus canicula. The sequence continues at coordinate 9,218,604 of NC_052152.1, read as the reverse complement.
TCCGATAACGTGTCACCGCCGTTCCAACCGCGTGCAGCGTGTGACGCCATGGTACCATTTTGGGCAGAGAAAACCAGCGTCAAACCAGCGCCACCCCCGATTTGGGCTTCGGACGGAATTCTCTGTTGCCCGATCAACGATTACGATATCGACGTCGGGGGAGAATCCCGCCCACGGTCTTTTGAGCCAGGGTTCCATACCGTCCAGTTACAACATCAATTTGGATTGTAACACAAAGCAAATGCAGAAGGTGTACCAGGTGCCCAGCTCATCCACAGCTGCATGTTTGTACAGGCTCACAGCTTTGGTTAATCATGCCGGGCTTCATTCCAACTAGATATGAATCAGCCAACCCAAAAAACTGTGCAGGCTGCAAACCGGAGAAGAGGCAGAGAATACTGGTAGAAGTCGGTAAATCTGACGTCATGTACGGGGATTAGAACCATTGGGAACCGTTTGCAGGGATGATCAATTCCTCTGAGCTCTGAAGGGGAGTCATGCATAGTTGTAATTTTCACTCAGCCTTTCTATCCACAGACGATACCAGACCTGGTGACTTCTACCTGCATTCCTGATGCATCATTCTTTTTTTATTTTGGATGGTGGTTGGTTGGCATAGAAACCCTACAGTGCAGATGGAGGCCATTCAGCCCATCGGATCTGCACCAACCCTCTCAAAGAGCACCCCCCCCCAGGTTCATTACCCCACTCTATTCCCGTAACCTTGCTGTCCCTCATAGACACACAAGGGTCAAGGGGTGTTGGCAGTGATGAGATAATAATAATAATCGTTTATTGTCACAAGTAGGCTTCAATGAAGTTACTGTGAAAAGCCCCTAGTCGCCACATTCCGGCGCCTGTTCGGGGAGGCCGGTACGGGAATTGAACCTGCGCTGTTGCCTTGTTCTGCATTACAAGCAGCTATTTAGCCCAGTGCGCTGAATCAGCCCCCAGTTACTGTGAAAAACCCCTAGTCACCACATTCCGGCGCCTGTTCGGGGAGGCTGTTACAGGAGTTGAACCGTGCTGCTGGCCTGCCTTGGTCTGCTTTAAAAGCCAGCTATTTAGCCCAGTGTGCTAAATCAGCCCCAGATTGGAGGATGGATGGCCTGGATCTGGTGAGATGGCTGAGGTATGCTGGGTGATAGGATGAAATTTTCATAGTGATTTGAAGGTGTATTGGTGAAAATCATGCAGCGGAAATCTCCGTCAGCGAGATCATCCCAGTCTGCTAGCAGCGCACCCAAGCCCGCAGGTTTCCCCACGCTGTGGGTAACCACAAGGGGGAACCCCATTGCCTGGCAGTGGGAACGGAGAATCCCGTTGCTGGCGAGGGAGTGCTGTGCTGGAATGGCGGATCGAAGTATCCTATCCATAGGGCGGGAATCTCCGACCCTCCGCGCCGGAATCGCGCCTGGTGAGGAGACGGAGAATAGCTGTTCATGCCAGAAATACGGCGCGACGGCGCTTCCGCGATTCTCCGCGGCCCAGCCAGGCACACTCACGCGGGTGATGTGGCGCCTGCCGGGGGCTTGGCCCTCGCAGCGATTCTCCGCGGCCCAGCCAGGCACACTCACGCGGGTGATGTGGCGCCTGTCAGGGGGCTTGGCCCTCGCAGCGATTCTCCGCGGCCCAGCCAGGCACACTCACGCGGGTGACGTGGCGCCTGCCGGGGGGCTTGGCCCTCGCGGCGATTCTCCGCGCTCAACGGGCCGAGTGTCCGGCGAGACCCGCCGGCGTGGTTCACAGCTGGTCCCACCCGGCAGGACCTCAGCGTTCCAGCTGCGGGGGCTGTCCTAGTCGAGGGCGGGGGGATCCGACTCCAGGGAGGGCCTCTACAGTGGCCAGGCCCGCGATCGGGGGCTACCGATTGGCGATCGTGCTCATTCCAGTGGAGGGCCTATGTTCCTCCACGACGGGTCCCTGTAGGGTTCCGCCATGCTGCGCGGGGGCCGGCACAAAGACAGTCGCCACGCGTATGCGCGGACCCGCGGCCGGCCGCCACGAACATGTGCGGACCCGCGGACCCCTGCCGTGCGCATGCGCAGCCATAACTACAGGGCACCACCGGCAGACGGAGCTGTGGGGCGCACGGCAGGGCCTTGCTAGCCCACTTGAAAGCGGAGGATCAGCCCGGACCTACGAGGAAAAAGTCCAGAGTGATTCTCGCCCGTTTTTTGGCGGGCGTGGGGCTTAGTCCCTGAAAGGGAGAATCCTGCCCACGGTGTTTGGTCCTGAGGTTTGCACCTTGGCAAGTGTCACAGAGAGTACACGTCTTCATTCAGAGGATCATCCTTTCTGCGGAGTTAATTAATGCACATCTGACAGGGTGAAAATATATCTGAGTTAAGACTTAGACGTGCTTCTTTTAGTAAGATGATAACCAGTGGCCACTCTCAATTCATTTTGTTCCTCATTAGTGAAGCCTCTTCAGCGCTGCCTCCATTGGAGAACATTCCAGAACTTCCATTCTCCTCTGAGAAACAATCTTTCAAATGGTGCACACTCGCATCCTCCCACAGCATCCAGCACCATCGCAGATATTGGTACTTTGGCAGGCGCCGGAATGTGGCGACTAGGGGCTTTTCACAGTAACTTCATTTGAAGCCTACTCGTGACAATAAGCGATTTTCATTTCATTTTCATATGGTCGGTGTATGAGACAGGTAGTGATGTCTAGCCTGGACTATCCAGGGACTGCGATCACCCACATTTCAGAGCACCAAGCCTCCACCTTGGACAGATTGGCAACTGTGCTGGAGATTGCATTACAGGTGCAATTATCAGGATGTACTCTGACTTGGCTCAGAGGTCAGGGGCATAGGCCCACCCAGCTCCTGGAACCTCAGCAGTTGCCGGGGAGGACTAACTGGTCGTCATGGCTGTGGAGGAACAGCTGCAAACTCCGTCTGTAAATTACCCCCCCCCCCCGGCACCTGTGGGGTGGGGGTGGAGGGCGGGGACGGCATTTCCTCGATCCAGCAGCCACCGATACAGGCCTCGACTCGTGCCGTGGTGACTGGAGACTCACGCTCATCTGTGCAACAGTCTCTTGAAGTAGCTGACACTTCACGGTCTACAATTAGCAGAAGATGCCCTCCAAAGTCATCCAGGGCCGGGCAGGCCAGGTGCCTCTCCTCTAGTACAGCCACAAACAAGTGGTGCAGGACTGCATCGGGCAGACTGGTGCTCTGTTTACTTGCCATAAATATGGCGGTTAATAAAGTCGCCTTTCTTAATCCTAATTATGAATATGCTTTCAGAGTCGCCAGGTATCTCTCGATACCGCCACATGGTTCAACCGAATACCGATCAAAGAGCCAATACACCAGTTAGTTAGTTCAAAGTCAATACTAATTTATTTACACACAGTATGATTTACTCATGCACAATAACACTACAGGCTAAACTGTATCTATCACTAACACCTATACTTAACTTCGGGTGCCCATTTAGGTCAGAGGAACAATGGCCGTTGTTCGGATCTGAGGCTGTTGGGTTCGAAGAAGTAGCAGGAGTACAGCTAAGGTTGTCCGTCTGGTAGCGAGCGTTGACCTTGAACTTACTGCTTCTGGTGATGCTGGTGGAAGGGTCTCTCCCCTTGAGAGCCGAATCCAAGAGACTGAGCCTTTGGCGGGGGTTCCTTCTTATACTTGGAGGGGCTTCGCGTGCTTTTAGGCCGGCCTTAAACTTGGTCCCAATTAATTGGGCAGCTTCTTGATCATTGTCATCGATCTAAACCAATAAAGGGGTGGGTACCTTGATGGCTGGGCGTGTCCTAAGTGGCCGTTGGCCTTGCTTTGTGTCTTCTTGCTGGGGTAGTGGCACCGGAATGTCTGAGACAGTATCGGCTACCTGAGCACTAGTTCTTTGTTCCTCGGAGATGGGCCATCAATATGTAAATCGACCCAGAGTTTCGGTTCCGTCTACAGACTGCCTTCCAAATATACATTCAGTCTCCATGCCTGCTTGTTGCTTAGTATTGTCCATTTTTCCCTGTAGGCTCTGCCAGCGTCCATTTTGTATACTGAAAGTGGCCATCCCAGATGGCTACATGACGTAAATGTTTTTGCCATTATTCACATTGTTCACAATAAGGGACACATGGCTGATATCTCCCATTGACAGTGTTTTTTTTGTTTGTTCATCATTCTCACTCAACTACAAAGTCACATTTCATCATCCTCACCATCAGGGGGTGTCTTCTGCCCTTCTGGCCTCTCGTCATCCTCCAATGTATCTCCTCTTTGAATAGCTATGTTGTGGACCCATCAGGGAAGCCCAGTGAAGGGGAGTACTGCATATCACTCGTGACCTGTCAATGCATCGGAAGCTCATACGTGTGCTGGTATCATGGTCATTAAACTTTTATTCATTTCCGGGTCGTGGGCATCGCTGGCTGGACCAGCATTTATCTCCCAACCTTAACTGCCCTCCATTTCAGAGGGCATTTGAGAGCCCTCAATGTCCTGGAGACACATATAGGCACTGGGTCAGGATTTCCTGCCCTAAAGGACATTAGTGAACCAGGTGGGTTTTTAAGACACTCAACAATGGTTTCATGGTCATAGTGAGACTTATTAATTGCTGATTCTTATTGAATTCAAATTTCCCCATCTGCCATTTTGATTTGAACCCGGGTCCCCAGATCTTGCCAGTGGTATTATCATAACTAACAGTATTGAAAGGGTTAATGAAATGTCAAAAGTAGCCATTAGAGGGAGCTACTGTTACAACTATGTAAGACAGTGATGCTGAGCTTTGTGGGAGCGTATGTGCAGGAGCTAGCTAATGAGAGTCAGAAGTACGGATAGTGTAAGTGAGAGAAGATCATAGTTTAAACCAGAAGTGAGAGTAGAAGTAGATGAGTGTAGTTTAGATGTTATCAATTAATTCTGTATTCTTTCGGAGCATGTGTCAAATCCAAGTTAATAATGTTAATAAATTTATAGTTTTGTTTGTGCTAAAGCTATTTTGTGTTTTTTATGAACATTACGCCAATCATCCTGAAAGAAGCAACAGAAAGAACACCACATTGTCCTGGATTTCTGGATTACTAGTCCAGTGACAAAAGCACTATACCGCTGCCTCTCGCTAACCATCTCTCTCCCCCAGTTCTTGGGACCCTGTCAAGTGCCATGAGCCATCTCTCCAGCGGATAACTCTTGCTATGGGCCTGGGGTTTAGAGTTCACCTAACCCACAACTTTTAATAGATTGTGGTATGGGAAGCACACGGCCCACTTGACAGGTGTGGTACAGCAGAAATGGAAAAGTACTTGCAAAACAATGTTTACTCTATGAACTCAAGTTAACCTTTTTAAAACATACAGTGAACATCTTAACAACCATCAATTCAGATACAACCCCCAAAGAATACAACACTAAGTACTCCTTAATAAATTCCCAAACAACATCCAGAAGACAAAAGACCCTTTTAGCACACACATCAGGTTTAAATTCTCTAATGAGAGCAGTTATCCGTTTGAAATCACCCAAATGAACACTCTTTAGCTTGTAGAGAGATTCATGCACATCTTCTGGCTTTCACTGCAGCTCTTCTCTCTGAAAACGAAACTAAGACCTCACTCTATAGGAGCCTGCTCAAAGACAAAGGTAAAGCAGACAGACAGCCCTGCTCCACCCACTCTCTGACATCACTGCAGTAATAAACACACATTGCTTAAAGCTATACCCACTACAGTTATTCGATGAAAAACACCCATTTCTTAAAGGTACACCCACTACAGTTATTCTATAAAAACACCTATTTCTTAAAGGTACTCTCACATGACACCTCCCCCAAAGAAAAAAAAATAAAACCATCAACTTCAAGATGGTTTTATTTTCCACCTTTTCACTATCCTTTAAGAAATGCACACAGTAAATATACATTTTCGTTTCAAAAAGCAACACACGCAAAGAGGTATAATAATATAGTCCATTTTTGTTCTTCTTCCTCCAACTGAAATCCTTCTCGATTGACAGTCTCTTCGAACAAGAAGGTCTTTGCACGATCCATCCATTTCTCTACGCCTCGGCATTTCTCTTTAAAGTCAGATATTTTAGTTCAATCTGATCACAGAGTCCCTTGTAATTCTCCAACACAGGAACATTGGTTATCACAGCTTTCAGGCAGCCAAATGCCTGTTGAAACTCTGCCGTCCACTGACATTGTCAATGTCTCTTCAGCAATTCCATCAATGGAGCAATCACGCTGCAAAACTTTTGCACAAATGTTCGATCAAATCCATTCATGCCAAGAAATCATATTATTTCCCTTTGTGATGAGGGTATTGGAAACTCTTCAATAACTGTTGTCTTTACATCCCGTGTGACCGTTCCACCCTGTCCGTTTTTTATGGCCAAGGAAGGGGACTTGGGCTTTCCAAATTCACTTTTGGCTAGATTTATCACCAAACCCGCCTCCTGAAGTCGATCGAATAACTCTATCAGATGTTTTAAATGTTCTTTCCCTGTCTGGCTGACAATTACCAAATCGTCGATATATACCGCACAATTGGGTAATCCTGAAACGACTTTGTTAATTAACCGTTGAAATGTGGCTGGGGCGTTTTCATGCTAAATGGCATAACTTTGAAAAGGTATATGCCATCTGGAGTCACAACACCTGAAATCTCCTTCGTCCTTTTGGATAAAGGTATCTGCCAGTAACCTTTAAATAAATTCAGTTTGGAAATAAAAGCTGATTGCCCCACATTCTCAATGCAATCCTCCAAAGAGGATAAGAGTCCGTTCTTGTAACTGCATGAACCTTTCTATAGTCCACACACAACCGTTGGGTACTGTCTGAACAAAGAACACAGAACAAAGAAAGGTACAGCACAGGAACAGGCCCTTCATCCCTCCAAGCCTGTGCCGACCATGCAGCCCACCTGGTTTAGGTACCATCACTATGGGTGAGCTCCATTGGCTGCAAACCACTTCAATTATGCCATTTGTTTTAATAAACATTTTATTGAGGTATTTGTGGTATTGTAACAACAAAATAAACAATGTACATGAAACTATAAACATAGTGCAAAAGCCATCTCCCTCCCTTACAGGTACCACCTTTATTAACCCCCTACTCTAAACTAAACTAACCCCCCCCCCCCCCCTCCTTCTGCTGACGATTAATTTTCCATGAAGAGGTCGACGAACGGTTGCAACCTCCGGGCGAACCCTAACAGTGACCCTCTCAAGGCGACCTTGATTTTCTCCAAACAGAGAAAGCTAGCCATGTCCGATAGCCAGGTCTCCGACTTCGGGGGCTTTGAGTCCCTCCAAACTAATAGTATCTGTCTCCGGGCTATCAGGGAAGCAAAGGCCAGAACGTCTGCCTCTTTCTCCTCCTAGATTCTCGGGTCTTCCGACACCCCGAAAATCGCCACCTCTGGACTCGGTGCCACCCTTGTTTTAACACCGTGGACATGACATCTGCAAACCTCTGCCAAAATCCCCTAAGCTTCGGGCATGCCCAGAACATGTGGATATGGTTCGCTGGTCCTCCCGCACATATTGCACACCTGTCTTCCACCCCAAAGAATCTGCTCATCCGGGCCACTGTCATGTCAGCCCGGTGAACGACCTTGAATTGTATCAGGCCGAGCCTGGCACATGTTGCTGATGCATTGACTCTACTCAATGCGTTCGCCCATAGACCAACCTCTATCTCTTCTCCCAGCTCCTCCTCCCACTTGTGCTTCAGCTCCTCGGTCTGCGTCTCCTCTGACCCCATTAGTCCCTTGTAAATGTCAGATGCGCTATCGTCTCCTACCCACCCTCTGGAAACTACCCTGTCCTGAATCTCCCTTAGTGATAGGAGCAGGAAGGTTGACACGTAGGAAGTCCCGCACCTGCAGATACCTGAATTTGTTCCCCCTCGCCAACCAAAACTCCTCCGCCAGCGCCTCAAGCTCAGAAAGCTCCCCTCTGTAAACATGTCCCCCATCCTCTCAATCCCTGCTCTCCACCATATCCGTAATCCCCCATCCATACTTCCCGGGGCAAACCGGGATTATTACAGATTGGGGACCAGACCGATTCTCCCTCTGCTCCCACATGTCTCCTCCATAGCCCCCAGACTCTCTGGGCCGCCACCACCACGGGGCTGGTGGAGTACCGTGCTGGCGGGAACGGCAGAGGCGCAGTTACCAACAGCCCCAGACTGGTTCCCTTGCATGAAGCCACCTCCATACGCTCCCAAGCCGATCCCTCCCCCACCACCCACTTCCTGATCATGGCTATATTCGCCGCCCAGTAATAGTTACTAAAATTTGGCAGCGCCAGCTCGCCCTCATCCCGACTCCGCCCAAGCATTACCTTCCTTATCCGTGGGGTCTTGCCCGCCCAAACAAAGATTCATATTGTTGACCCGTTTAAAAAAGGACCACGGAATAAAGATGGGGAGACACTGAAGTACAAACAGGAATCTCGAAAGGACTGTCATCTTCACCATCTGCACCCTTCCAGACAGTGACAACGGGAGCGCGTCCCATCTCCAAAAATCGTCCTTCACTTGGTCCACTAGTCGGGCCAGATTTAATTTATGCAGCTGGTCCTATTCCCGCGCCACTTGAATGCCTAGGTACCTAAAGCTTTCCCCTACTAATCTAAATGGTTGCTCCCCCAATCGCCTCTCCTGTCCCCTCACCTGGACCTCAAACATCTCACTTTTCCCCAAATTTAGCTTATACCCCGAAAACCAGCCAAATTCCCACAGAGTCCTCATGATTTCTTCCATCCCCTCTTATTGGGTCCGATACATACAGAAGCAGGTCGTCTGCATAGAGCGAGACTCTGTGCTCCACACCCCCGCCCCCCACACCGCCCCCCCCCCCCCCCACCCCCCCCCCCCCCCCCCCCCCCCGGACCAACCCCTTCCAGTCCCTTGAGGCTCTCAGAGCAATTGCCAACGGCTCTACAGCTAGCGCGAACAACAGTGGGGAGAGGGGGCATCCCTGTCTCATCCCCCGGTGCAGTCTAAAATAGCCCGACGTTGCCCAATTTGTCCGTATGCTTGCTGCAGGAGCCTGATACAGCAACCTGACCCAGTCAATAAAGCCCCGCCCAAATCCCAACCATCCCAGTACCTCCCACAGATGATCCCATTCTACCCGATCAAAAGCCTTTTCTGCATCCATTGCGATCACTTCCTCCCCCTCCCTACCTTCTGGGGGCATCATGATCACATTTAACAACCTTCTTACATTGGCCACCAACTGCCTACCCTTAACAAACCCCGTCTGGTCCTCCCCAATAACGTCCGGAACACAATCCTCAAACCTGGAGGACAAAAGTTTGGCCAGCAATTTGGCATCCACATTCAACAAGGATATCGGCCTGTCGGACCCACACAGCTCCGAGTTCTTGTCCCGCTTCAGAATCAGCGGAATCGTGGCCTGTGACATCGTCGGAGGCAGCACCCCTCTTTCCATTGCCTCATTGAACATCCTCATCAATACCGGCCCCAATATCCCCGAGAACTTTTTATAAAGCTCCACTGGGTACCCGTCCGGCCCTGGGGCTTTAACCGACTACATGGAATTGTGCCATTTTTAAGCGTACGCTCAATCTCTTTGTTAACCTGTGCCAATTTTACAGGGTTAAGTCTGTATGGATGTTGTTTGATTGGAACAGCATTTCCCACATCTTCATCATGTATAGCCATTTTAGTACGTCCCAATTTATCTCTACTAACATGCCCATGTGATATCAATAGCTCTTTTAGGTCAGTCCGTTTCTCCTCTTGAAGGCAACTCAACAATTTATCCCAATTTTTAGACACATCCTCATTTTCCAATTTAATTTGAGGTATGTCAAATTCACAGACATTTGGATTTGGTTCATCACTTTGGGTTAGAATCATTAAAACCTCCTCCTTTTTCTCTCCTTCTCTTTCAATGTACCTTTTAAGCATATTCACATGACACACTCGGTGAGTTTTCCTTGTATCTGGTGTTTTTTACCACATAATTCATTTCACTTAATTTCCTTTCAATCTGATAAGGTTTACACAACCTCGCTTTTAAAAGTTCACCTACCGCTGGTAACAACACTAACACTCTATCTCCACTGGCAAAAGTACGAACTTTGGATTTCTTGTCCACTGAAATGAAATGAAATGAAAATCGCTTATTGTCACGAGTAGGCCTCTATGAAGTTACTGTGAAAAGCCCCTAGTCGCCACATTCCAGCGCCTGTCCGGGGAGGCTGGTACGGGAATCGAACCGTGCTGCTGGCCTGCTTGGTCTGCTTTAAAAGCCAGCGATTTAGCCCAGTGAGCTAAACCATCCCCTTTCATCACACTAAACCACTACCCGTTTCATCACATTTTGTGCAACTTTTAAATACAGTCTAGCCAATTCACCTGCTCCATTTAATCATTCCCTAAAATTTGACACGTAATCCAATAATGTAATTTCCGATTTCTCACTCACCAATTTTTCCTTAATCAATTTAAGTGGTCTTCTTACCTCATGGCCAAAAATTAGTTCAAAAGGACTGAATTTGTTTGACTCATTAGATGCATCCCTAATAGCAAACAGTACGAATGGAATTCCTTTATCCCAATCCTCTGGTTAATTGTGACAATAAGCCCTCAACATTGTCTTTAATGTCTGATACCACCTTTCTAATGCTCCCTGCAATCTGGATGGTACGCAGTTGATTTAAATTGTTTTATTCCTAAACTATCCATAATTTCTTTGAATAACCTTGAGGTAAAATTTGATCCTTGATCCGATTGTATTTCTGTGGGTTGACCACGTCTAGTAAAGAATTTAAGTAACTCGTCCACAATCTTTTTTGCTGTAATATTACGTACTGGAATGGCCTCTGGGAACCTAGTAGACACATCCATTATCGTCAAAAGATCTTGATTCCCACTTTTCGTTTTAGGAAGAGGTCCTACGCAATCAATTAGGCCCCTTGTAAAAAGTTCCTCAAATGTTTCTGGAATTTAGCTTGAGTTTTCCTTATTCCCAAATGACCCACTACCTCCTTTCTGTACCCTACCGGCAATACTACTTGATGAACTTCTGCCCACTTTTCATCCGCCTGCATATGTAAAGGTCTCCATTTTCTCATCAAGCATTACCTTTACGGTAATAACACTCTGGTATACACTCAGATACCTCTTCCGTATATCTTTCTGTTAACTCCGCCAATTTTCCTGAATGAAGAATATCCGCCTCATCCTCCACCTGTTCTTGTTCTTTTTCAACCATCTGATCAAAAATCGTTTCTCATAATTGCACTTCAACTTCATCTTCACTCCTTGATATCTCCTCTTGTCTTAACCTGTAACTTTGCGACTGGGTTACTACACAATCCGGAAAAATCCCAGGATATTCATCCTGTCATCAGTTGTCTGATTTTGCACTGGTTTATCAACCACAGTAAGCATCACTCCCACCTGCGATCCAGCTATATCATTACCCAAGATAAACTGTATTCCTGGACAAGATAGTTTCTCTATTACTCCTACTATCACTTCACAACTCTTCACTGGACTTTCCAACCTTATCTTATATAATGGAACGCTATTCCTCTCACCTTGAATTCCACATATTACCACCTTTTCTGGCAATATTCTTCCCAAACTACATAACTCCTCATCTCTTACTATTAAAGATTGACTAGCTCCCGTATCTCTTAAAATTGTGACTTCTTTACCTGCTCCTCCTGATAGACATGAGTAAACTTTACCCACACAAGTAAATTCTTTGAAGAGATCTGGCACCTTCTTATCAATCACCTCTTGATCAGGCTGTACAATCTTTTGCACCTCCTTTGCTTCCCTTGAGCTTTCATTTACCACTTTAACAAACCCCACTGTCTTATCTTGTTTTACCACATCAGCCTTCCCAGTGCTTTTCTTCAACCACCAACACTGTGACTTTACATGGCCGAGTTTATTAGTGAAAACATTTGAAACTTTTCATGTCTCTTCCATCCTCCTGGATTTCTTTTTTATTCTGAGGTACACTCTCCTTATTATCTCCCATCAGATCACCTTTACCTCTACCACTTGAGTATTTCTCATGTCCCCAGTTTTTATCCCCCACAGGCTGAAACTGATGTCGGAAACCAAGCTTTGATTTAAGAACTAATTCATAATCATCTGCCATTTCTGCTGCTAGTCGCAGTTTTAACCCCCTGTTCTTCCACATGAGTTCTCACTACATCCGGAATTGAATTTTTAAACCCCTCCAAAAGCATAATTTCTCTGAGAGCTTCATATATTTGGTCTATTTTCAAAGCCCTTATCCACCTGTAAATATTACTCTGTTTGAGCCATTCAAATTCCATTTACGTTTAACCAAATTATTCCCTTAAATTTCTAATCCTTTGTTTGTAAGCTTCAGACACTAATTCATATGCACCTCAGATGGATTTTTTCACCTCCTTATATGTCCCAGATACCTCCTCCGGTATTGATGCAAACACTTCACTAGCCCTATCTACCAGCTTCGTTTGAATCAGTAACACCCACCAGTGCTGTGGCCATTTCATTTGTTTCACTACCTTCTCAAATGAAATGAAATAGGCTTCTACCTCCTTCTCATCAAACCTTGGCAATGCTTGGAAATATTTAAATAGATCCTCACCAAGCCTTCGACTAGGACGTTCTTTCTCACTATCCTCATCACTATCATCCAACTACGTTTCCCTTTATGTCTGCAAATTTCAACTGACTGTCATGTTTCATGGCCATTTTCTGAAGTTCAAACTCTCTCTCTTTGGCCGGGATTCTCCCCTACCCGGCGGGGCGGGGGGCGTGAACCACTCCGGCGTCGGGCCTCCCCAAAGGTGCGGAATCCTCCGCACCTTTAGGGGTTAAGCCCTCACATTGAGGGGCTGGGCCCGTGCTGGAGTGGCTCCCGCTCCATCGGCCGGCGCGAACGGCCTTTGGCGCCCCGCCAGCCGGGGCCTTCGCCGGCCGGCGGAAGTCCGCGCATGCGCCGATATGACGCCGATATATCGGCGCATGCGCAGGGGATGGGGTCTCTTCCGCCCCCGCCATGGTGAAGGCCATGGCGGAACGGAAGAAAAAGAGTGCAACCACGGCACAGGCCCGTCTGCTGATAGGTGGGCCCCGATCGCGGGCCAGGCGACCGTGGGGGCACCCCCCGGGGTCAGATCATCCTGTGCGCCCCCCCTGGACCCCGGAGCCTGCCCGCGCCGCAATCCCGCCGGTCAGGTAGGTGTTTTGATTCCCGCCGGCGGGAGAGCCCAGTCAGCGGCGGGACTTCGGCCCATCGCGGGCCGGAGAATCACCACGGGAAAACTGGAATACCACACCTGAAAAGCCACCACAACGTGCTTACCCTTCACTGTCTTTACGTTCACTAAGCCAATCCAATAGATAGACTTTTATCCCCCCCGAGCCCCCAATTTGTTATGGGCCAGGGTTTAGAGAACCCCAAAGTGTATCATGGAGTTCACCTGACCCACAACATTTAATAGATTGTGGTATGGGGAGCACACGGCCCACTCTACAGGTGTGGTACAGCAGAAATCAAAAAGTATTTTTTAAAGCAAAACAATGTTTATTCTATGAACTCAAGTTAACCTTTTTAAAAGATACAGTGAATATCTTAGCAACCATCAATTCAAATACAACCCCCAAAGAATACAACACTAATAATCCTTAATAAATTCCTAAGCAACATCCAGAAGTCAAAACACCCTTTTAACACACACATCAGGTTTAAATTCTCTAATGAGAGCAGTTATCCATTTGAAATCACCCAAATAAACACGCTTTAGCTTGTAGAGAGATCCATGCACATGTGCTGGCTTTCATTGCAGCTCTTCTCTCTGAAAACAAAACTAGAACCTCATTCTATAGCAGCCTGCTCAAAGACGAAAATAAAGCAGACAGACAGCCCAGCTCCACCCACTCTCTGACATCACTGCAGTAATAAACATCCATTTCTTAAAGGTACTCTCACAGGACACTTACCTCCCAGAAGCCCACCCTCCGATGCATCAGGCCTGGTGAGGAGAGCAGCGTTTGTGAATTCCTGAGGAGTTAAGCATCATGACGGCTGCCTGGAGGTCTGGCGCACACCCGCATGAAACGCTGTCTGTGGTCGCACACAAGCCGAACATTGCGTGTGTGGAAGCCCTTTCTATTGATGAATGCACAGGGCTGCCTTGCAGGAGTTTTGATGGCTACATGGGTGAATTTGATGGCTCTCTGCATCCTGAGGAATTGCTGCAAATCCTCAGGCCTTCTCCATCAGGATTTACACGAGAGTGGTGAAAGCAGTGCAGCTGCCGATCCTCTGGAACACTGCATCAGGAAACACTTTGAGGCAGTGGTGTGCTGCCGGATGCATTAACCCTGTCGGGTCGCTAAATGCTGCTTGAAAGGACCGTGTAGTAAAGCCTTTGAGCACCACTGTCACCTTCGGGGTGATAGGCATCCGGTGACCCCCAAGGCCCTGTCTCCAGAAATCAGCTCACAAAGGCAGTTGCCTGAGAGATGCTCAGTCGTCTTTGACGTAGGGTTTTGTGTCATCTCGAAGTAGCTGGCGCGCTGACTGTACACCAGTCTTTGTCATCTGCGAGGAGGCTCTCCAAGGCTGACTGTGCCCACCCTGAAGAACCACCGGCTCCGGTGCCTCCCCCGTCCCCCGATCTCTAGCTCCTCTCACCCTTCCGTCTCCTCCTCCTCCCTGGAGGCTGCACCTCATCCTGACACCACAATCCCCATCTATGTCGGAGAGATTGCAACTCACACCCCGGGTTGGTGGAGAGAATGGAGGTTTCTGAAGGACCCTCCCAATGGGAGGGCAGTGCTTCTAAAGATACAGAATCCAGATATTTGCATCAATGAGAATTCCCTCCAATCAGCACTCTCTGAACTATAAAGCTGAGACTCTGCAGTTTAAACATCCACCTGAATGAGCCTGCCCTAAAAAGCCGAGATTCACACCAGGCGTGATGCAGACTTTGAAGGTGTTTTATTGCCTTCTGCCCGTATTATTACACTCCAAGCGTTAGGCATTTACATAGAACATAGAACAGTACAGCACAGAACAGGCCTTTCGGCCCTCGATGTTGTGCCGAGCAATGATCACCCTACTCAAACCCACGTATCCACCCTATACCATACAACCCCCCCCTTACCCTTACTTTTTAGGACACTACGGGCAATTTAGCATGGCCAATCCACCTAACCCGCACATCTTTGGACTGTGGGAGGAAACCGGAGCACCCGGAGGAAACCCACGCACACACGGGGAGGACGTGCAGACTCCACACAGACAGTGACCCAGCCGGGAATCGAACCTGGGACCCTGGAGCTGTGAAGCATTTATGCTAACCACCATGCTACCGTGCTGCCCATTTAAATGGACATTTAAATAGCCAGGTGGGTTCCCAAACATTTAACCTCCCTCGCAGGCACGGTGTTATCTAAAATGAGCATGGTGCCCGATTATGCACAACATTATGCCCGATATTATGCTCCGCGAAGCGGGAAATGCACCCGTCCATGGAGCGCCAAATTCAGGCCCACATCGGAGCAGATGATCTGACCACAATCGCGTTGCTGACTGTGGGGTCTTGCAATGCACAAAATGGCTGCTGCGGTTCCCTGCGTTACCATGGCCACCAAAATACACTTCATTGACTGGAAAGCTCTTTGGGATGCCCTGAAGTCATGAGAACCGCTATAGGAAGGCGATTTTATTTTAATTGTCGGGTTATAGATCAAGATGCTTAGCCCCAGCATCATTGAGTTCGGTATAAGTAATCAAGTTACCTTCTGGGGATTATAGAGCGACCTCAATTTCTTATAAGGCCGAAAAATACTATTTCAGCTGAAGGATTTAATCCACCCGTCAGGACTGGCAGGTCAGTGGACAGGATTTATATTTGCTTTGATAACAGCTATTGAGTCACAATGACAGACTCGGACAATTGAGCAGATTAATCCCAGAGACCATAACCTTTAAATTCATTAATTTTAATTTGCTTTTCAATCAGATGGTTGACTAATCTATTAAGTGATCCCGCAACGGGAGTTGGTTTTCTATTTACATACTGCATCTAAGGTGCGGTATCTAACGGCCAGAAGAACTGGGGCAAAAGGGGTTCGAGTGAATTTAGCATTGGGCCCAATATGAATTGAATCCTGAGGGTTGATAATCCTGGTTTAACAATGCTGTATTGCGAGGCAAACGCTAAGGCAGTGTTAGATCACAACGGTGATTCATTTAACTAAGAAGAACTTTACGTGCAGAACAGTACAAATGCTCCTGTTTAAGGTCTGTGGGGCAAAGTTTAGAGGAGATGAGGCAGGTTTTTACACAGAGGGTGGTGAGTGCCTGGGACGCGTTGAGGTTGTGGAAGCAGATACATTAATATAATAATGTTTATCATTGTCACAAGTAGGCTTACATTACCACTGCAATGAAGTTACTGTGAAAATCCCCGAGTCGCTACACTCCAGCGCCTGTTTGGGTGCACAGAGGGAGAATTCAGAATGTCCAATTCACCTATCACCTACATCTTTCGGGACTTGTGGGAGGAAACGGGAGCACCCGGAGGAAACTCACGCAGATACGGGGAGAACATGTCTAATATCGTTCAAAAGGCATCTCAAAAAATACATGGAGAGGATGGGTATAGAGGGATACGGCACTAGGAAGTGCTGAGGATTTTGGCCAAGGGTGGTATCATACCCAGAACAGGCTTGGAGGGTTGGAGGAACTGTTCCTCTGCTGTATTGTTCTTTGTTCTTTGTTCTTAATGATCGGGGAATGCCCCTTAAACATCTATGACTGTATCGAAGGGTATGGGCCAAATGCGGGTAAGTGGGACTAGCTTAGTGATAGAAACTGGGCAGCATGGACAAGCTGGGCCGAAGGGCCTGCTTCCCTGCTGTAAACATTATGACTCGATGACTTAAACAGGCCACACTACGACATTCCTCCCCCCCTTAAGCTTCCTTCCAGATCCCTAAAATACAAAACAGAAAAATTATTCTTTACAGTTATACACAGACAAAAAGAGTTACAGTACGGGATTAAGGGCAGCACGGTAGCACAAGTGGATAGCACTGTGGCTTCACAGCGCCAAGATCCCAGGTTCGATTCCTCGCTGGGTCACTGTCTGTGCAGAGTCTGCACGTTCTCCCCGTGTCTGCGTGGGTTTCCTCCGGGTGCTCCAGTTTCCTCCGACAGTCCAAAGACATCCAGGTTAGGTGGATTGGCCATGATAAATTGCCCTTCGTGCCCAAAAAGGTTAGGAGGGGTAATTGGGCTACGGGGATAGGGTGGAAGTGAGGGCTTAAGTGGGTCAGTGCAGACTCGATGGGCCGAATGGCCTCCTTCTGCACTGTATGTTTTATGTTATGTTTATATCTCAAAGCAAAGTTCATAAGATAAATCTATCAGGTGACTTCCTAATTCTTGTCGAATAACTCAACTTGGCAACTGGCTTTTCCAGACTGAAAGCACCTGAGTCCATAGCAATGGCAGGCAAACCTGTGGAGTCTGAAGTGGGGCAGTACTGACTATCTCTTCAACTCCTCCTGCAGCCCCTGATGATTCCCCTTGAGAAGATCTTGGCTCTAACACCACTGACCCGGCCGGTGGTATACTGGTAGCTGGGATTGAGTCCACTCGCCCCCTTGTGGTGACAGTTTCTCTCCTTCTCACTCAATCAACATGTTTTCTCGCTTCACAGCCCTGTCGGTCTATGACATAGGATACTGGCTCAATCCTGCCAACAATACTTCAAGGCATTGAAAACTGTAAATCTTCCTTTTGGAATGACCTGTCTTTCTTGGCTGTATCGTGGTGGCCTTTCTGTGAGGCTTGTTTAGCTTCCACCCACTCCGAGTAATTTGGTCAAGCTGGGTCCTGAGACACGATTCATTCACAACTCAGCTGGAGTACCCGGAGGAAACCCATGCGGACGTGGGAGAACATGCAAACTCCACACCGTCGGTCACCCAAATCGGAATTGAACCCGGGTCCCGGGTGCTGTGAGGCCGCAGAGCTAACCACTGTGCCACCCTCGTGGTATTTGACTCTGTGGTGTTTCCCTAGAAGTTCCTGGAAAACCTGTCGGTGATGCGAGTATTTCTAGCCAATTTAACTTAATTTTCTTCAACCAATCTGGCCCATGAGCCTGGGCCTTGGTTCCTTCATTACACTTAAAGGCAGCAGGGCTGACTGATGTTGGTTCCATACTGGTATGATGACGAAATCCAACATTGACTCCAATGCGCCAGTGCAGTCTTTGGACATCTGAGAGTGTTCAGAGACCGAGATCTCAAACCCAGCACCAAGCACATGGTCTACAGAGCGGCCGTGGTCTCCATCCTCTTGTTTGCATCAGAAACATGGACAGTGTAGAGCAGACACCTCAAATCCTTGGAGATTTTGCCTCCGCAAAATCCTGCAAACCCACTGTCAGGATAGGCGTACCAACGTGAATATCCTCTCCCAGGCCAATATCCCCAGTATCGAGGCACTGGTCACGCTCGGCCAGCTGCGATGGACGGGCCACATTGTCCGCATGCCCAACACAAGACTCACAAAACAAGTGTTCTACCCAGAGCTCCGCAATGGCAAGCAATCACTAGGAGGGTAGAGGAAACGGTATAAGGATACTCTGAAAGCTTCCCTAAATAAATGCAACACCTCCACCAGCACCTGGGAATCGCTTGCCTTAGAACGCAGAAACTGGAGAAGAAGCATCTGCGAAAGCGCCAATCACTTCGAGCGTCACAGGAAGGACAGCACGGAGGCCAAGCGTAAACAGCGGAATCGATCGCAGAATCCAGAGCGTCCCACCCACCCCCCCCTCAACAAACATCAGCTGCCAAACCTGTGGCAGAGTCGGCGGATCCAGGATTGGACTGTTCAACCACTGACTCTCCGTCTGTTCACGGCAGCGGGATTCGCCGCTCCTGCTGCAGTGAGTGGGAGATCTGCCTGAGCGCCAAATTCTCCGCCCACGTCAGCAGCGGTAGCTCGGCAAACTCATAGCTGACAATCCCGGCCTTTGTGTGCGCCGGCTGTGTGCAAATTGGCTGTTGTGTCTCCCAAGTTACAACAGTGAGTAAACTTTGAAGGTACCCCATGGACTGAAAAGTGCTCTGAGATGCCGGGCGGTTGTGAAAAGCACCCAAGTAAATGCACGTCTTCCTTTTAGCTGATAAGTGATTTTAGGAGCCCATGTAATTTGTAAACACCAGCATGGCCTCATTGGGCTGAATGGCCCGTCTGTGTCCTATAAATACTTTGTGATTTAACATCTTGAGATAGATTATGGAAGTAATATGATACATGGCATTCAGTGAGTTTTAATGCTCGGGAGGAACAGGTGATTTTGGACATAATTCGAGGTCTTTCCCCCACTGGGGTTTTCTACCCTCATCTGTGCGTCTGTTCTAGACAAATTGATAGAAACCGATTGTTATAATTAACCAACAGCTCTATCAATGTCGTGCCATTTGACTACGAGGATGTGGACGACTAACTAGATGGACTTACATAGATACATAGAAGATCGGAGCAGGAGGAGGCCTTTTGAGGCTGCTCCACCATTGATCACGATCAAAGAACAAATAACAAAGAACAAAGAACAAAGACAAGTACAGCGCAGGAACAGGCCCTTCGGCCCTCCAAGCCTGCGCCGACCATGCTGCCCGTCTATACTAAAATCTTCTACAGTTCTGGGGTCCGTATTCTCTATTCCCATCCTATTCATGTACAGTATTTGTCAAGATGCCCCTTAAATGTCACTATCGTCCCTGCTTCCACCACCTCCTCCGGCAGCGAGTTCCAGGCACCCACTACCCTCTGTGTAAAAAACTTGCCTTATAACTCTCCTCTAAACCTTGCCACTCGCATCTTAAACCTTTGCCCCCTAGTAATTGACCCCTGTGCCCTGGGAAAAAGTCTCTGACTATCCACTCTGTCTATGCCCCTCATAATTTTGTAGACCTCTGTCAGGTCGCCCCTCAACTTCTTTTGTTCCAGTGAGAACAAACCGAGTTTATTCAACCTCATGGCTGATCATCCAACTCAATAGCCTAATTCTGCTTTCTCCCCATAGGCTTTGATCCCATTCGCTCCAAGTGCTATATCCAGTCGCATCTTGAATATATTAACTGCCTCTTGAATATATGGCAAATATTTGGCGTATTTGATTCAGAAATTCCAATGTACTTATGTACAATCAACCTCATTAGGTTAAAAGACCTTGTTGTTGAATGATACAGTACAGAAGGAGGCCATTCAGCCCATCCCCTCCCCTGCTCTTTCCCCATAGACTTTGTTGCCCTTGATGTATTTATCCAATTATCTTTTCAATGTTGCTATTGAATTTGCTTCCAACGTCCTTTCAGGCAGCATGTTCCAGATCACACAAAAAAAATGTTTCTTCATGTTAGCTCTGGTTCTTTTGGCAATCACCTTAAAACTGTGTCCTCTCGTTCCTGACTCTTCCGCCAGTGGAAACAGTTTGATGATTTTTAACATCCTCCAGCAAGCCTCCTCTTGACTTGCTCCGTTCTAAGGGGGACAACCAGTCTCCCTGTAACTGGTTTGCCGTTATCCCTGGCAAACTTGCCCACGTCCCTTCTGTATCATCCCCAGGGGGTGTCCCTTTCAGATCCAGAATGTAGAGGTTGTTACCTACTGGGTTGAAAGACATGAGTGGTGTGTGGCACGTGACAGGGATAAGGAAACAGATTGCAGGGTGATCCAGTTGAGCTTTTAATAGCTCTGAATCCAGATTAGTCGGAGGTTTCATCCAGCGCTAATCTCTGCACGGGCAGTTGAGCCTCTCACTGAGTCTCGCCTGTCTGCAGCAGGATAGGAGCATTCAGCTCTCTCCCAAATATACTCTTCAGATTATCCACTCCCCTCCACCTCCCCTACCGCACCTTGCCCACATTTCACCATCGAGGATGAACCTCTTTTGTTTCTCGCTGGTAAGTTCTGCCACCGGTAAGTTCTCTATCTGTGAGGGTTACAATCAGGCTCTGGTTTCCCCATAGTGGAAACTCCGAGTGGGCAGGTTGTTGATTGTTCAGTGGGTGCGCATTCGCTGGGAGTCTGTTGTCCTCATCTATTTAATTCCCTTCATGATTAGGAAGGAAGAGGGATCGCTGAAGAAAGCTTCTCTGGCATTTTCCTAGTCGTGCTCACAAGAAGAAAGTGTAATAAATAAATAAATATATAAATAAATCTTCGAGGTCGCTGGATGTATCACTGCTCCCTGTATTTTGTTGGTGTGATCACTGGCAACGGTTTTCGTGGTCATTGGCATTAATGCAGCCACACAGGAGAGGAGGGCTCAGTTATTATCCTGTTGCGGGCATGTTTTAGTGCTTTATGTCTTATTGACCTTAATTGTGGGTATAAAGTTTGAAGCAATTGAATAATCTGTTCTACAGGGATCAAAGCTTTAAATGTTGAAGGCAGAAAATAAAAATGAAGGAAATTGCCCTGGGTCTCTGCGTTACTAGTCCAGTGTCAATACCAACACACCACTGTGGGAGAAGTGGTGGTGTAGTCACTGGACCAGTAATCCAGAGACCCAGAGTAATGCTCTGGGGACCCGGGTTCGAATCCCACCACGGCAGATGGTGAAGTTTGAATTCAATAAAAATCTGTAATTAAAAGTCTAACGATGACCATGAAACCATTGTCGATTGTTGTAAAAACCCATCTGGTTCGCTAATGCCCTTGAATAAACTTGGTTTGTTCTCACTGGAGTGACGGAGGTTGAGGGGCGACCTGATAGAGGTCTACAAAATTATGAGGGGCATAGACAGAGTGGATCGTCAGAGGTTTTTTCCCAGGGTAGAGGGGTCAATTACTGGGGGGCATAGGTTTAAGGAGCGAGGGGCAAGGTTTAGAGGAGATGTACGAGGCAAGTGTTTTACACAGAGGGTAGTGGGTGCCTGGAACTCGCTGCCGGAGGAGGTGGTGGAAGCAAGAACGATAGTGACATTTAAGGGGCTGCTTGACAAATACATGAATAGGATGGGAATAGAGGGATACAGACCCAGGAAGTGTCAACCAGGGCGGCCGCGGACTGAGTCCAAAGCTGCCACGCGAGAGTCCCGGCCAGCCATAGCATGTTAGTTCCACGCCGTCGGGAGCGGAATATTGCTGGGCGGGCCTCTGACAATGGGCCCCCCTGCCGCGCGGAATAATTTGCGGGCACCTGAATATTAGGGGCCTGGAGAATGGTCGGAACGGGGCCGGGCCCGATTCCGTCGGGAATGTTGATTCTCCACCCCCACGTCAAATGCGATTTTGCTGCGGGGCTGCGGAGAATCCAGCCCAGAATCTCCAATCAGGAGGTTTTGAGAGGGCATTCCAGAGCTTAGGGCACAGTCAGCGATAGGGAATTGAGGAATACAGGATCATAGGAACAGGAGGAGGCCATTCAGCCCCTCGGGCCTGCTCCGCCATTCAATGAGACCATGGCTGATGTCTGGCCTCACTTCAATACCTGCCTTTGGCCCATATCCCTTAATACCTTTGCTTAACCTAAAACTATCAGCTGATTCAGCATCAATTGCCGTTTGGGGAAGAGGATCTCAAACCTCTACCACCCTTTGTGTGTTGAAGTGCTTCCACACATGTCTCCTGAACGGTCTACCCTAATCTTTAGATAATGTCCCCTAGTTTTAGAATCTCCAACCAGTGGAAACAGTTTATCTTTATCAACCCAGTCTCTTCCTGTTAATATCTTGAAGACTTTGATCAGATCACCCCCCAACCATCTAAATTCTAGGGAAAGTAGGCCTCATTTGCATAATGAAAACAGAAAATACCGGACAATCTCAGCAGGTCTGACAGCGTCTGTGGAGAGGGAAGGGAGCAAACGTTTCGGGTCTGGATGACACTTTGTCAAAGTTCGAGAGAACTTTGTGTGTGTGTGTGTGTGTGTGTGGGGGGGGGGGGGGGGGGGGGGGGGAGGTGGCATGGAACAGTGGGGCTGAATAGGGTGGAGATGCTGTGGATAAATTGACAGAAGGAATGTAAATGGGGGTCATTAAGGCTAAGAAGGGCGCTGATAGTGGCACATTAAGAGATCAGAATGTGTTAATGGCAGAAGAAAGATAAACAGGACAAAGGACAACGAGGAACAGGGTGGCCCCAGTGGGGTGGGGTGGGGGGAGGGGGGAACAACAGTGAGGAAAACACGGATCGAGGGAGGAAATGAAACGATAGAAATGAAAATGGGGTGAAGGTTGAAGAGAGAGCTCATGGCTTGAAGTAATGAGGTCAGGACCCTGGCTCGACCCAATCTGAGTGTTAGTGAGCATGTTATTGCTAATCCTCCCTTGATAGCACTGTTGATGAACCCTTCCATCACTTTGCTGATGATCGAGAGCGGACTAATGAGATGGGAATTGGCTGGGATGGATTTGTCCTGTTGTTTGTGTACAGGACATACTTGGACAATTTTCCACATTGCTGAGTGTCAGTGTTGTAACTATACTGGAACAGCTTGGGGAGGGGTGCAGCAAGTTCTGGACCACAGGTTTTCAGCAATATTGCCAGAATATTGTCAGGGCGTTTGCTGCATCTGGTGTCTTCAGCTGTTTCTTGATTTCAGATGATTGAATCGAATTGGCTGAAGACTGACATCTGTGACGCTAGCGACGTCTGGATGAGGCCGCGATAGGCCATCCACTCAGCACTCCTGGCTAAAGATTGTTGTGAATGTTTCAGCCTTATCTGTTACACAGATGAGCTGGGCTCCCCCACCATTGAGGATGGGGGCCTTTGTGGAGCCTCCTCCTTCAGTCAGTTGTCTGATTGTCCACCACCGTTCACGGCTGGAGTTGGCAGGACTGCAGAGCTTAGCTCTGTCAATCGCTTGCTGCTTTTGCTGGTTGACATGCAAGTTTCCCTGAGTTGTAGCATCGTCAAGTTGGCGCGTGATTTTTCAGGATACCAAGATCTGCCCCTGGCATTCCCTCTTGCACTCTTCATTGAACCCGGGTTGATCCCCTGGCTTGGTGGTAATGGCAGAGTGAGGGATATGCTGGGCCATTAAGGTTACGGCTGGTGTTGACGGTGCACAGTGCTCATGGTTGCCCAATCTTGAGTTCCTAGATTTGTTTGAAATTTATCCCAATGATCACAGTGGCAGTGCCACACAACACGATGGAAGATTTCCTCGAATGTGAAGATAGAACTTTGTCTCCATAAGGACTCCACAGGATGGCATACTGGCATAGTGGTTAGCACTGCTGCCTCACAGTACCAGGGACCCAGATTCGATTCCAACCTTGGATGACTGTCTGTGTGGAGTCTGCACATTCTCCCCATGTCCGCGTGGGTTTCCTCCGGCTGCTCTGGTTTCCTCCCACAGTCCAAAGATTTGCAGGGTAGGTGGATTGGCCATGTTAAATTGGCCCTTAATGTCTAAAGGTTGATGTGGGGTTACGGGGATAGGGCGGGGAGTGGGCCTAGGTAGGGTACTCTTTCAGAGGATCAGTGTAGACTTGATGGGCCGAGTGGTTTCCTTCTGTACTATAGGGAGTCTATGAGTCTATTGTCAGGCAGATTGGTTTTCTCTCTTAATGGTCCCCTTCTTTCCTATCTTCATAATTGCCCTTACTGAAAGTGTAAAATCCTCGTCTCTTCTCTTCCTCTGACTGATTGTAAAATTCGGGCATATTATGATCACTGCTACCTAGGGGCACCTTCACTGCGAGGCCATTAATTAATCCTATCTCATTGTACAATTCTAAGGCTGGAATTCTCCAGCAGTTCGCTGGCGGTGCGATTCTCTGGTCCGATTGGGAGTGCGTGCGCACGCGCCCGTGGAATTTAACCCAGAGCAGTGTGAGGTGGTGCATTTGGGGGCAGGGGGTGGGGTCAAACATTGCAAAGGAATACAGACTAAATGGGAGGATACTGAGAGGAGCAGAGGGAGTGAGAGGCCTTGTAGTGAAATCCTTAAAGTTAGCAAGACAGTACCTTCACCAGGTGTAGTGGAGACTGTTCAGAGTTGGAATCCTTGTTTATTCAAATTATTTGTTAGAATATGGAAAATTGTCCTTGAGAAGGTGGTGAGCTGCTTTCTTAACCCACTCCCATCCATGTGGTGTAGGTACAACTACGGTCCTCTGAGGCACACAGTTCCACGATTTGTAACCAGTGACATTGGGGGAATGGCGATAAGGTTCCGAATCAGGAAGGTGTGTAACTTGAAAGGAATATTTAAGTGTTCTAAACAGCATTCCAACTCTGAACAGTCTCCACTGCACCTGCCGAAGACACTGTCCCCTGTGTGGACCCCGAATAAAATCAGGATCCCATTAGGCTGTGATGCTTTCCTGGGTCCAATAGCCTGGCAACATTCATTGACCCAGTATTGCACATGAGAAATGAGTTGTTGAACCTCGGAAAGGTGTCAACATATTCCCAGTATGAAGAGAGAAAAAATGGAACGGTGTTATTTGGGCGATAGTAGCACAGTGGTTAGCACTGCTGCCTCACAGCGCCAGGGACCCAGGTTCAATTCAAACTTTGAGTGATTGTGCGGAGTCTGCACGTTTTCCCCATGTCTGCGTGGGTTTCCTCCGGGTTCCCCAGTTTACACCCACAATCCAAAGATGTACAGGTTAGGTGTGTAGGTCATGCTAAATTGCCCCCTAGTGTTCAAAGGTTAAGTGGGGATAGGGTGTGGGCCTAGGTAGGGTGCTATTTCGGAGGGTTGGTGCAGACTCGATGGGCCAAATGGCCTCCTTCTGCACTGTAGGAATTCTATAATTTCAAGAAAGATAAAGTTTATCATCAAAGAGAGACAGTAAAAGTAAATGAAAACGAATGATTTGTTAAGTCCCCATTTTCAGAGTGAGAGATTTCCATTTGTGTTCCCATGTGTCCGCTGCCCTTGGGTTGGATTCTCCGCCCCGCGACCCCCGGATTGCGTTGACCGATCGAATGGAGAATCGGGTGTTGGGGGAAAATCGGGATCGATACCGGGCGTCGACCCTATCACAATGCTCTAACCGACCCCGCTGGCGACAGGGTTGAGGTCACATCGGCGGGGAATGTAAATTAAATGACCCATTTACATCCATTGAGTGGCTCCATTCATCTCCTACCCCATTGTCTCACTGTTTTAACATAATGATTTCATCCCATTGTGTGCAGGAAGGTTCCATGGATAGTCTTTATGAACCAGTCCGAGGCCACCAGGATTATAGGGATCGAGTGGGTGGGGCTGATACCATTAATCCATCTCTTCCGGACCCCACTCCAACATGGAGGCTGCCGCAAAAATCAGAATCCTTGGTAAGTGAAAAAGATGCAGTGCGCCATCCTTAAATGGGGGAACGGTAGCACAGTGGTTAGCACAGTTGCTTCACAGCTCGAGGGTCCCAGGTTCGAATCCCAGCTTGGGTGACTGTCTGTGTGGAGCCTACACGTTCTCCCCGTGTCTGTGTGGGTTTGCTCCGGGTGCTCCGGTTTCCTCCCACAGTCAAAGATGTGCAGGTTAGATGAATTGGCCATGATAAAATTGTCCCTTATTGTCCAAAAAGGTTAGGTGGGGTTACTGGGCTACAGGGATAGAGTGGAGGTGTGGGCTTTGGGGGGGGGGGGGTGCACTTTCCAAGGGCTGGTGCAGACTCGATGGGCTGAATGGCCTTCTGTACTGTGAATGAAATGATTCTCTCGAATGACTCTGAGATCATATTTCTTCTTTTTGAGTTCTCTGAAATTGTGCAGAACAAGCTCAGTTTGAACTGAATAATGGGAACTCTGAACTTGAAACTACTGTGCAAGAATCAGGCACAGAGGATATTATCATATTCTTGTTCTCATTGTCCCAACACCCAGTTTTCACAGACTGCAGATACAGCTACAGATATAATCAATTTATATAATCTAAGGACCAGAGTTCGAATTCCTGCCCTGGATCACTGTTCGTGTGGAGTTTGCACATTCTCCCCGTGTCTGCGTGGGTTTCACCCCCACAACCCAAAGATGTACAGGTTAGGTGGATTGGTCATTCCAAATTGCCCCTAAATTGGAAAAAAAATTCTAAATTTATTAACATTTAAAAAAATATAATGTGGCCCAAGCATATTTCAAAAGACTCGGCCCCTTCCCATTCACCCTCATCATATTGAATCTCAATTGATTAAACCCTTGACCATTCACTCCCATTGTATGAAATCCCAATGGACCAAACTCCTTCCCATTCGTGGAAATCCCAATGGAGAAATCCTTGCCAATCCACATTCTTCCCACTCACTTCATTTGTACAGAATTCCAAAGGATCAAACTACTTTCCCATTCAGACACAGTTTAACTGTGATGTGTTTTTGAGATTGACCAAGAATTTGCAGTTGCCAAAGACTCTGTGTCACTTCTGTATGAAACAGACAGAGTTTTCTGGCATCTGTGTGTGCACAGTTAAATCTGCAAATCCTCTCAGTGACACCCTGATCCTCCACTACTGCTGCACTCTTCACAGATACCATTAATACAGAACCAGTGAATTGCTGTGAGCTTCTCACTGTAGTAACTACTGAAAATGCTAAACAGTGAAGAATATGTATAACTGAGCTTTTAACCCAGTTCCAATGCAAAATCAATGCTGAAAAGCCTCTCTTGCCGTGAAAGTTTACAAATGTGGAGTGTCATTTCCTCTATTCCATGATTTAAAAAATCCATGGTTTTCAGAATAATTAAAAAGAATAATTTTTTCGAAGTTTGTTTGAATACCATGCGTATACCTGAATCTTTATTTTGCATTCTTTAAAATGATTATAAAGTCAAATATAATCCACGCATTTTAATTCCTGGCTTGCCATCTGTGAGAATTCTTCAATTTGATTGGCTGCTCAGCCTGCTCGATCAGATCGTAGATGGAAATTGCAATTGGTACGCTGGAGCCCGCTAAATCCTGTTTCTTACATTCCAGGAAGGATGCCATCTCGAAACCTCATTGTTTCCTGTGGGGCACTTTGCAATGTCCAAGGGCATTATATAAATGCAAGTCTTCCTTTCTCAACCTCTCCATCAGTGCAAACGGTGGATTGCAGATGCTAAACTTTCAGTGCAACTCCACCTTCGGCTCCATTTGTTTTAAGCCCTTTCCTTTAATGGAGCAGTTGCCAGCATTTTAGCTGGGAGAATCTGAAGTCGCACATTTGAATGCTCTTTAAAGGAGGGAAGCCTTTGCGCCTGCATTTATTTTTTTCCTTTAAAAAAAAATAAATTTAGAGTGTCTGATGCACTATCAATTGAGCACAGAAGCGAAGTTGTAGTCCGAACTGAAGGCTTTAATAGACAATATCCCCAGCAGCTCAGGTACAGAAAGGAAGCTGTGGGGAACACACGGGCTCTTATACCCCGCCTTACAGGGCGGAGCTACCTTTCAGCTTTAACCAATGGGTGACTAGTGTTACATACCATTGGGCCAATGAAAATGAAATGAAATGAAAATTGCTTATTGTCACGAGTAGGCTTCAATGAAGTTACGGTGAAAAGCCCCTAGTCTCCACATTCCGGCGCCTGTCCAGGGAGGCTGGAACAGGAATCAAACCATGCTGCTGGCCTGCTTGGTCTGCTTTAAAAGCCAGTGATTTAGCCTGGTGAGCTAAACCAGCCCCCTGCAATGAGCAGCGAGCCTTCTCCACCAATGGTCTCTCAGCATTGCTAGTTACCATAATTCCTCTAGTCATACTACCACAGTGCCCAATTCTTCTTTTTCCCAATTAAGGGGCAATTTAGCTTGACCAATCCACCCACCTTGCGCATATTTGGGTTGTGGGGGTGAGACCCATGAAGACACGGGGATAATGTGCAAACTCCGCACCAACAGTGATCCGGGCCAGGATCGAACCCGGGTCCTCGGCACCGTGAGGCAGCAGTGCTAACCACTGCGCCACCCTGCCACCCCAAGCCTGCATTTATAAAGAGTATTCCACATCCTCAGGATACAGCCCTCGTGTTCCACTACCAATGTATCACGCTTGAAGAGTCGTCGCCATAATTATGCAGGTAAGCCTTCCATTGCTGCCCCAGGCACTAACCCCCCCCACTACCCGTCCCTTGGCAGTCAGTCCCTGAGATTGATGGAATTGTCACTGGTGATGGGATTACCCCCCCTCACCCTCCTCTGCCTCCCCACCCCCTCCCCTGCCTCCTCTTCACTCCGATTCACTGTTGGCAACCAGGGAATAGGCTTTCGGAAGATCACTCCAGCAGGAAGGAAAATGCACATTGGGTTGCAAGCCCAGTGTTCAAAAGGTTAGGTGGGGTTACAGGGTTTGGTGGATAGGATGTGGGTCTAGGTAGGGTGCTTTTTCGGAGGGTTGGTGCAGACACGATGGGCCAAATGGCCTCCCTCGGCACTGTTGGGATTCTCCGATTTCTATGATGATTTGGAATTCGTCTCTGTATCGCTGAGCATGCTGGGAGGGAGTATGGAGAATGTTCAGATTTTTGTAAAGCCTGACCTACAAAGTATTCCCAGCATTTTCTGTTTACATTTTAGATTTCCAGTTCCTTCCGCATGTTGCCTTTTATTAAGTGAAGGGAATTCAGGAAAATGGGGGAGGAACAGGTTAAGAGAGTTGAGGTACAGATCAGCCATGCAGAAACTGAATGGTGGAGCAGACTCAAAAGGCTAAATGACCTATTCCTGTCCCTCTGTATGGGAGGAGATGTGGATGTTATTTAGAGACAAGAGTAGCTTCGCTCAGCCAGAGCCGAAACTAGAAATGTCAGCATTTTATCGAAAGTAGGTTTTTTTTGTTTATTTTATTTCAACATTGGCAAGGTCAGCTTGGTTGTCCATTCCTAATTGCCCCTTGAGGAGGCAGCGGTGAGCTGCCTTTTGAACTGTTGCAGTCCGTCTTGTGTGGGTACACCCAAGCATCATATGTTGCTTCACACCACCCCTCTCCTTCCACGTCATGCATTTAGAATTTTACAGCACGGAAGGCCAACCGGCCCATCACATCCGCACCAGCTCCCAAAAGACCAACCAACTGGTCCCATTCCCCAGCCTTATCTCCGTAGCCCTCTAAATTCATATTTCAAATATACATTCCCTCCATTCTCCTGCCTGCTAGGGTCACATTCCACGATCATCCTATTTAGAAATGCGATGAGGTTTCCTGCCCTCATCAACTTCTCTGTCAATGATTTCCAAACCCCCACCACTCACTGAGTGAAAAAAACATTCTTTTCTATTCCCCCTGTAAGCGTTCTTCCAATTATTTCAAACCTGTGCCCCACTGGTACTTGGCCTCTCTGCTCATGGAAGTAGGTCCCTGGGCCTTCAGAGTTTTATGTACCTTAATTAAATCTCCCTCTAAGAAATAAAATACCAGCCAAACAATCTTTCATCAATCATGACAGTTCTGGAGTGACCTCCCTGCTCTTATATTCTATAAGGAGTCTTACAACACCAGGTTAAAGTCCAACAGGTTTGTTTCAAACACTAGCTTTCGGAGCACTGCTCGTTCCTCAGGTGAATGACGAGGTATGTTCCAGAAACATATATATAGACAAGTCAAAGATGCCAGACAATGCTTAGAATGCGAGCATTTGCAGATAATTACGTCTTTACAGATCCAGAGATAGGGGTAACGCCAGGTTAAAGAGGTGTGAATTGTCTCAAGCTAGGACAGTTGGTAGGATTTCGCAAGCCCAGGCCAGATGGTGGGGGGTGAATGTAATGCGACATGAATCCCAGGTCCCGGTTGAGGCCGCACTCATGTGTGCGGAACTTAGCTATAAGTTTCTGCTCGGCAATTCTGCGTTGTCACGCATCCTGAAGGCCGCCTTGGAGAACGCTTACCCGGAGATCAGAGGCTGAATGCCCTTGACTGCTGAAGTTTTCCCCGACTGGAAGGGAACATTCCTGCCTGGTGATTATCGCGCGATGTCCATTCATTCGTTGTCGCAGTGTTACATGGTCTCGCCAATGTACCATGCTTTGGGACATCCTTTCCTCCAGCGTATGAGGTAGACAACGTTGGCCGAGTCACACGAGTATGTACCGCGTACCTGGTGGGTGGTGTTCTCACGTGTAATGGTGGTATCCATGTCGATGATCTGGCACATCTTGCAGAGATTGCCCTGGCAGGGTTGTGTGATGTCGCGGTCGCTGTTCTGAAGGCTGGGTAGTTTGCTGCAAACAATGGTTTGTTTGAGTTGTTAGAAGGTTATATTCTATGCCTCAGCTCATAGAAGAAAATATCCTGGTGCCATCCTAACCATGTCAGTCCGGCTAACTTTAGTGACATGTAGTGATTCATTCTATAATGTTCTCTGTATGTAAGGATGGCGAGGTCCTTGCAATTGAAGTGATCAGAGAACATATGGCTTTGTAAATGAACGAAACTGTTCATTAATTAACTAAAACACGAAAGGGTTTCTCTGATGTCTACTAAGATTACAGTTGGATACGACGGCTGAATGTCAGCAACTATGATTAACTATTATTAATTACTGTTGACTCAAGAGCTGCTCGATATGTGACTACAGCCTGACCCTGCTGTCCAAGTTCTATGTCTCATATGTGGCCATCTTCCAGTAATGTTCTCCCATCGTCACTCCACCTGCGGTCGGATGCTTGAATGCGTCCTGTCTCACCATGTGGCCATCTTCCAGTAACCTTCTCCTGTCGTCACGCCACCTCTGGTCGGATGCTTGAATGCGTCCTGTCTCACCATGTGGCCATCTTCCAGTAACGTTCTCCTGTCGTCACTCCACCTGTGGTCGGATGCTTGAATGCGTCCTGTCTCACCATGTGGCCATCTTCCAGTAACGTTCTCCTGTCGTCACTCCACCTATGGTTGGTTGCTAGAATACTAATCAAGCCATACAGGCACTAATATTTACGTATGGATTGGTTATTATATTATATACATAGATGATAGTTCACATATCATCACACACTCCAAGGTCCTTTACACTTTTCAGTGTTAAGCCATTTATTGTGTATTCCCTTGCCTTGTTTATCTCACACTTTATCTCACACTTCTCTGGATTGAATTCCATTTGCTATTTTTCTGCCCTCCTGACCAGTCCATTGATATTTTCCTGCAGTCGACAACTTTCTTCCTTATTATCAACCACACGGCCAATGTTAGTACCCTCTACAAACTTCTTAATCATGACCCCGGTATTTAAGTCTATTTTTCATTCTAGTTTGTCCAAGACAATTGGTATTCATTCTGGTAAAGTACTGATGTATTTTGTTACCAATCATCACAGTACCGGCGTGTATTTTCACACAGATGCAACATGAAGGGCAGGATTTTCCCTGCGGGTTTCTGAACTCTGTTGTCAGACTGTGTGTCAGAAGCCCACAGTGTGGGTGAAATCTTGTGGAGGCAATGGGGATCTTGGCCACCAACTGGAGAATCGAAGAGAGCCCTATGAACGCCTCTCATAGGGAAGGCCTGCTGCATCTTGTGCCTGACAGGCCAATGAAGGGCCTTGCCCTGGGATCAATCAACCCAGAGGTGGAAGAGCTGTCTGCAAATCAACGGCCAATATCTTTATTGAATGGCAGTGCCACAGGTGCGGTGGTTCGGCACCCACCCGTGATCTCACGCCAAGGGGGGGACCCAGGGCACCTCAATCAGGCGCTGAGTATCTTTGAATGAGGGACCCCACCCAATCACTCTTCCCCCTCCCATTCCCCCTCTCTAGGACTGAACGATCAAACCGGCCAGAGTTGGCATGTCTTGCTTTCCATATGACGAAACCCCCACCCGTGTACTGGGTGCCTACCAGTGGTGGTGGACTGAGACGCTTAAGTGGCCGTTAATTGGCCATTGAAGGGCCTCAATTGCCGGTGAGGTGGGAAGGGCATCCATGGGGCTTTCTTGTTGCCCATGTAACCTTTCTCACAGAGGGCAGCCAATTCCTCATGTGGCAGGAAGTGGGTTCCTATCCGGGCCATAGTGTCTCAGCAACACGCCATGTGGCACATCTCAGAACTGCGGTATCAGATCACCTATTGTCCTTTTCCTTTCTCAGTTGTTTATTCTTCTTCACCACTCTCTCAGAAGGCAGCATAAAAATAAATCTCACACGTTTGCCAAAAATGAAAAAAAAGGCAGCTGCAAGAAAAAATGCAAACGCTTCAAGTGCTGTCCGCTATATTTGACCAAAATCTCTTCGGTTAGCCCTGAATATTGAAAAATGAGGAACTAGACCAGGCCATTCAGCCTCTCAAGCCGCACCTTTCAAACCCACAATCATTACCTTATTGAAGGACAGGGGCAGAAGATACACGGGTCCCCTCCAAGACGCACCACCCCGACTTGGAAATATATCACCGTTCATTCGCTGGGTCACAAACGGGGACCTCCCACCCTAACAGCGCCGTGGGTGTACCTACACCTCAGGGACTGCGGCGGTTCAAGAAGGCAGCTCACCACCACCTTCTTACGGTTATTTTTAATTGGAAAGTCTGTCAAAAGGAACAGCACAGGCAATACGGGCTGAATGGCCTACTTCTCTGTTGGATGATTCTCTGATTTGTGACCCAGCTCTCGAATATACACTGAAGACATTAGAAGGAAAAGGTATGTAAATGACAAATTAAGCAAGATCTGGGATTGAATTCTCCGGCCGGTGCGTTCCACATTCCCTGCTGGCAGCAAACCCTCTCCCGCAGATTTCCCAGCAACGTGTGGTGGCTTCAGTGGGAAATCCCTGGTTATGACTTGAACTCCAATTCACAAACCCGCCACAAGACTTGATGGTTTAATGCCATTAAGTCTCATGATAGGCTTTGCTACCCTTTCACTGGTCACTAACTCTTATACCTCGTGGTTCCCAGAAGTTTCAAACAATCACACTGTTTGACACAGATACGCAAGCTGAAATCTAATGGAATCTCAGCTTGGTATGGCAACTGCTCAGTCCAAGATCACAAGAAACTGAAGAGTCTGGTGAACTCAGCCCAACGCATCACACAAGCTTGCCACCCTCCCATTGATTCTGTCTACACCTCCCGCTGCCTCAGGAAGGCAGTCAGCATTGTCAGTGACCCCTCACAGCCAGGCATTGCCTTCTTCCAGACCCTTCCATCAGGCAGAAGTCTGAAGACTCGCTCATCCAGGCATAGGAACAGCTTCTTCCCAAAGCTACTAGACTCCTCAATGACTCCCCCTCGGACTGACCTGTTCACTGTAAGAACACCATTCACGACGCCCTATGCTGCTCTTGCTGATGTATTTGCTTTGTTTTGCCCTTGTCCTGCACTGTAACCAATCACTGTGCGTCAATATACCATTTGTCAATGTACTTTGTTGATTATTCTTTTTTTGTCTACTATGTACGTACTGTGTATGTTCCCTTGGCAGCAGTAAAATACTTTTCACTGTACTTCAGTACATGTGACAATAAATCAATCAATCAAGCAATCAATCAATGTATTTCTCAGATTGCACCACGTGCTGCGGAATGATACACTGTCCTTCAGTACACAGGCTAATGGGGAGACCTGGATACTTACGCGTACATGTGCCGAATAATATAGTTCCTTGCTCTTTTAAAAGCATGTAACAATATGACACTTACATCTATTTTTAGGAGTTCTCTGAAGCAAGCAAGCTAGAGACAAAAATACGGAAAAAGGCAAAGTAAGTTGAATTTATTGCTTTTCACAGCAAATTGTTTGTTAGCTGAAGCTATCCTAGTTTTGAAGGCGAGGTTTATAGTTCAGAATATCCGACTGAGACCTCAGCTGATGTGAACCGTAAGCTTCGAACAGGTCACCGTCCCCATTGAATCGAGCCGTGGGAATTTATGCACCCCCCCCCCCCCGCCCACATGGCGTGTTTTGCGCGGCAAAGGCAGCCTGCCATTGGCCAGCAGCGAGATCTTTTAGACCCGCCGCTATCAACGGGGTTTTCTGTTGTTTGCGCCCTCCACCACCGGGGAATCTGTGGGGGGGGCGGGCAGGTCACCCTCAGCCGGACCAGGCGATTCTGCCGCCGGTAAAGGCCTGGAAATCCCTCCCAAGGGAATTGGGGTACTCAGGATTTGACAAACGAATCCAGGAATGAGAGGTTACGGTGACGTGAATCGGCTGGAGGAGCTGGTCGTGTTCTCCTTGAAACTCAAAAGGCTACAAGGAGGTTCAAAAGAGGTGTTCAAATATTGAAGTGTTCACGTAGAGTAAATAAGGAGAAGCAGCTTCCAGTGGCTGATGGGCCAATAGCCAAAATGTACAGATTCAAAGTGATAAAAAAAGAAACAAATGGGGTCAAAAGGGGAAAAATGTTAACAAGGCAAAATTAATGTTTCTTTACTTAAATACACGTACACTCGGCACAAATAAATGAATTCATCTCACAATTTAAGGTTAATAGGTATGATCCGCTAGCCGTTACAGTGACATGGTTACAAGGAGAGCAAAATAGGGAACTAAATATTCAGGGTATGTGACTTTTCATGAGGCAAGTCAGGGAGGAAATGATGGCGGGGTAGCTTTGTTAATACAAGATGGAATAGATACATTAGCAAGAAATGACCTTGGATTGGAAGATGTAGAACCTATATGGGTGGACATAAGACATAATAAGGGGATGAAGACACTGATGGGGGTAGTCTGCAGGCCCCCAAACAGTAGCTATATTGTAGGATGGAGAATAAATCAGGAGAAAAAAAAGGCATGTATAAAATACAGTACATTAATCATTGGTGTCTTTAATATTCATTTGGAATTTATTAAACCACTGGTTCCCCTTCATCGACCCTGCTCATTACCACTTCAAAGAATTTTAATAAATTTGTCAGGCCTGATTTCCCCTCCATGAGGCAATGCTGACTCTGAGTGATTATTAGTTTGTATTTCTAAATGCTCTGCTATTACATTTATCATTACTCTAACATTTTCACAATGACACAAGTTAAGCTAATTTTTCCAGAATTTAAGGATTCTTTGCAAATTACTAACATTGCCTCCACTATCTCTGTCGCAACTTTCTTTAATATCCTGGGATGCAACCCATCAGGTCCAGGAGACTTATCCGCCTTTAGCCCCATTAGTTTCCCCAATTCTTTTTCTCCTGGAAAATAAAATTGGCAGAGTTAGCCATGAGGAAGAATTCATCGAGTGTATTCAGGTCAGTTTCTTAGAGCAATATGTTGTGGGTCCAACCAGGGATCAGGCTATTTTGGATTTGCTGATGTGTAATGAGGCAGGTTTAATAAACAGTCTCAGAGTAAAAGATGCCCTGGGAAGCAGTGACCATAACATGGCAGAATTAGCATTCAATTTGAGAGTGAGAAACATGGGTCAGAAACAACTGTGCTACACTGAAATAAGGGTAAGTAAGGATAAAGCGATGACAGTAGAGTTGATTTGAGTATACTGGGAAAGGAGGTTGGCAGGAAAGAGGGCTGATCAGTAATGGCAGACATTTTGAAAATAGTTCAAAACTCACAACAGAGATATGTTCCAGTGAGGAAAAAGGTTTCTAGGAATGGGAGATGAAGGATAGCTTTAAACCATAAGAAGAAACATATAAAATGGCAAAGATTAGTGGTAAACCAAGAAGATTAAGGAAGTTTTAAAAACAAACAAAAGATGACCAAAAAAATAAAGGAGAAGAAAAACTATGAGGGGAAACTAGCAGGAAATATAAAAATGGACAGAAATAGTTTGTTTACATATATAAAAAGGAAGAGAGAGGCCAACGTGAACATAGGCCCCTTAGAGAATGAGACTGGGGAAATAATAATGGGGAGCCAGGAAATGGCAGGAGTTAAACAAATGTTTTGCATCAGTCTTCCGGTGGAAACACGAATAACATTCAAAAGTAGTTAATCAAAGCGCAGAGGAGTGGGGGGTGGTGGGCGGAGGGGAAGAAAATAAATACAGAGAGAAAATAAATATAATAACAATCACGAGAGAAAAAGAATTGGGGAAACTAATGGGGCTAAAGGCGGATAAGTCTCCTGGACCTGATGGGTTGCATCCCAGGATATTAAAGAAAGTTGCAACAGAGATAGTGGAGGCAATGTTAGTAATTTGCGAAGATTCCTTAAATTCTGGAAAAATTAGCTTAACTTGTGTCATTAGGAAAATGTTAGAGTAATGATAAATGTAATAGCAGAGCATTTAGAAATACAAACTAATAATCACTCAGAGTCAGCATTGCTTCATGGACGGGAAATCATGCCTGACAAATTTATTAAAATTGTTTGAGGTGGTAATGAGCAAGGTCGATGAAGGGAGACCAATGGTTTAATATATTGAATTTAGAAAAGGGGTTTGATAATGTACTCCACCAAAGGATACTTAATAAGATAGAGCCCATTCTTTAGGGGGTAATATATTATCATGGATAGAGGATTGGCTAATTGATAGAAGACAGTGTGTTAAGATAAGAGGAGCATTTTCAGAGTGGCAACCTGTAACTGGTGGATTGTCCCAGGGATCTGTTCTGGGGCCACAATTATTTGCAATATAGATTGATGATTGGAGGAGGGAAGTGAATGTACTATTACCAAGTTTGCAGATGACACAATAGGCGGGAAGGCGGGAAGTGGTGAGGGCGACACAATGAGTCTACAGAGGGACACAGACAGCTTAGGTGAGTGTGCAAAACTTGGCAGATGGAATATAATGTTGGAAAATGTGAAGTTATTCACTTTGGTAGGAAGAATAAAGGAGCTGAATAATATTTCAATGGAGAAAGACTGCAGAAAGCTGCAGCACAGAGGGGTTTGGGGGTCCTCGTGTATAAATCACAAAAAGCTAACATATACGTTCAGCAGGTGGAAGGTAAATGGAATGTTAGCCCTTATTTCAAAGGGAATGGAGTATAAAAATAGGGAAGTCCTGCTAAAACTATACAAGGCTCGAGTTAGACCTGGAATACTGTGGACAGATTGGTCCTCTTATTTAAAGAAAGATAAATGGGCATTGGAGGCAGTCCGGGAAAGGTTCACCAGGTTGATCCTGGTTTTGCAAGGATTTCCTTAAGAGAAGAGGGTCGAATGGGTTGGAGTTTAGAAGAATGAGAAGTGATCTTTATTGAGATATATACTATTCTTAAGGGGCTTGACAGGGGAGATGCTGAGAGGATGTTTCCTCTTTTGGGAGAGTCTAGGACCAGAGGGCATCATCTCAGAGTAAGGTAGTCTCTCATTGAAGACAGAGATGAGGAGGAATTTTATCTCTCAGAGACTGGCGAATCTGTGGAATTCTTTACCGCAGGGAGCTGTCGAGGCTGGGTTGTCAAATATGCTCAAGGCTGAGAGAGACAGAATTTTAATCAAAGAAAGTGGAGCTGAGGATTGTATCAGGTCAGCCACGTTCTCATTGAATGGTGGCGCAGACTAGATGGGCCAAGTGGCCTACTTCTGCTCAATTGTCTTGTGGTAAAATGAAACGAAATAAAAGAAAATGAAAATCGCTTATTGTCACGAGTAGGCTTCAATGAAGTTACTGTGAAAAGCCCCTAGTCGCCACATTCCGGCGCCTGTTCGGGTAGGCTGGTACGGGAATCGAACCGTGCTGCTGTCCTGCTTGGTAAGCCAGCGATTTAGCCCAGTGAGCTAAACCAGCCCCTAAAAGAACCAGAAGCAACTTGGGAGAAGACATTTTGAAGCAGTGAGTGGTTATGATTTGGAATGCATCATGTGCAAGTGTGCTGGATACAGATCCAACAGTAGCCTGGAAAGGGGAAGTGTACAAATACTCACAGGAAAATAAAATTGCAGGGGTATGGGAAAAGTGCGGCAGAGAGGGATTAACGGGATTGCTCGTCAAATGAGTAGCCTTCAACCTGATGGGCCGAATGGGCTCCTTCAGTGCAATACAATTCTATGATTCAGTGGGAGCGTTTTGAATTAAGGTCAAACTTTTGTGTTAATTTTGAGCGTGTTAGTTTTTTTTCTTTCTATAAGAATAGCACCTGTATTTATATAGTGCCCTTAATGCAGAAAGCATCCAGGAGTTTTTCTCAGAGCCTTGGGATATTTAATCATGTTTGAAATGCTATATCAGCGGAAAAAAGAAAATTGCCTTGAGCAAAGAAGGAGATTGAAGAGCTGTGCCCAAAATCAAAGGAAGCAGGGAGGGGCTATTTTAAGGAAATTCTTCAAGGTGGACAGTGGTGTGGAGATACAGAGAGTAAGCATTGGGGAGGAATTCCAGATAATGGGGCCTTGTTGGCTGTCAATAGTGAGGAAAATGGAGGGTGGGGTGGGGGGATGGTGGAGGTGAGTGAGGGCGAGGGTGACACATGGAAGGCTAGAGACAGTGAAACGGACAATTCTGGAGAGGGTGGGGTCTACTTGTTAGACGAGAGCAGGTTACAGAGGGAGGGAGCGATACATTTTGAGGAGTTACCAGACTGGGGAGCTGAAGTAGGTCTGCTAGCAGTGTGCTGAATGGCTGATGGCCAGCAGATTATGGAGCGTGTGGTGGTTGCCAGACCAGACTAGAGAGCACTCAACTGTGGAAGTTAAAAAGCAAGGATGAGCATTTCGATGCTGGGATGAAGTCGGGATGTAACCAAATTGACCTAAGTCCTGGCAATAACACCTGGTTGGATGGATCAAGTGAATAATGATGACAACAAAGCTCAGCCACAAGCTAAGACTTTCATGATGCTGGAGATCCAACACAGTGAAGTGTGTTGGAAAGAAAAAGAACCAATTGATTAGGGCTCCAAATGACATTGGCTGACCAGTTACAAATTAAGAGGTGATTACGAATCTGTTAGGTTCGTCCCTGGTTAGAGCCGATGTGCTCGTCCAGGGAGTTAAAAGCACTGCAAAGTGAAACAGCAACTCCAAGGAGACCAAACATCACCATCAATCATTCCCAATGATGGTAAAGGACAGGGAGTGAGCCTTGCCCACATCTGAGAAGTTTGGGCCTTTGGCCTTGTGGATCAGCAGGTGGGAGTTGCGCTTGACCATAATAGTGGGGAGAATGCTCAGGTTCCCATATCTGCCACTGGTCAGAATTAACCCTTTTGCCTTAATGCACAATGGATGATTTCCCCCTTCACCTTGCTTGAAGAATTGTCATTGGTATAATTGTTTAAGGCTGCCTGGAATGACACCAAGATTCTTGGATAGATAACTTCACTGCAATCACACCGAGAGATCAAGCTGTTGTGAGTGACTGTGGATTGATTTTATGTGCAGTTTGTTTTCTGTAGCTATCCCCCACTCACTGCATTTGTGCTAGAAAATGAGACTATTTTAATCTGGAAAGATTGCTGACCTAATGAGTCCCGTTTTCTATAGCTTGGAGAGAATTTTTAAACCAACTCTGTGGACTATTTTCTGTAGTTCACCATTTAAATAGACTGTTTGCTTTGGTGTGTTGTTCAATCAGGCTGTGTAGTCTGCTCCGGTGTGCTGTTGGAATAGACTCTGTTTCCTGTTTGCTGTAGTGTGCTGTTGGAATAGACTCTGTAGACGGTTTGCTGTAGTGTGCTGTTGGAATAGACTCTGTTTTCTGTTTGCTGTAGTGTGCTGTTGGAATAGACTCTGTAGACTGTTTGCTGTAGTGTGTTGTTGGAATAGACTCTGTAGACTGTTTGCTGTAGTGTGCTGTTGGAATAGACTCTGTTTTCTGTTTGCTGTAGTGTGCTGTTGGAATAGACTCTGTAGACTGTTTGCTGTAGTGTGCTGTTGGAATAGACTCTGTTTCCTGTTTGCTGTAGTGTGCTGTTGGAATAGACTCTGTAGACTGTTTGCTGAGTGGATCAGCTTTGT
Organism: Scyliorhinus canicula; assembly: GCF_902713615.1. Classification (NCBI taxonomy): domain Eukaryota; kingdom Metazoa; phylum Chordata; class Chondrichthyes; order Carcharhiniformes; family Scyliorhinidae; genus Scyliorhinus; species Scyliorhinus canicula. The sequence continues at coordinate 9,177,857 of NC_052152.1, read as the reverse complement.
TTGCTGTAAAGTAGACTCTGTTTGCAATGAGTCCTGCTGTAAAGCCCACCTCCCAACTTATTACCTGACACAATAATGTCAATTATAAAAGGTATAAATAAAAGACTTCCACATTTATATGTTTACATTCATCCTAAAACAACAAGTTTCACCAATCTTGTTTAATTGTCAAATGTTAATTTTCTGTTTCAATACCTTTTTTTGAAAGAAATTCCACTCAGAGGCCGATGTCTGATGGTGCATCCTTGGGTTTGTAGCTATGCCTTTATTAAACATGTATCTGTGTCTGTCTAAGTGGTAACCCTTTTGTCCTGGAACTCAATGACCCTTTTGCTTAGCAAAAACCTTTGAAACCCTTTTGCCATTACACCTTGACTCAGAGAATGGTGAGAATGAGGATGGTTTTACTGACTGAAACAAATGGCATAGACAAGTATAAAGTGAAGTCAGATAACAATCTTTCTAATAATCTTTATTGCCACAAGTAGGCTTACATTAACACTGCAATGAAGTTACTGTGAAAATCCCCTAGTTGCCACACTCCGGCGCCTGTTCGGGTTCACAGAGGGAGAATTCAGAATGTCCAATTCATCTAACAGCACATTTTTCGGGACTTGTGGGAGGAAACCAGAGCACCCGGAGGAAACCCACACAGACACAGGGAGAACGTGCAGACTCGGCACAGACAGTGACCCAAGCCGGGAAATCGAACCTGGGACCCTGGCGCTGTGAAGCAACAGTTTTCCCCACTGAGAAGGAAGAAAGAATAGAAGGATATTTCTGATCGGGTGGGAGGAACATCATGGGGAGCAACAACATCAGCATGGAACAGTTGGACCTATTGGCCTGTTTCTGTATTGCAAATCTCTGGGTCATTCCAAATAATCAGCATTATGCTCAAAGAGGTTTCAGAGCACATCGATCCTGCGTAGGCACCTGCCTGTTCCTGAAGTTAAAACCCCTGCCAATAGTTTTGTAGGGATTGAAATGCTTGGGTTTAAAATGGAGGTTATTTGTTAAATACAAAATAGAGGATGGGAAAGAATAAGGGTGCAAGGGTGAGTATTTGTATGTAAAGTTTCGTCATACTTTTTGGACCAAAACGCTCAGATTTTATTTCTTTATTCTTTCATGGGATTTGGGCAAATCCAGCATTTATTGCCCATGGCCAATTGTCCTCGAACTGAGTGGCTTATTATGCCATTATAGAGTGCCCTTAAAAATCAACCACATTGCCATTGTCTGTCTGGCTGTCATCATGTGCGGCCCAAGCCAGATTCGGACATCACGGACGGGATTCTTCGGATACCGGCGGGGCGGGCAACTCCGGCGCGAAGGAGTGGCGTGAACCACTCCGGCGTTAGGCAGCCCCGAAGCTGTGGAATCCTCCGCACCTTCAGGGGCTAGGCCGGCGCCGGAGTGGTTTGCGCTGCACCGACCGGTGTGGAAGGGGGGCGCATGCGCGGGAGCGCCACCCAGTGCATGTGCGGAGGGGGGTTCATCTCCGCGCCGGCCATCGTGGACTGTTACACCAGCCGGTGCGGAGGAATACAGTGCCCCCACGGCACAGGCCCGCCCGTGGATCAGTCTGCTCCGATCGCGGGCCAGGCCACCATGGGAGCACCCCCTGGGGCCAGATCCCCCCGTGCCCCTCCCCGAGGAGCCCCGAGGCCGCGTGCGGAGCCAGGTACCGCCAGTAAGTACCTGTGGTAACATACGCCGGCAGGGGTTGGAGAATCCCACCCCAGCAGATTTCCTTCTGGATGTTAATGAACCAGATGGGTCTTTACAACAACTGATGATAGTTTCGCAGTCATCGTTACGGAGGCAAGCTTTCAATTCCAGATTTTAGTCACTGAATTTAAATTCCATCAGAGGCCATGATTTGAATTCAGGTCCCCACAGTTTTGGCCGACTAGATTAGTAACTCAGTCAGGCTACAACTGTACCACCATATGTGTAGGGTTAAAAACACATTCTTTCCTGTTACCCATCAATTAAAACTCATCGTTCAATAAGCGAGACTTGTAAAATTCCCATTATCATCCTCAAACCCTGAAGGAAAAAACAGTTTGGACCATATTCTTATGGTGGCACAGTAGCACAGTGGTTAGCACTGCTGCTTCACAGCTCCAGGGTCCCGGGTTCAATTCCTGGCTTGAGTCACTGTCTGTGTGGAGTCTGCACGTTCTCCCCGTGTCTGCGTGGGTTTCCTCCGGGTGCTCCGGTTTCCTCCCACAAGTCCCGAAAGATGTGCTTGTTAGGTGAATTGGACATTCTGAATTCTCCCTCTGTGTACCCGAACAGGCGCCGGAATGTGGTGACTCAGGGATTTTCACAGTCACCTTATTGCAGTGTTAATGCAAGCCTACTTGTGACAATAATTAAGATTATTATTATTTCCCCATTTTACTATTTTTTTCCCATCCGGAAATGCAAGAGATTTGGCATTCATCAGAACAGACCATGGAACAGAAACAGTTTTCCACACAAATTTCATGGTAATCTGTACCACTTATAGAATAGTTAACCCCCTGAGAGCAATGAGGCAGACATTGGCTGGGTAGAAAGTTTGCATCACCAAAGCCGAGGAAGACAAGGAGGGAAAGAAAAATAGCGTGCATTTCTATTGTACCTTGTATGACCCAAGGTCCTAGAGGTGAGGGGGTCTCGTCCGTCAACTGGCGAGCTGGCGCGTGCTCTTTACCGCTGCATTAAGTGCCATTCAGGCACTTCGCTGAACAGCTCTTTGTCTTTCCTAGGATAAAGGACCCCTAGGGCAGAAGCCCACCCGTTGAGAACTGCCGGCCAACCAGAAACTGGCAGGTATATTGCATGGCAGCGCTGAGCAGGAGGCGGTGGCTGCTGTCGGTACGACACCCAAATGAGGCCTGGGATCATTGCTGGGCACAAGCAAGTTTTCCAAATCTTGGTCAAAGAGGTAGATTTTAAAGAGCATCTTAAAGGAGGAAAGAGAGATAGAGAGGCAGAGAGCTTAATGGAGGGAATTCTAGAGCTTCGGGCTCAGACAACCCACAACGGTGGAGCAGTTAAATCGCGGGGCTGAGCGAGAGACCGGAAATAGAGAAACACAGGTTTCTCGGAAGGAGCTGGGGCTGGAGGGGACTAGAGAAACAGGGAGGGGCGAAGCAATGGAGGGACTTGAAAAGAAGGGTGAAAATTTTACAACCGAGACAGTGCTCAACATGGAGCCAGTGGAGGTTGGCATACATGGGAGTGAGGAGGGAATAGGACTTGGTGAAACTCCGGGGGGGGGGGGGGATTTGAAACCAAGGGCGAGCAGTTTAAAATTGAGGTGTAACTTTACCGGAATCCAGTATAAATCCAGGGGCACAGTGGCAATGGGGTGAAGAGGACCTGGTGCGAATAAGGACACAGGCAGTAAAGTTTAGGCAGACTTCAAACCGGAAGGTAGAATGTGGGTGGATGGCCAGGGTTACAATGAAATAGTTAAACCTTGAGATAAAAAAAGCTTCGACGATGGTTTCTGCAGCTGAGAAGCTGATTAGGGAGAGGGTCATGTGATCTCATGGAGCTGGAAATAGGTAGTCATGGTGACGGAATGGATATGTCATTGGAAGCTGATCTCAAAGTCAAATCAAACATCAAGGTTGTGAACAATCTGGTTCAGTCTCAGGCGGTTTCTTGGGGAGAGAGGTGTAGTCAGTAACCAGGGCAGAGAGTTTCGAGCCGGGACTGTAAGTAATGGCTTCGGCCTTCCTAGTATTAAATTGGAGGGAATGTATGCTTCATCAGGCTGGCTGCCAGGTAAGCTGTCTGATCATTTAGCAACAGTGGAGGAGTTGAGAGAGGTGGTGGTGAGATAGAGCAGGATCATGTCACAATATGTGGATATTGTAGGGAACATAAAGGATTAATGTAATGTTACTACTCTAGTCACTAGATGGTGCTATAGAGCAACGATATAAATATCACATGCCTCCTCGACTTCTGGGAGAGGGTGGAAGGGAGCCAGATTGAGTAGATGTGAAATAGTTTAGCTGATTTGTAGAAGTGTAGTGTATTCTTTACTTATCTAATTCCTTAGCAAATGTTCAAATCTCATTAAGTGTAGCGTAATAAATTAGCTTTGTTTGTTAAACCCTGCTTGCTGTTGTTTGACAACACTACAACCTTCACCATCCTGAAGAACAATACAAAGAACACAACAGGTGCCGTCAGTGTAGATGTGGTAACTGATGCTGTGTTATCGGATACTAGGTTCAGCCTAGATATGGAGGGAACCAGGGATTGGTACATGAGGGATACCGGAGATAACTGCACAGGAGCAGGAAGAGAAGCCATTTATTTTGGCTATGTTTAGACAGCTATGAATGGACAAAGTTGGAGAGGTGGACGGACGAGGGCGCGATTAACCGTGTCAAAGACAGAAGAAAGGTCAAGAGGTGCAAGAAGGAATGATTAAACAAAAGCAAAATACACAGAAACTGAAAACCTGAACTAAAAACAGAGAGTGCTGGAAAAACCTCAACAGGTCTGGCAGCATCTGTGGGGAGGCATCTCACATCAGGGACCCAGGTTCGATACCTGCCTTGGGTGACTGTGCGGAATCTGCACCTTCTCCTCGTGTCTGTGTGGGTTTCCTCCGGGTGCTCCGGTTTCCTCCCACAGTCCAAAGATGTGCAGGTTAGGTGGGATTATGGGGTTACGGGGATAGGGTGGGGATGTGGGTAGAATGCTCTTGCAAACGGTCAGTGCAGACTCGTTGGGCTGAATGGCCTTCTTCTATACTGTATGGTTTCCATGGATTTCATGGGCTCTTTAGAGGAGGGATAGTTTACCTTTGACATTTTCGGGGAATATAATTTGTGACTTTGATAAGAGTTATTTCGGATACAGTGAGAAGGTCAAAAATCTGTTTGGCAGGATTTAAACGTAAATTCCAAGAAAAGTATTAAAGCATTAAAAACAATGGAATTACAGACCAATACCTTCTTTTGTTTAACTAACTCCTTTTGTTCTGTAAGTTTTCTGTATAAATGCTGTTTTTCCCTTTATTCATGGTCCGTCCACTGCCCAGTCACTTTGATTCAGTTTTAATAAATGTTATCCCAATACATTCTTCTCCTCTCTTCAGAGAGAACTTGATAACATTGCAATAAGTACATCTTAGCTGGCACTCCTTGAGAAATGCCCAGCGGTCTCTATTAGACACCACTGCAGGAGAAAAGTTCAGGTAGATCTGAAAACTGTGGGGATGTGATGGAAAAATGGAGTTTCCGAAACCAGCGTGAGGAAGCGAGGAACGAGCAGTGAGGGAGGTGAGGAGCGAAGAGAGGTGAAGAGATTTATTGTTTTGAGATCTATTAAACAGGGAGACATTTGAAACAGGAGGCGTGCTTGAGCGCCTTTATCTTTCCTGATACACCCCTCTATAGGTCTCCCGATACCCCAACAATAAGCTCCTCTCTGCCCCGTATGCCTGTTCCAATGTAAAATGTGTTCTCGATGTTTAGAAATGTGCAATTCAAAGAGGGATTCCTCACTCCAGGTGAGATAGGTGGCATTCCCTCTTTGGATTTGTGCGGCACGAATAGACAATTGGATTATGTTGCTTGCTTGCTGCAACCTTCCAGCTCCCATTCACTTCCTTACCTTTGGTGTGCCTTGTGTGATCGATGCATGAGTGCGCACGCACACCTGAGACACACACATCCACATAAAAGCACACACACAAGAAACACCTACAAATACACACACAGGAGACATATGCATGTATGCAGCCACACACACACAGCAGACATACACGTGTACACAGCCAGACACACACAGCAGACATATGCATGTATACAGCCACACACACACAGCAAACATACACATGTACACAGCCAGACACACACACAGCAGACATACACGTGTACACAGCCAGACACACACAGCAGACATATGCATGTATACAGCCACACACACACACAGCAGACATATGCATGTATACAGCCACACACACACACAGCAGACGTACACGTATACATAGCCAGACACACACAGCAGACATACACATGTACACAGCCAGACAAACACAGCAGCCATATGCATGTATACAGCCACACAGACACACACACCTATTCATTACACCAGTTCCTATTCAGTTCTGACTGTGCTTTCTCCTGCTCCCTGTTACAGACTGGAATGTCAACTATCTCTATAAGGAACAGGTCAAGAATGATGAAGGAAACCAGCTGCTTAAGGTAAAAGGAAAAGAAGTGAAGCTTTCGCAGACCAGCCCGGGTGAATCATTACACAGAGATTTTAACACTCAGATTCCTGAGGGCTGGATTCCCCGAGCATTCACGTCGAAATCGCGTTCGGCGCAGGGGCACCGAATGGGCGTTTGCACGGAAATCGTGACCTGTGCCGCTGAAGCGATTCTCGGGAACGTGCGTGCGCGATCTATGCGGTGTGGGTAGGGGGCCATTGACAGAGGCCCCCCCCTACGATTCTCCGCGCGCAACTGGCCGAGTTCCCGACGGCGTAGTTCTACCCACCTGTCGGCCGTCGGGAACCTCGGGTGGGGGCTGCAGACTCAGTCTGCGGCTGCCCTGGTTGGGGGGGGGGGATCATTCACCGGGGGGGGGGGGGGGGGGGAGCCTCATGGACGGCCGGGGGAGCGATCAGGTGGCACTGACCCGCGGGCGCGTGCCATCCTGCAGGGGCGGGGTGAGGCCCTACATTTCCAAGACGGTCCACGGTGCGAGGCCGCCATATCGCCTGGGCGGCCACCGCAGGCCGCCACTGTGCGCAACCGCGGACTCCCATCCGGAGGTGCGGGGCCCCGTATCCGCAGCCAGAGCTGCGAGGAGCACTCCAGGGCCCTGCCAGCCCCCTGCAGGTAGGAGAATCATTGTGACGCTGGCGTGGGGACATTGCCCCATTTTCGTGACATCAGGTCATTCCAAAGCACTTCAAGTGGAGTTGCCTTTGGAAATGCAGGAGTTATTTTGTGCATGGCAAACCCCACAAACAACATTGGGATGAATGATCAGCTGAACCTGCTCTTGTCCCATTGGTTGTGGGGGGTCAGTATTGGCCCAGGATGCCAGAGGGAACTTCCTTTCTCTCCTGCGAAAATGTCACATGGAGTTTTTAACATCTTGATTGGGCATGAGACAGGGCCTTGTTTTGAACAGCTCATCCAAAAGGCAGCTCTTCTGATGGTGCAGCGCTCCCTCTGTCAGCCGAGGCTTTCCTGGTTTGAGTCTCTGGGAGGAGTCTGAAAGCCCCAGCTCTCGGACTCAGAGTTCTACCCACTGACCCACAATGGAGAGAGCTGTAACATGGTTTCAATTCAGAAACTTTCAAGACTTCAACAAGTTTTGAGGCACATCAGGGAATCCAAATTTTTGCTTATTTTTCTTTAGTGTTTCCAAACTTGAAAGCTTTTAGCCTGCACGACTATGGCCTGTAATCTTTCTACTGTGAATTTACAGCACAGAAGCAGGCAACATGGTCCAAAACCAGTGTTAATGCTCCACATGGGCCTTTTCCTATTTTGCTTCATCAAACACAGAACATAGAACATAGAACAGTACAGCACAGAACAGGTCCTTCGGCCCTCGATGTTGTGCCGAGCAATGATCACCCTACTCAAACCCACGTATCCATCCTATACCCGTAACCCAACAACCCCCCTGGCGGATATATTCTTCCATTCCTTTCTCTCTCATATTCGCATCTCGATTCCCATATTTATTTTTTCACAGAGGGTACAGCCAGGCATTGAGGAGACAGAAGAGATTGGAACCTTAAAACGTCTTCAGAAACTGGTCTGGAACAGGAGGAGCCATAGTTCCGAGGATGGAAAGCAAACCTCACTTCCTCATGGTAAGATTCGCAACCGATTTTCATTCCTATGTTTCCCCAAGATTCTTTCCCCGATCTTCGCTCCTGGCCCAGATATGCTAGGGGATGTAAGTGTTACAGCATCGCACCAGGTATCCATTTCTCCAGCGGCAATGGGTTGTACCCCAGAGGTGGACTTCCCAGCAGAGTCAGAGTCTGAAGTCCATCAACACATACAGATATCAGCTGCGGGATTCTCTGTCGGCAGAATCCTCCGCTTGGCCGCGTTTCCCGACGGCGTGGGGTGGCCCACAATGGGAAACCCGATTGGCCGGCTGCGGGAATGGAGAACGCCGCTGCCGGCAGCGTGTGCCATCTACAAGGTTCACTGCAGGAACTCACTAAAGCTCTTCAAAGCAGCACATCCCAAACCCACGACGACCAACATCTTGAAGGCAAAGGGAAGAATGCATAGGAACATCAGTTACCCTCCAAGCCTCAGACCATCCTGCCTTGGAATTAGATCGCTGTTGCTACACTGTCGCTGGGTCAAAATCCTGGAACTCCCTCCCTATCAGCACTGTGGGTGTACCTACATCAGATGGACTGCAGCGGGTTCAAAAAGGCAGCTCCCCACCACCTCTCAAGGGCAATTAGGGTGGGATATAAATGGAGACTGTGCCCCCTGGGTATAGACGTCCCCCCCCCCCCCCCCACGCACATGCACGCACATGCACGCCCAACTCCTTTGCCCACCCCTCCCCCAGCCAGGGAAAACATCCATCCTGCATCGGGTCCTGGAAGCATTTTGAATGCTCCAATGAGGTCACCTCTCATTCTTCTGAACCCTGCAGGATACAGGCCCTGTCTCCTCAATCACTTTGTGGGGCTGGAGAAGGTTGCGGATACGAGGAGAGGTGAGGTCTTTGGAAGGATTTGAACATGAGGATGTGAATTTTAAATTTGTAGCATTGTCAGTCCAGTATCCACTGTTGATCATCGAACACATTCTTCTCCTTACTTGTGCTGAGTTCGCTGGTCTTCAACTGGGTAACAATGAGGACCCTACGCTGGGCCTGAATATCTCTGAGTTCGGCGATGAAATCCTGACGTGGCTCCTTTTGCCGAACTGTATTGCTGTCCACCCAATAGGAATGTTGGTGCATGTTGGCTTTTCAAATTTGCTCCAGGGACATGGTCACCATTGATAAGGCTTCTCTTTATTGCCCATCGCCAGTTGTGTTGAGAAACTAGTGATCGGCCTTCTGGATGAAGCCCTACCTAAACTCTGAGGTGGATGTAGAAGGACCCACGAAGGGTAGGGACATTCTCCCCAGTGACCTGGTCAATATTTATCACAATTGCGACGATCTGGCTATTAGCCCTTTGCTACTCGTCGGAGCTTGCCATGTACAGATTAAACACCACGGGCAGTATTTTCTCACCAGTCCCATCGATGGGAGGGTGTTTACAACGGGAAACACTGTTGACAGCAGCTGGACCAGAAGATCCCGCCACCAGCCAATGGCAGGCCACCTCCAACGCCACGGAACATGCCTCGGAGGGTCGCGATGTTTTCTACATCACTACATTCGCTGTACTTCAACCGTTGAATTCCTACATTCGGCCCATTGAGTCTGCACTGACCCTCTGGGGGAGCATCAAACATAGACCCAGTCCCCCGCCACCCCATAAACCCACCTAACCTGCACATCTTTGGAATGTGGGAGGAAACTGGAGCACCCAGAGGAAACCCACGCAGACACGGGGAGATTCCACACCGTCACCCAAATTGAGAATTGAACCCGGTGCCTGGCACTGTGAGGCAGCAATGCTGAACACTGTGCCACTGTGCCGCCCTGCAAAATACTTCATTGGCTGTAAAGGGTGTTGTGGTTCCCAAGGTCAGGTCAGGCGCTTTTTAAATGCAAGCCTTTGCACTGTTGGAGTCCCTGTCGTGACGTTGCTCCCACAATGGTGTTAGGCAGGTAGTTCCAGGCTTCTGATCCAGCTAGAATCAGATTGCATGGACTAGACTTGTACTGCCTTGAGTGTAGACGAATTAAGGAGCGGACGGAATTCAATCAAAGCTTTTCAGATGGTTAAAGGATTGTTAGGATAGACGGAAAGAAACAAATTCCTCTAATGAGTGGGGGTCAGGGCAGCACGGTGGCCAAGTGGTTAGCATAACCGCCTCACGGCGCTGAGGTCCCAGGTTCGATCCCGGCTCTGGGTCACTGTCTGTGTGGAGTTTGCACATTCTCCCCGTGTCTGCATGGGTTTCGCCCCCACAACCCAAAAATGTGCAGAGTAGGTGGATTGGCCACGCTAAATTGCCCCTTAATTGGAAAAAATAATTGGGTAATCTAAATTTAAAAAAAAAAAATGAGTGGGGGTCCAGGACAATGGGGGTGTAGTTTTGAAATTAGATCCAAGCTGGTCAAGGAAACGCTCCAAAGGTGATAGAACTCTCTCTCTCAAAAGAGCAGTAGTAGCGGGGGGGATCAAGTGAAAATTTCAAAATGGAGCCCGGCAGATCTTTGGTTGGCAAGGAGGATATAGGTTATGGGAGCAAGGCATGTAAACTGAAGTGTGGAATGGCGATGATCTAACTGAATGGCAGAACAGCAACGAGGGGGTGAATGGCCTCCTCCTGTTCCAATCTTTCTAAATATTGGCAGCACGCATTCAATTAGGGCGGCACGGTAGCACAATGGGCGGCACGGTAGCACAGTGGTTAACACTGTTGCTTCACAGCGCCAGGGTTCCAGGTTTGATTCCCGGCGTGGGTCACTGTCTGTGCAGAGTCTGCACGTTCTCCCCGTGTCTGCATGCATTTCCTCCGGGTGCTCCGGTTTCCTCCCACAAGCACCGAAAGACGTGCTGTGAATTAGACATTCTGAATTCTCCCTCTGTGTACCCGAACAGGCGCTGGAATGTGGTGACTCGGGGATTTTCACAGTAACGCCATTGCAGTGTTAATGCAAGCCTACTTGTGACAATAAAGATTATTATTAATTTGAGGGCAGAGTGCGTGACTTGGGAGGAAATCTTAGAGGTGATCGGTCCCGATCTACGTAAAGACTGAATCATATTGGCCTGTGAGATGGGTGAACGTTCATACGTCCCAGGACCCCACAGTGCAGATCCCATGGAGTCAGCACCTTCAAGAGAAGAGGGGAAGAAATTAGGGGAGTGGAACGGGCTGAGATGGAAACCTTTCCTCTTTGTTTTAAAACACTTGTGGCATCAATCACACTCAAACCTGTTACTTGCATTTAATGTCACTATGGCAACCATTTTATGTTTCTCCTCACTCTCCCCTCCCCCCGTAGAGGTTACTTGACCACATGCATGTCTTTGAAGGCAGCGGCCCTCACAAACATCTCTTACCCTTGTCAGACACTTTTCCTTCATGAGGATGATGAGGGGGCGGTACAGCACAATTATTCATCTTTGGATACTAATTAGAAAACTGCTTTCAATATGGAGGGACTGAAAAAGCCTAGATCATTTTCCTTTGAGCAGAGAAGGTGAACGGAAGTTTAACCAAAGTACTAAGAATCATGAAGCATCTTTGTCGAGTGAATGAGGATAAACTGATTTAAGATAGTTTGGAAATGAACCAGTGCCTGGGGCAGGGTGATGGTGGTGGGGGGGGGGGGCTGGGGGAGGTGAGAATTATTTTTGCACATTGAATACACTGTTTGAAAGGGTAGGGCAAACAAATTATGGTAACCTTCAAGGGGAAATTGGACAAAGATGCGAGGAAGAAAAGTTTACAAGGGCTGGAAGAGTGGGGACTAATCAGATCATTCTATCAAAGAGCTGCCATGGGAATGATGGGCTGAATGTCCACCACTGTGCTATCTTCAATGGGGTGAAGGTGTCGCTGATTAACTCATTCCTAATTGCCCTTGAGAAGGTGGTGGTGAGCTGCCTTCTTGAACCCCTGCAGTCCGTATGGTGTAGGTACACCCACAGTGCTGTTAGGGAGGGAGTTCCAAGATTTTGATCGAATGATAGTGAAAGAGCGGTGATATACTTCAAAATCAGGGTGGTGAGTGACTTGGAGGGGAACCTCCAGATGGTGGGGTTCTCAGGTCCTTCTAGTTGGTGGTGGTCGTAGGTTTTGGAGGTGTTGTCTAAGGATCCTTGGTGAGTTACTGCAGTGCATCTTGTAGATGGTACACACGGCTGCCACTGTGCGGCGGTGGTGGAGGGAGTGAGTGTTTGTGGAAGAAATGCCAATCGAGCGGACAACTTTTTCCTGGATAGTAATTTGAGAAGCACAATCTTGGTATCAAGCTTTGCTTCCTGGTTTTCCCCATCATCTCTTTTTTTGTAATCAACCTTGCTGTGCTCTGAGTCTGAACCTTCGATCCAAGTTTCTCAGTTAATAACAAAAGATAAATATGTACCAAGTCAATAGAATATAAAGTGTGTTATGGGTCAGGGTTTAGAGAACCCCAAAGTGTATCATGGAGTTCACCTGACCCACAACGTTTAATAGATTGTGGTATGGGGAGCACACGGCCCACTCTACAGGTGTGGTACAGCAGAAATGGAAAAGTATTTTTTAAAGCAAAACAATGTTTAATCTATGAACTCAAGTTAACCTTTTTAAAACATACAGTGAACATCTTAGCAACCTTTAATTCAAATACAACCCCCAAAGAATATAACACGAAGTAATCTTTTAAGCTTTCCTTTTAACATCCATATGACTTAAAACACCTTTTGCCAGAAGCACATCAGGTTAAAGTCACTACTGTTTTTAGTTTTAAATCATCAGGATGGATTTACAGTCTTTAGATTACAGAGAGAGACTCTAATACACCTTCTGGCTGTGACTGCAGCAATCCAGCTCTGAAAACGAAACTAAAACACACCAGCAAACAACTGAAAACAAAAGTAAAAAGCTGACAGACAGCCCAGCTCCACCCCCTCTCTGACATCACTGCAGTAATAAACACCCATTTCTTAAAGGTATTCTCACATTGAGATACACATATACACACCCATTTATAAACACCCATTTCTTAAAAAGCACTCTCACATGACAAGTGAAACTGGCAATTCAAGATCCTTCCACTCATGACACTGGCCCAAGCCTATTTACCACTTTGAAAGGGCAGCACGGTAGCCTTATGGATAGCACAATTGCTTCACAGCTCCAGGGTCCCAGGTTCAATTCCGGCTTGGGTCACTGTCTGTGCGGAGTCTGCACATCCTCCCCGTGTGTGCGTGGGTTTCCTCCGGGTGCTCCGGTTTCCTCCCACAGTCCAAAGATGTGCAGGTTAGGTGGATTGGCCATGATAAATTGCCCTTAGTGTCCAAAATTGCCCTTAGTGTTGGGTGGGGTTACTGGGTTATGGGGATACGGTGGAGGTGTTGACCTTGGGTAGGGTGCTCTTTCCAAGAGCCGGTGCAGACTCAATCGGCCGAATGGCCTCCTTCTGCACTGTAAATTCTATGCTAATCTATGATACATGGGAATCATTAATTAGCTGTCTCATTGATACAAATTATTCAACAGCCTTTACTATGTTGCCTGTATCCTAATCGGAGACCGGTTCATCTCACTTGGCTGGATGGCTGGTTTGTGATGCTGAGCGAGGCCAGCAGCGCAGGTTCAAGCCCCGTACCGGCTGAGGTTATTCAAGAAGGCCCCGTCTTCTCAACTTTGTCCCCTCGCCTGAGTTGTGGTAATCCTCGGGTTAAATCACCTCCAGCCAGCTCTCCCCGTCAAAGAGGAAAGCAGCCCATGGCTATTTGGGACTATGGCGACTGTACCTGTATCCTAACGTACCTAATCACATTCACCTATCACCCCAGTGCTCACTGGGCCACATTGATTACTGGTCCTCAACACCCTTTTCAATTCTCACTCTTGTTTTCAAATGTGGATTGATGTCCAAATTGTACTGCTGGGATACATTGCTACATTCAAGGTGCAATACAAGTTGTTGTTGGGTGCGTATATACTCAAACATTTGTCAGTTTTCTATGAGGAGCATGTCCCTTTAAGGTTCCAAAACTCTTGCTTTTTTTTTTAGTTAGCAATTGATGATGGAGATTTGCTCCAATATGAGAATTTCAATTACAGCGTTTGTCGTTTGATTTAGTGCTCATGTGTTTTGTTCTCGTCGACCTCGAGCTTGTTGATGCAGAAACAATATCCCACAACCATTGTTAGGCAGGGTCAAGGTGACCTTGAGAAGAGGTCACGTACTTCTGAGTGATCATTAGAACTTAGCCAAAATATGCCATCCTCACACTCATTTCCTCCACCTTGTAAGTCTTTATTTTCGACAGTGTTCCTTTATCCCCCCCCCCCCCCCCCCCCCCCCCCCCCGCCTTCCGCAGTTTCAGGCAAGGGCTGCCCCATAGAGAGAGGTCCCGTCCTGGCTAAGGAACGTGGTTGAAAACGGCAGCTGTTTTGTGGTGAAGCTGTAGCTCTTGCAAACTGCTAAACCATCCTCAGTAGGTATCACTCCTGTGTGCGTCAAAAGCAGCTGCAGAATTTTAAACCCCATTTTCCAAACTGACACTCCCAGTGTGGGACTTAGGGAGAGGCACACTGTTGGAGTGCTACCACAGATATGAAGGACTGTGAAGCCAGGGCAAATGTTTGGAGCTGAGATGCAGGTCAGTCCTGATCTAATTGAATGACAGCGCAGGGTGAAGTATTGAATGGGGTCCTCTGGTTCTTATGTTTTCCATTCACAGGAAATGACATCGCCGGTAAGGCTGGCATTTATTGACCCTTGAGGAGGTGGTGGTGAACTGTCAACTTGAGGACAGCTGAATAGACCATTTCAGAGGGCAGACAAGAGTCAACCACATTGCTGTGGGTCTGGAGTCACATGTAGGCCAGACCGGGTAAATATGGCAGATTTCCTTTACTAAACCAGGTTGATTTTTATCACAGTCCAGTCATCCATGGTCACGATTACTGACACCAAACTATTCAATTCCAGATGTTATTCAATTAAGTGAATATATGTTCCCAGCTGCAGTGGTGGGATTTCACCTGCCTCCTTATTACCGAGACCAGTACAGAACCAATATGTTACTTATGTCTGGGTTGCGAGGTTACTGAGTGTAAAATCAATGACAAATCCTTTTTTTTCTGCTGGAAAAGTACCAACTCTTAATGCCAAGAGCTGTGATGAACAAAATTTGCCAAAGTTTTTCAGCTACGCCTTAGTGGTAACACTCTACGCTCTGAGCCCGGCATTGTGGGTTGAACTCCCACTCCAGGGTCTGAAGCACGGGAATCAAGGCCGGCTCTTCCAGTGCCACACAGTGGTGGGCAGCCAGAGCACAGTGGTTAGCACAGTTGCTTCACAGCTCCAGGGTCCCAGGTTCAATTCCCGGCTTGGGTCACTGTCTGTGCGGAGTCTGCACGTTCTCCCCGTGTTTGCGTGGGTTTCCTCCGGGTGCTCCGGTTTCCTTTCACAGTCCAAAGATGTGCAGGTTAGGTGGATTGACCATGATAAATTGCCCCTTAGTGTCCAAAAAGGGTTAGGTGGGGTTACTGGGTTACGGGGATAAGGTGGAGGCGTGGGCTGACGTTGGGTGCTCTTTCCAAGGGCCGGTGCAGACTCGATGGACCAAATGGCCTCCTTCTGCACTGTAAATTCTATGATTCTATGACAGAGAGGGTGAGGCCCTGGGTTTGCCATCTTTTCAATGAGGTCTTAATCTGAGTGCCGGTCTGTACTCTCAGGTGAGTGTGAAAGACCCGGGCTGGAATTCTCCGCTGCGGGCTCCCCCTCCCTATCGCTGGTGGCGAGGACGGAGAATTTGCCTCTCAACCAAATCTCCCATTCACTGCAGCAGGGCTGGGGAATTTCGCTCCCATGAACCGAGGGAGAATCCCGTTCCCCTATGGTGTTGTTTTGAAGAATAGCGAGGAATTCTCCCCTGTGACCTGAGGCAATATTCATCCCACAAACAAGATAATTAAAGACAGATTATCTGCTGATGAAGCTGTCAGCGCTGTGTGACCTTGCTGTGTGCAAAGGGAGTGCACCATTCCCTATATTACAAATGGGACGAAAAATAATTAAAAGTAAACCATTTAAAGATAACGCTGAGGTCACGAAATGCAATGTAAAGGAACATAGGGTCAGGAGGAGGCCATTCAGCCCCTCAACCATGCTCCATCAATCAATTAGAATCATAGAATAGAATTCATAGAATTCCTACAGTGCAGAAGGAGGCCCTACCCAGGCCCACTCCCCCTCCCTATCCCCGTAACCCCACCTACCCTTTGGGATACGAAGGGAAAATTTAGTGTCGCTAATCCACTTAATCTGCACATCTTTGGACTGTGGGAGGAAACCGGAGCACCCGGAAGAAACCCACGCAGGCACGAGGAAGACGTGAAAACTCCACACAGTCACCCGAGGTTGAAATCGAACCCGGGTTCCTGACACTGTGAGGCAGCGGTGCTAACCACTATGCTACCGTGCCATAAATATTAACAGTCTGCAGCTCATTTGCATGCTGTCTGTCCTGAAATTGTCTCACACGGAGGGAGCTATTCTGCAGCTTCTCTCCTGGAAGGGCATCTCAAAGCCCATGAAGTTTGAATAGTTCTGTGGTTTTGCTGAAGCATTCTGTTTACATTGTTCCGAGTGAGGTTATTTCTTTATAGTCATGCCCCATTAACTCTCAAGAGGTTTAAGGTGGCACGGCGGTGCAGTGGTTAGCACTGCTGCCTCACAGCATCAAGGACCCGGGTTTGATCCCGGCCCTGGATCACTGTCCGTGTGGAGTTTGCACATTCTCCCCGTGTCTGCGTGGGTCTCACCCCCACATCCCTGTTGGAACCAACAATTCTACAGACACGTGCTTGTAGGATTAGAATAGCGGTTTTAATATACTTACAACAGAGCCAGCCTGTTAGCCGTTGAACTTTCGGTGAACTGGCTGGCTGACCCTGTGGCACGGATCTTTATACAGCAGCTCCAGGGGGAGGAGTCCTGGGCGGAGCCAAGGGAGGAGCCCAGTACAAACTCTCGAGTACCCCCAGAGCTACTCCCCCTGGTGGTCAGGTAGTGCAACTGCACTTACAATATTGATACATATATACAGATTATAATACCGCATTCACCACAATCCCAAAGATGTGCAGGGTAAGTGGATTGGCCACATTAAATTGCTCCTTAATTGGAAATTTTTCAAAGAAGTTTTTTAAAACTCCTCCCAAGAGGTTCTACGGTTGTCCACCTGGGGTCTGGCAGAACTCAATTCTTTTTCCGAAAAGCAGAATGATAGAATGATGTCAGAACTCTAAGGCTTGTCTGATAGGGTTTTTTCATCCAGGCAGCTGGGGGCACTCAAAGATTACAGTGCAAGGGTTTTTGGATTCAGACCTTCTCACAGCCATTGTTGAATGTCCAGGCTATCGCCAGAGAATTGAGAAGAAGCTCCCAGATTAGGCAGCCAAATGCCTGGCGGTCTAGCGGAGTGGGGCTCTTGATTTGGTGGGAAAGAGAGTAATAAGACTAAAAATTGTCACCCTCAGGAGCTGGCTGCATTTCACCCAGAGGCAGAAAGGAGAACAGTGGGGGGGGGGGGGGGGGGGTGGAATAAGGGTCGCCTAATTGGGTTTTAAATGTCTTAAATGTGGAGACGTGACATCGGTTACACATCCAAGCCTGAGTGTCGACGATGCCGATTGGTGTTGCTTTTCTCTGCCGAAGAGAGTACTTGTGCCCCTCCTACATTCCTGCGAGTCATGCTCATCCAACCGATTGGCGATCATCATTCAACTCTCACCAGGGGCTGGTTTAGCACACTGGGCTAAATCGCTGGCTTTTAAAGCAGACCAAGGCAGGCCAGCAGCACGGTTCAATTCCCGTACCAGCCTCCCGAACAGGCGCCGGAATGTCTCGACTAGGGGCTTTTCACAGTAACTTCATTTGAAGTCTACTTGTGACAATAAGTGATTTTCATTTCATTTCAATGTCAGCTGTACTCATTCTCCAAGTTAAGGCGAGGAGTTGAAGCCTTCAGGTGTTAAGGCTTGAAGATTGGGTGCTGAGGATCGGGAGGGATAGGCTAGCGCGTCATAGCAACGACCAGTCGACTGCACTAGGAGACCCAGAAACCCTCACTGTTCGCCTTCAAGCTGTTAGCCTAATAGCTGTGGTGGGGCAACAGCTCAAAAATATTCAGTTAATCAGAGAGGGCCAGCATGGATTCAAGACAGGTAGGGGGTCATGCTTGACAAACCTCATTGAATTTTTTGAATAGGTGACTAAGCTAGTAGAAGAGAAATGTCGATGGATGTTGTTTAGCTGGACTTCCGGAAGGCATTTGGTGAAGTCCTACATACATAGAATTTACAGTGCAGAAGGAGGCCATTTGGCCCATCGAGTCTGCACCGGCTCTTGGAAAGAGCACCCTACCCCCTACCCAAGGTCAACACCACCTTATCCCCATAACTCAGTAACCCCACCTAACACTAAGGGCAATTTTGGACACGAAGGGCAATTTAGCATGGCCAAACCACCTAACCCGCACATCTTTGGACTGTGGGAGGAAACCGGAGCACCCGGAGGAAACCCACGCACACACAGGGAGGATGTGCAGACTCCGCACAGACAGTGACCCAAGCCGGAATCGAACCTGGGACCCTGGAGCTGTGAAGCGATTGTGCTATCCACAATGCTACCATGCTGCCCATAAGAGATTGTTATCTAAAGTTGTACTTTGTCACAATGCTTCTGTCATTAACAGATTCTGATCTCTTAATGCGCCACTATCAGCACCCTTCTTAGCCTTAATCACCAGTATTTACATACCCAGAGGCAGATTGATCACATTATTCATTAACGACTTGGATGATGGCACAGAAAGTCATGTATCCAAATTTGCTGATGACACCAAGTTGGGTGGCATTGCAGGCAGTGTGTATGGCCAGTGTAGATGACAGGATAAAATTACAAAGGGATATTGATGGATGAGGTGAATGGGCAAAACTGTGGCAGATGGATTTCAATGTTATCAAGTGTGAGGTTATCAATTGTGAACCAAAAAGGATATATCAGGGTACTTTCAGATGGTGTGAAGCTAAATTCAGTGACGTTCAAAGAAACCTGGGGATTCGGGTGCACAAAATGGCACAAACAAGTGCAGAAAGTAATCAAGAAGGCTAACAGAATGTCGGCCTTTATATCTAGCCGACTGGAATATAAGGATGCAGAAGTTATCATGCAGTTCAACACAATCCTGGTTAGACCCCACTTGGCGTTACTGTGAGAAGATCTGGGCACCACACCTTAGGAAGGATATGTTGGCCTTGAAGGGAGGGCAATGTACGTTTACAAGAATGATATCTGGACTTCAGGGGTTAAGTTATGAGGAGATATTATACAACTTTCTCTAGAATTTAGAAGGTTAAGGGGTGATCTGATCAAAGTTTTCATGATATTTCTGAGAATAGACAGGGTAGATGATGATAAACTGTTTCCGCTGGTTGGAGGATTTAGAACTAGGTCATTCTGCTGGCACTGACTGTAGCTGCCACCTCCCAGGCGGGCACGGTAACGTTACATAGAACATACAGTGCAGAAGGAGGTCATTCGGCCCATCGACTCTGCACCAACCCACTTTAAGCCCTCACTTCCACCCTATTCCCGTAACTCAATAACCACTCCTAAACTTTTTTGGACACTAAGGGCAATTTAGCATGGCAAATTCACCTAACCTGCTTGTTTTTGGACTGTGGGAGAAAACAGGGGCGCCCGGAGGAAACCCACGCAGACAGGGGGAGAACGTGCAGACTCCGCACAGTGACCCAGCGGGGAATCGAACCTGGGACCCTGGCGCTGTGAAGCCACATTGCTAACCACTGTGCTGCCCAAACTTGGGGGTGTCCTGCCAACATGCGGGTAGATGGTGGATCGCCTCTCCGCCACTGCACCCAAAAGCCTCTTTAGGTCACCCTCCAGAAATCATGGGGCTGCTCTCCTTGTGGCCGCCCTCCAGGTTTCCCCCCGGGAGTGAGTACTGAGGAACTGTTTAATTAAAGCTCCTCCAAAATTGCATTTCTCAGCTGAGCCCTGGGGCAGGCGAATCAGATGCCTGGCGAGTCAGGTATGGTGTGTATTACACGGGGGGTACACTAATTGCACCAAGTGGGGGAAGATGGTGATCGGGATGACGGGAAGCACACCGATTTTCACACCCAAAATTACATTTAGTAATTTTATGGGAAGTTCTGCCCAAAATATTTTCCAGCTTTTCTTCATGGAGATAAATTCTCACTCAGGTGACTCAGCATCCCAATGTTTTAATATTTAAGTGTCTACCGCCCTATGTTATTTTGCTTTGTTAAGGATCTCACACATTTAGACTGGAATTTATTTCCCCGTTTCTTTATTTTGCCTCTTAAGATACAACTTCAGGAGCCTTTGCAATGGATTGTGATACCTCCGATCTGCTCATTCTGTTAATCTCTCTATCCCCATCAGAATTCTTCATCAAACTTTACTTTCTCCAAAACCTGGAGTCACTAGCAAAATGTTGGCATCAGTTTACAAATAAAATAAATAAGAGTCTGTCGGTATTTTGGTCCCACTGACCTCACTGTTTACCAATGTCTCAACATGGCTTTGGTGGGATTGAAGGATGCAGTGTTAATGTCAGCCTACTTGTGACAATAAAGATTATTATAAATGCTCTGGGGACATGGGTTCAAATCCCACCATTGTGTCTGGTAGATTCTTGAATTCAATTGATGGGTAAATCTGGCTAATTGGAGCTCGTCTCAGTAACGGTGATGATAAAACTGCCATCAGTTGCTGTAAAATCCCATCTGGTTCACTAATGTCCTTTAGGGAAGGCAATCTGCCGTCCTTACCCTGTGTGAGCTAAATGTGACTCCTGATTCACAGCAATGTGGATGTGGACTACTGTGGCATGGGCCACAAACGGTGGCCTTGCCAGCGACGCACATATCCCCTGGATGAATAAATCGTTCACAATGTAATTGACCTGTTTGTGTGTATTTTTGCTTGACCAGCTCCTGGGCAGGGATCAGGTGACCCCACGTGTGCAGAGAACCCACAGAATCCGCAACCAAACCCTCTGGACAAGGAGTGCGGTTCTGAGACACAGGGGCAAATATATGAGCCCTACCCTGACTGGGACCTCCCCTCACGATCGCTGATCAGGATCCACAGCCCCAAGTGGTACGAAATGCCAGAACTCACCTCTCCGTGGGATGGGGAGCACCACGCCTGTTGTACAAAGCTGAAGGATTCTGAAAACCTCCGATTTGACGTAACCCTGCCGATGGAGAGTGATTGGTCTCTGTTCTGTCCACGCACCTATCATTGCCAAAGCACTGTCACTGGAATGGATCTGTCTGGAACGGTAGGTAAATGCTTCAGTATTAGCTCTTGTGCTTTCGCTTTGGGTGTCGAAGTTGTAGCTGAAACCATCAGACCAGGACTGAATCGTGGCGTTTTCCTCTTGTGTGTACAACCTCAGAATTCCCAAAAGCCCTTGGTGACCAAGGAAATGCTTTCAAATGCAGTCACTGTCGGTGTGAAGGGAAATATGTCAGCCAATGTGTGCATAGGGAGGTGGTGGTGAAGTGGAATCACCCGAGGACTATTCATCCAGGTAACGCTCCGGAACTCCCTGGGTTCCAATCTCACCACGGCAGATGGTAAATTTGAATTCAGTAAGAATGAAAAGTCTAATAATGACCATGAAACCATTGGCGATTGTCATGAAAACCCATCTGGTTCTTTAATATACTTGAAGGAAGAAAACCTACCACCCCCTTAGCAGACCCACAATGCTTGACTCTTAAACTGAGCAAGCTATGCAGTTCAAGGGCAATTAGGGATGGGCAATAAATGCGAGCAAGATGGTGATGCCTGAATCACAGAATTGTTACGGTGCCATTCAACCCATCAGCACTGGCTCTGCAAACAAGCATCTTGACTTAGTGCCATCCCCCTGCCTTTTACTCATACCCCTGCACACTGTTTCTATTCAAATAATCATCTGATGTCCTCTTGACTGCCCAGATTAGACCTGTCTCCACCGTGCATTCCAAACCCAAGCCACTCACTGTGGGAGAACGTTTTCTTCTCACATCACATTTGATTCTTTTGCAAATCACTTCAAATCTGTTCTTCATCCTTTTCCGAGAAGGAAGTTTCTCCCTGTCTACTCTGACCAGCCCCTCATGATTTTGAACATCTCTATTAAATCTCCTCTTGGCCTTCTTCTCTCGAAGGGAAACAGTACCAACCTCTCCAATTGCCATGTGAGAGAACCTTTAAGAACTGGGTGTTTATTAAATAGCTGTAGTGGATGTACCTTTAAGAAATGGGTGTTTATCGAATAGCTGCAGTGATGTCAGAGAGTGGGTGTAGCTGTGGGTGTAGCTGGGCAGTCTGTCTTTCACTTTCGTTATTGAGCAGGCAGCTACAGGGTGTTTTTAGTTTCGTTTTGAGAGCAGGATAGCTGCAGGCAAAGCAAGCAGCTGTATGAGGATCTCCCTGCAATCTAACAACTGTCTCCAGATCATTTGCGGATTTCAAAGTGATAACTGCTCTCAGTAGAGAATTTAAACCTGATCTCTGTGTTAAAAAGGGTCTTTCGTCTTGTGGATGTTGCAAGGAAATATTAAGGGTTACATATAACATATTGTATCTGTGGGGCTGATTGGTGTTGGTAGTTGTTAAGATGTTTACTATGGGTTTATAAAGGGTTAACTGTTTTCATAAATAAGCATGTTTTAGTTTAAAAGTACTTTAACTCTCTGTTGCACCACACCTGTAAAGCAGGCCCGTGTGCCCCCCATAACCACAATCTATTAAAAGTTGTGGGTCAGGTGAACTCCATGATACACTTTGGCGTTCTCTAAACCCTGGCCCATAACACAATCTATCCTTATAACTGAAATTTCTCATCCCTGGAACCATTCTTCTAAACCTCATCTGTACTCTCTCCAATGCCTGTATATTCTTCCGATAGTGTGACCCCCAGAACTATTCACAATATTCCAGCGAACATCTACCTAGTATCTTATATTGGTTCGACATAACCTGCTTGCTCAGGTACTGTGTATACCTAGTATTAAAGCCCAGAATACTATACGATTTATTAACCGCTGTCGCCAGCTATCCTGCCACCTTCAGTGATCAATTCACAGATACCCCCAGTCCCGCTGCTCCTGCACCCTTTCAGAATGCTACCCCATATTTTACATTGTCTCTCCATGTACTTCCGACCAGAATGCATCACCTCACATTTTACCGCCTTAAACATCATTTGCCAGCTATCTGCCCACTCCACCAACTTGTCGATGTCCTTTTGACGTTCTACATAGTTCTCCTCACAATTTACAATAGTTCCACGTTTTGTGTAATCTGCAATCTTTGAAATTGCCCCCTGCACATCAAGATCTAGATCGCTAATATATATCAGGAAAAGCAAGGGACCCGACACTGACCCCTGGGGAACGCCACTGCGAACCTTCCTCCAAGCCAAAATATAACCATTGACAGTCAATATCTGCTTTCCACTATTTAACCAATTTTGTATCCACATTGCTGCTGACCCTTTTATTCCATGAGCTATAACCTTTCTCACAAGTCTGTTGTGTGGCATTATATAAAGTGCCTTTTAAAAGTCCATGTACACCACCTTGTGGTGAATGTAACTTAGTAATTCACACTGTATTTACCAATACCATTGTAAGCGCAGTAGCATTATCTGACCACTATGGGGAGTAGCTCTGGGAATGCTCAGGAGTTTGTACAGGGCTCCAACCTTGGCTCCGCCCACGACTCCTCCCCCTAGACTGCTGTATAAATAACCGTGTCCAGAGCCAGTCTGCAGTTCATCGGAGAGTTCAACGGGTAACAGGCTGGCTCTGTAGTAAGTAGATTAAAACCACTGTTCATATCTTTTGTTTTTAAATAATTTTTATTGAGAAATTTTGATTTTATACAACATTGACGCACCTTAGTAAAATACCGAAAATAACAATAATATTAACAATCATATACATTCGCCCCATCCCCATGAACAACCCAGCATTTTAACAACAACGCATATTAACACACTATAAAGTTACAGAATAAACACTACAATAATGCACCCCCCCCCCCCCCCCCCCCCCCCCCCGGGTTGCTGCTGCTATTGACCCAGTTACCTATCTCTGAGCCAGGAAGTCCAAAAAAGGCTGCCATCGTTTATAGAACCCTTGTATTGATCCTCTCAGGGAAAATTTGACCTTTTCCAATTTTATAAATCCCGCCATGTCACTGATCCAGGTCTCCACACTTGGGGGCCTTGCATCCTTCCACTGTAGCAGAATCCTTCGACGGGCTACTAGGGACGCAAAGGCCAGGACACCGGCCTCTTTCGCCTCCTGCACTCCCGGCTCTACCGCAACTCCAAAAATCGCGAGTCCCCACCCTGGTTTGACCCTGGATCCAACCACCCTCGACACCGTCCCTGCCACCCCCTTCCAGAATTCTTCCAGTGCTGGGCATGCCCAGAACATATGAGCGTGGTTTGCAGGACTCCCCGAACATCTGGTGCACCTGTCCTCACCCCCGAAGAACCTATTCATCCTAGTCCCGGACATGTGGGCCCGGTGCAGCACCTTAAATTGGATGAGACTAAGCCTCGCACATGAGGAGGAAGAGTTGACTCTCTCCAAGGCATCCACCCAAGTCCCGTCCTCTATCTGCTCCCCGAGTTCCTCCTCCCATTTAGCCTTCAGCTCCTCCACTGACGACTCCTCCACCTCCTGCATTACCTTATAGATGTCAGACACCTTCCCCTCTCCCACTGTTCATATCTTAAAGCACGTGTCTCGTGAATTGATGGTTCCATCAATCAAGTCCGGCGGGGGTGGTGGTCTACAAAGTAAGTCTGTCCGGTGGTCGAACTGTCCGCTGTGATCTGCGGAGCACCGGGGCAGCCTCTTGCGGTGGCTGGATGGGTGTTGTGTGCTGGGGTACAATGGCAGACTCCAGGGAGGGTTGTGTCCGAGCTTCATACTCTTCTGGTTCGACCGGGGACTAGGGGCGCTGGGGGCCGGCCGGCACGTGTGCACGGAACTGGTAGAGCGAGCTCGTGGGCTCGGGAGCGCGAGGGGGCGGCAGCATTGGGTGTAGGGTGAGGGGTCCTTCTGTGGGGGTAGAGGGGGCGCTGGATCCGGCGGGTGCCAGATCCCGGAGGGATACTGTGTCCTGGTAGCCATCAGGGAACTCAACAAAGGCGTACTGGGGGTTGGAGTGGAGCAGCCGCACCTTCTCAACAAGGGGGTCGGTTTTGTGTGCCCTGATGTGTTTCCTCAGGAGTACCGGGCCCGGTGTCCTCAGCCATGCCGGAAGTGAGACCCCCGTGGTAGTGCCCCTCGAAACAATGAAGAGCCTCTCGTGAGGGGTCTGGTTGGTCGCTGTGCATAAGAGGGACCTAATAGCATGGAGCGTGTCTGGGAGGACTTCCTGCCACTGGGAGACTTGGAGCTTTATAGACCGGAGGGTCAGTAGGACGGTCTTCCTCTCCACCTGCCCGTTCCCCCTGGGGTTGTAGCTGGTCGTCCTGCTCGAGGCAATGCCCTTGTCGAGCAGGTACTGACGCAGCTCGTCGCTCATGAAGGACGAACCCCGGTCGCTGTGCACGTAGCTGGGGAAACCAAAAAGGGTGAAGATACTATGCAGGGCCCTAATGACTGTGTGGGAGGTCATGTCGGGGCACGGGATAGCAAATGGGAAATGGGAGAACTCATCTACGACATTTAGAAAGTAAACGTTCTTGTTAGTTGAGGGGAGTGGCCCTTTGAAATCAATCGCGAGGCGTTCAAAGGGCCTAGAAGCCTTGACCAGGTGGGCCCTGTCTGGTCTATAGAAGTGCGGTTTGCACTCCGCACAGATCGGGCAGTCCCTGGTGACCGCTTTTACCTCCTCGTTGGAGAGAGGCAGGTTTCGGGCTCTGATGTAGTGGGCGAGCCGGGTGACCCCGGGTGGCAGAGGTCGTTGTGGATGACTTTCAGTCGGTCAATCTGCGCCTTGGCGCATGTCCCGCGGGATAGGGCATCCGGAGGCTCGTTGAGCTTCCCGGGTCGATACTTAATATCGTAATTATAGGTGGAGAGTTCGATCTTCCACCGAAGAATTTTATCATTTTTTATTTTGCCTCTTTGCGAGTTATCAAACATAAAGGCAACCGATCTTTGGTCGGTGATGAGGGTGAACCTCCTACCTGCGAGGTAGTGTCTCCAGTAATGAATAGCCTCCACAATGGCTTGTGCTTCTTTCTCGACTGAGGAGTGTCAGAGTTCTGAAGCGGAGAGGGTACGGGAGAAAAATGCGACTGGTCTCCATGCCTGATTTAGTGTGGCTGCTAGAGCTACCTCTGAGGCGTCGCTCTCAACCTGGAATGGAGTGGATTCATCCACCTCCCGCATGGCCGCTTTGGCAATGTCCTCCTTGATGTAGTTGAAGGCCTGGCGTGCCTCAGCTGACAGGGGAAATAGTGTGGCCTTAAAGAGTGGGCGGGCTTTGTCTGCATATTGAGGGACCCACTGGGTGTAGTAGGAGAAGAAGCCCAAGCACCGTTTGAGGGCCTTGGGGCAATGGGGAAGGGGGGTTCTAAGAGGGGGCGCATACGGTCCGGGTCTGGGCCCAGGACTCCGTTTTCCACGACGTAGCCGAGGATGGCCAGTCTGTTTGTGCGGAAAACGCATTTCTCTTTGTTGTAGGTGATGTTTAATTTCTGTGCCGTCTGCAGAAAATGGTGGAGGTTGGCGTCGTGGTCCTGCTGGTCATAGCCGCAGATGGTGACATTGTCCAAGTACGGAAACGTGGCCCGCAGCCCGTACTGGTACACCATTCGGTCCATTGCTCGTTGGAACACCGAGACCCCATTAGTGACCGCGAAGGGGACCCGGAGGAAATGGAAGAGGCGGCCATCGGCCTCGAATGCCGTGTAATGGCGGTCCTCCGGGCAGATTGGGAGCTGGTGGTATGCAGACTTCAGATCCACCGTGGAAAAGAGCCGATACTGGGCGATCTGATTTACCGTGTCTGCAATCCTGGGGAGGGGATACGCGTCGAGGAGTGTAAATCTATTTATGGTCTGACTATAGTCGACAACCATGAGGAATTTTTCCCCGGTCTTAACGCCACCACCTGAGCTCTCCAGGGACTATTGCTGGCCTCTATAATCCCCTCACTGAGAAGCCTTCGGACCTCTGATCTGATAAATACCCTATCCTGCAGGCTGTATCGCCTGCTACGAGTGGCTACGGGTTTACAGTCCTTAGTGAGATTGGCGAAGAGGGGAGGGGGGAGATTCGCAGCGTAGCGAGGCTGCAGATAGTGAGTGGGGGCAGGGGCCCGCCGAAGCTGAGGGTGAGGCTCTTAAGATTACATTGAAAATCTAGGCCTAATAAGAATGGCGCAGAGGTCGGGCAAGACGTAGAGTTGAAATTTTGCATAGCTAGTGCCTCGTATTGTGAGTGTCGTGGCGGTGCGCCCCTGGATATGGACAGGGTGGGAGCCTGAAGCGAGAGAGATAGTTTGCTGCACGAGGAAAACGGGGAGCGAACAGCGTCTTACCAGATCTGGGTGTATGAAGCTCTCAATACTCCTGGAGTCGAAAATGCATGGCATGCTGTACCCGTTGATTTGGACCTCTGTCATCGAGTTTCGCAGATGCTTCGGGCGCGATTGGTCCAGAGTGACTGCGCTGAGTTGCGGGCAGTCGGCAGCTCGGTCAGCTGTGCTGGAGTGGCCTCGTGATGACTGCCCTCTGAGTTCGTAGTTGTACTCTTCCGATGAGTTGTCCGTGCATTGAGATGCAGATCGGGCCCCTGGATCGTACGTGGCGGGCGGTGAGGAAGATGGCGTCCAAGATGGCGGCCCTAAAGAGTCGCACGTTGCCGGCCGCGTGGTGGAGGTTTGCCAAGATGGCGGCCCCCATGGATCGCACGTGGCGGGAGGGGGCGGGGTCGGGGCATAGGCCGCACGTTTTGGGCCCCGCGGGCCTGCGAGTGAGGGGAGCGATTACTTCAAGTCGCTGGGGAGCTGGAAGCTGGGGCCCTTTCTGCGTGGCACACTCTCGCGTAGTGGCCCTTCCGCCCGCAGCTGCCGCAGGTCATGTTGCGGGCCGGGCAGTGCTGCCACGGGTGCTGGTTCTGGCCGCAGAAATGGCAGGCTGGAGCAGCATAGTGGCTGGCTGGAGCAGCATAGTGGCTGGCTGGGGCAGCACAGTGGCTGGCTGGGGCAGCATGGTGGCTGGGCGGCCGCGTGGCACAGGCCTGGGGGAGTCGCTGGTCGGGGGCCCATGATTGGGTCGCGGGGTCCGTGGGGAACGAGGTGAGGCTGCGGAAGGAGACCTCCATCATGGTAGCAATTTCCGCAGTTGTTTCTAAGTCTTGGGCCCCCTTTTCCAGCAGTCTTTGGCGCACATAATTAGACCTGAGGCCCGCTACAAAAACATCGCGTACAGCAAGTTCTCTATGTTCAGCCGCGGTAACCACTTGATGGTTACAGTCATTTGATAAATTATTGAGCTCTTTTAAAAATTCAGCGAGTGATTCTGTAGCCCGCTGGCGGCGAGTCGTGAACACATGGCGTGCGTAAACTTCGTTAATGGGCCTTACATACACCTTATCGAGTATCGCTAGCGCTGCAGTAAATGAACCGGCCGAGTGTAGTTGCGTAGAGATTCTGTGGCTCACCCTCGCGTGCAGTAGACTTAACTTCTGTTCCTCTGTTGTTATTGCTGTGCTCGCTTCTGCCAGGTAGGCCTTAAAGCACCGCAGCCAGTGGGAGAAGATTTCTTTTGCCTCTGCATCCTGTGGGTCGAGTTCCAGGCGTCCAGGCTTGAGGGCTGATTCCATGATCGATCCTGACTGTTCTTAAGTAGATTAAATTGATGGAACCATCAATTCATGAGACACGTGCTTTAAGATATGAACAGTGGTTTTAATCTACTTACTACAGAGCCAGCCTGTTACCCGTTGAACTCTCCGATGAACTGCAGGCTGGCTCTGGACACGGTTATTTATACAGCAGTCTAATGGGAGGAGTCGTGGGCGGAGCCAAGGGTGGAGCCCTGTACAAACTCCTGAGCATTCCCAGAGCTACTTCCCCTAGTGGTCGGATAACGCTACTGCGCTTACAATGGTATTGGTAAATACAGTGTGAATTACTAAGTTACATTCACCACACACCTCAACAGCATTATCCTCACCAACCCTTTCTGTTGCCTCCTCAAAAGAACTCCAGCAAGTCAGTTAAACACGATTTCCCCTGGAGAAATCCATGCTGGCTCTTCCTCGTCAGCCCACGTTTATCCATGTGACTACTAATTCTTCCCGAATAATTGTTTACAGGAGGTTGCCCATCACTGATGTTAAATGATGGCCTGTAATTGCTGGATTTATCCTTACAACCATATTTTAACAAAGGTGCAATTCTCCAGTCCTCTGGCACCTCCTCTTAATTGAGAGAAAACTGGAAGATTATGGCCACTACCCTGCAATTTGCATTCTCGCTTCCTTCAATATTCTTTGATGCATCTCACCCAGTCAAAGAACAAAGAACAACGAAATGTATAGCACAGAAACAGGCCCTTCGGTCCTCCAAGACTGCGCCGACCATGCTGGTCTAAACTAAAATCTTCTACATTTCCGGGATGCGTATCCCTCTATTCCCATCCTATTCATGTATTTGTCAAGATGCCCCTTAAACGTCACTATCGCATTTGCTTCCACCACCTCGTCCGGCAACGGGTTCCATGCACCCACTACCCTCTGTGTAAAAAACTTGCCTCGTACACCTCCTCTAAACCTTGCCCCTCGCACCTTAAACCTATGCCCCCTAGTAATTGACCCCTCTACCGTGGGGAAAAGCCTCTGACTATCCACTGTCTATGCCCCTCATAATTTTGTAGACATCTATCAGGTCGCCCCTCAGCCTCCTTCATTCCAGTGAGAACAAACCAAGTTTATTCAACCTCTCCTCATAGCTAATGCCCTCCATACCAGGCAACATCCTGGTAAATCTCTTCTGCACCCTCTCTAAAGCCTCCACATCCTTCTGATAGTGTGGCGACCAGAATTGAACACTATACTCCAAGTGTGGCCTAACTAAGGTTCTATACAGCTGCAACATAACTTGCCAATTTTTATACTCAATGCCCCGGCCAATGAAGGCAAGCATGCCGTATGCCTTCTTGACTACCTTCTCCACCTGTGTTGCCCCTTTCATTGACCTGTGGACCTGTACACCTAGATCTCTCTGACTGTCAATACTCATGAGGGTTCTACCATTCACTGTATATTCCCTACCTGTATTAGAATTTCCAAAATACATTACCTCACATTTGTCCGGATTAAACTCCACCTGCTATCTCACCGCCCACATCTCCAAATGGTCTAAATCCTGCTGTATCCTCTGACAGTCCTCATCGCTATCCGCAATTCCACCAACCTTTGTGTCGTCTGCAAACTTACTAATCAGACCAGTTACATTTTCCTCCAAATCATTTATATATTCAACGAACAGCAAAGGTCCCAGCACTGAACCCTGCGGAACACCACTAGTCACAGCCCTCCAATCAGAAAAGCACCCTTCCATTGCTACTCTCTGCCTTCTATAACCTAGCCAGTTCTGTATCCATCTTGCAAGCTCACCTCTGATCCCGCGTGACTTAACTTTTTGTACCAGTCTGCCATGAGGGACCTTGTCAAAGGGATTACTGAAGTCCATATGGACAACATCCACTGCACTATCTGCATCAATCATCTTTGTGACCTCCTCGAAAAACTCTATCAAGTTAGTGAGACACAACCTCCCCTTCACAAAACCATGCTGCCTCTCGCTAATACGTCAACTTGCTTCCAAATGGGAGTAGATCCTGTCTTGAAAAATTCTCTCCAGTAATTTCTCTACCTCTGACGTAAGGCTCACCGGCTTGTAGTTCTCTGGATTATCCTTGCTACCCTTCTTAAACAAAGGAACAACATTGGCTATTCTCCAGTCCTCGGGACATCACCTGAAGACAGTGAGGATCCAAAGATTTCTGTAAGAGGCCTCAGCAATTTCCTCTCTTGCCTTCTTCAGTATTCTGGGGTAGATCCCATCAGGCCCTGGGGGCTTATCCACCTTAAGTAAGTCCGGTGGGGGGGGAAGGGGTTATTGCTGGTGTCAGGCTGGCAAGACCCATTGGCGTAGGGTGGGGTGCAGGCAGGAGGGGGCGGTGTCAAGGGGTATGTGGGTCTGGCGTGGCGGAGCAGGGGGAGGGAAAACATCGGGGTAAAAACCTGGAGGGATACAACCTTTTGGGGGTGCGTCTCTGATGGTCACATGAGTTTATAGGGGATTACATCACCACCACCCCCGCACCAATCCCATGCCACCATAAATTTCTTGAATGGCTACCAGCCTGAGCACAATAACAGTTGACATGATCCTCTCCCACCATGGGTTAATTCCCCCAGTGGGGGAGGCCCTTAAATGGCCTCTTTAGGGCTTCGCCTGACCACTGGGTCTCCCGATCCCTCACCCACTGCTGGTAAAATTGAGGCAGAAATATGGATGGACGGGTAGTGACACCGTGGCATGGCACACTATTTACAGCCTTCCCAAAACTGCCAACCTGTCCCCATTGCTGCCCACCCGTCTCCCTAGGACTCTCGCTCACCGGAGACCTGGTGTCGATCCTGGGGCTGAGCCTCGGTGTATTACCAGATGCAGCCACCGTTCCCAATGGCACGACGGGCAACTGAGTGCCGTCAGCCTCTGATTGGCCGGCAGCTCTCAGAGTTGGTTTTCCTGCCCCGCTGGGGGTTTGATCGCCATACAGGCATTCAATCGGAAGCAGTAATGTGTTCCTACTGCCTCCCCCTACTGGTGAAAGGCGGAAGCTGCCTCGTTGGAACAAAATCCAGCCACATATATTAAGATGACGGTCATCCAAAACTTAGTGTGAGGGGAATGCAATGGTGATATGTGTCAGACCCAGTCCTATTCACTCATCAACTTTCTGATCACCGACATAGATTGGCTCCCAGTCCAACAAGACCACAATTTAAAATTACCATCCTTTGCCCCTCCCTAGCTCTTCAGCCCTCAAATTCTTTGGAGATTTCTGGGCTTTTTGTTCGTTTCTGATTTTTAATCACCCCATCATTGGCAGTCGTGCTTGAAGCTCTCTCGGCCCCAAGTGCTGGAAGTCCTCCTGAACCCTCTGCACATTCATAACTTTTAAATCTCTTTCAAAATTAGCTGTTGGAACTATCTCTATATTTTCTTAAGTGGCTCAGAATTGCATGTTGGACCAGAAGATATAGGAGCAGAATTAGGCCATTTGGCCCATCGGGTCAGCTCTGCCGTTCTTGATCAAAAACCTATCTATCTCTGACTGAAAGACACTCAGTGATTTGGCCTCCACAGCCTTCTGAGGCAATGAGTTCCACAGATTCACCACCCTCTGGCTGAAGCAATGCCTCCTCGTCTCTGTTTTAAATTATCTTCCCTTCAGCCTGAGGCTGTGTCCTCGGGTCCTAATCTCTCCGACTAGTGGAAACATCTCTCCAGGTCTCTCAGCATCCTGTAAGTTTCAATAAGATCCCCCCCCCCTCATCCTTCAAACGACTGGAAACGCTCAACAGGTCTGTCAGCATCTGTGGAGAGAAAAATATTTTGAGGCTGTGTGACTGTCCTTTAGAGCGATGGGGTGTTTGGCTACCTTAAGTGTCCTGTCTAAATGTAAGTTGTTGTACTACAACCTCAAAAACTGAAAGTAAATGGAATCTTAAAACAGCTTAGAATATGATCAACGCAAACGGTCAGTGAGTTTTCAGGAGAAATATTTGGTAATAGTGTTGAACCTCCGTTAAGTTATGATCACACTGGGTTTGGACAGGGGCATGTGTCAAATTTGCTTCACTATCGGTGTCCTTGCAGCAACTTTGTGCAATCTCTCTCACTGTTGACGCAGTCATGGTTGGTCAACCGAAGGGGAGGAGGAAATGGTGAAAGAATGAGTATGCGGGTGACTGGATCTTATCGCTTTTGCATCTTGGCTCACTCTTGGGCCCTGCACCTCTCAAATTCCACTACCTCACAGTGGGCATCAGACAGACGCCAGGTGGGACTGTGGCACAGGAGGTACATCACAGGATGTCAAAGGTATGATTACTCCCTGATTGCTTTAAGAGAGGGCCAGCAAGACGATGGCGGGTTGAAGGGCCTCCTTCTCTGCTTTGAATTCCTTTGTCAATGGTGTGGGTAGATATGGGGAGGGGAATACTCATGGTTTTTCAACAACCACCCCCCCCCCACCCCCCCCCCCCCCCCCCCCCCCCCCCTCCCCCCACCCCTACCCTTCACCCTCCAAAACCTATATTGTCGTGTTTTTATTTAAACAATCCTTTGGAAAAGGCAGACTTTAGCTGACTGGAAAGGACACAAGGACAATGGAAGTTTTCCCAGATGGGATCAGTTTGTATTCAACCGTAGGAAAACTGAATAGTTGAGCTTGTGATTCTGAATGTCCATCAGAATATTGTAGTGAATAGTCGCAAAGTTATTGATTGACAAGTCTATCAATAACGAGGTCTCAATAGACTAGTGATACATGACCAGTGCTTGGACTTCATGAGCATGGAAACATTGGAAACAGGAGCAGGAATTTTTTTGTTGATTCATTACTGGGATACAGGTGACCCTGCTGGGCCAGCATTTATTACCCATCCTAATCGCCCTTAAAATTAAAGGGCTTGCTAGGCCATTTCAAGAGTCATGATGCAGCGACCAAGGGTTTGGAGTCACATGTAGGCCAGACAGTGCGAGGATGGCAGATTCCACTTCAGGGCATGAGTGAACCAGATGGGTTTTTATGACGATCAATTCATGATCATCATTAGACTTTTAATTCCAGGTTCTTATTGAATTCATATTTTACCATCTGCCATGGTGGGATTTGAACCCAGGTCCCCAGAGCATTATCCAGGGTCTCTTGGTTATTAGTTCAGTGACAATACCACTACACCACCACCACATCCATTCAGGAAGAGACCATTCGCTCCTTCAAGGCTGCTTCAGCACAATGGCTTCACAGCTCCAGGGTCCCAGGTTCAATTCCGGCTTGGGTCACTGCCTGTGTGGAGTCTGCACATCCTCCCTGTATCTGCGTGGGTTTCCTCCGGGTGCTCCGGTTTCCTCCCACAGTCCAAAGATGCGCAGGTTAGGTGGATTGGCCATGATAAATTGCCCTTAGTGTCCAAAATTGCCCTTAGTGTTGGGTGGGGTTACTGGGTTATGGGGATAGGGTGGCAGTGTTGACCTTGGGTAGGGTGCTCTTTCAGAGCCGGTGCAGACTCAATGGGCTGAATGGCCTCCTTCTGCACTGTAAATTCAATGAAATTCTATGAAATAAACTTCACTATCCTCACCAATCTCCTTGCTTCCTGTCGTATCCCAAAATCTGTCGCTATCTGCAATCTGTTGATCTCTGCTTTGACAATACCTAATGACTAAGCATATGCAGCATTCACCATCCATTGAGTGATGATGCTGATTTTCATTTCATTTGCTTTTTTTTGAATAAACTAATATAAGTATCCAGTTTCCATTTCAATCCTATTGTGAAGTTCTCATTTGATAAGAAAGCCCTGGTTTAAGTAAGGTTCCCAATGAAAAGATGTTCCCATTCGCTAAGGATACAAGAACTAAGCGGCATAGATTTAAGGTTCTTGCCAAAGATGCTGGGAGGGATGTGAGGAAATATATTCTTACGCAGCAGGTGGTAATGTCCTGGAACTAGTTACCTATGAGGGTGCCAGGTGCAGAGATGATTAAAGATTTAAAAAAAAAAAAATCTTTATTGTCACAAGTACATTAACACTGCAATAAAGTTACTGTGAAAATTCCCTCGTCGGCACATTCCGGCGCCTGTTCGGGTACACTGAGGGAGAATTCAGAATGTCCAGTTCACCTAATAGCACATCTTTCGGGACTTGTGGGAGGAAACTGGAGTACCCGGAGGAAACCCACACAGACACGGGGAGAATGTGCAGACTCCGCACAGACAGTGACCCCAGCCGGGAATCAAACCTGAGACCCTGGAGCTGTGAAGCAACAGCGCTAACCGCTGTGCAACCTGCAGCCCACAGACATTGGAGTGGCACTTGAGTAAGATAAACCTGCAGGGCTATGGGAATAGGAACAATTGGATTCTTGGCAGAGAGCCAGCATGGGCCTTTTGGGCTGGATGGCCTCTTTCTTTGACGTAATAAGACCATAAGATATCGGAGCAGAATTAGGCCACTCGGCCCATCGAGTCTGCTCCACCAATCATGGCTGATATTTTCTCATCCCCATTCTTCTGCCTTCTTCCCATAACTCCTGATCATAATGACTTATGACTTACCACCATTTGAAGTTGATTTGCTTGTTATGGCAAGTACATATCCCAGGACGTCTCCAGAAGAAAATTTAGTCCATTTAATTTCTATAAGTTAAGCTTGTTTAAACCTTTGTTTGTTTGGGCTGTTTAGATGTGCACAGGAAGCCACTAATGCTAGCTTGGTACAACAACATCTGGACTGGGTTTATGATGTTCCGCCTTCACTTGTGTCTATGTGAGCGGTTGTAATATATGGTGTGAAATTATTTAATGAACTCAATTAACTCATCGGAAGGGGAATTGAGAATCTTTTTCACCCACAGAGTTGTCGAGGTCTAGGGCGCGATGGAAGCTGATTCCTTTAGTAATTTTAAGAGCAAGTTGGAGGAACTTATAGGAACATAGAACTGTACAGCACAGTACAGGCCCTTCAGCCCACAATGTTGTGCCGAACTAGTCTGAAACTAAGATCAAATCAACCTACTCCTAATCATTCTAGTGCACTCCATATGCCTATCCAATAACCGCTTGAAAGTTCCTAAAGTGTCCGACTCCACTGCCATATCTGGGAGTGCGTTCCACGCCCCAACCACTCTTTGAGTAAAGAACCTACTTCTGACGCCCTCCTAAATCTTCCACCATGAACCTTATAGTTATGCCCCCTTGTAACAGCTACATCCATCCGAGGAAAAAGTCGCTGAACGTCCATTGTATTTATCCCTCTCGTCATCTTATACACCTCAATTAAGTCACCTCTCATCCTCCTTCGCTCCAAAGAGAAAAGCCCTAGCTCCCTCAACCTTTCCTCATAAGACCTACCCTCCAATCCAGGCAGCATCCTGGTAAATCCCCTTTGCACCCTTTCCAATGCTTTCATATTCTTCCTATAATGAGGTGACCAGAACTGCACACAATACTCCAAATGTGGTCTAACCAAGGTCTTGTACATTTGCAGCATACCTCACTTAACCAAAATTGATCTATCTCCGATTGAAAATTGACAACTGTTCTGGCGTCAATTGACATTTGTGGAAACCTCTATCCCTCTTTCTGTGTGGAAGTGCTTCATAACATCTCTCTCTGAGAATGAGTAACTTACAGGATTGTGGACAGAAGACAATTGTGAGATTAAAGGCTGAATTTCTACCTGTGAGTCGGGTGTGCAGAGTTCGGTGACTTGGGGGTTCCATGAGACCGACATCTGAAAATGCCTGCCCGAGTTTCCAGACTGGGAGTGGGTTATAATAGAAGCTGGTTGCACAACTTTGGAATCCGTGAGGGTGATTCTGGGCTACAATGTTTAAAAAGGCATAATGAACCAGAAAACAACCCTCCGATCCTCAAAACCACACACTCCAAATGCCACATTCATGCCAACCCATGCCACATCATGCGCACCCCCCCCTCCCCCCCACAGACACACGCACACCTGCCATAGCTCCGAATACCATCCAGTCAAGCAGCACTGATTTATTGATGAAAATCCTCAGGTCTATGGCAACAGGCAGAGTGAAATAGCAAGCAATGATTTTACTTAGAACTCCAGACATTGTTTGGGACATTTGTCGGCTTGACGGCTCCCTTTGCCAGTCACTTTTGATGGTTCGTCTTGACACTTTTGATAAGTCCTCTTGTCAGCTCTGTTTGTCAGTTTTAATAGTTGTTTTTGTCAAGTTCACCACTGACTGAAGGCGGCACGCTGGTGCAGTGTTTAGCACTGCTGCGTCACGGCACCGAGATCCCAGGTTCAATCCCGACCTCGGGTCATTATCCGTGTGGAGTTTGCACATTCTCCCCGTGTCTGTGTGGGTCACACCCCAACAACCCAAAGATGTGCTGGTTAGGTGGATTGGCCACGCTAAATTGCCCCTTAATTGAAAAAAAAGAATTGGGCACATTTAAATTTATTTTTAAAAGTTCACTGACAGATCCAATAAGCTTGACAGTAATATGTTTATGCATATTTTACAAACATTGATCCTAATTTTAACAATTCCAAAGGGCACCTTACACCCTTCATCCCCACAAAGGGAACCTCGCCTCTCGCGAATGTGTCCCGGTATCATATCCAAATGGGTACACCTCCACAGGGCTATCAGGGCTACACAGAGAGATGCACAAAATTCAGACTTGCTCTTACCAGGTCTACTCTGTGCACTTTGGGTTTCACACTCCTACTCTACCAAAATCCACTGTGAGTGGAGGAAGCAGTTGCTGATTTAAATGGCCAGCTGCCTCTAACAAAATAAATCCAATCCCATTCCCATGAAAATGGGAAGTGCTGTGTCTGGAGGCGGGACTTCCAATTCCTGGGCTTTTCCACCATTTTCACTCGAATGTAGTGTTATGGGCCATGGTTTAGAGAACCCCAAAGTGTATCATGGAGTTCACCTGACCCACAACCTTTACTAGATTGTGGTTATGGGGAGCACAGGGCCCACTGCACAGGTGTGATGCAACAGAAATGGAAAAGTATTTTTTAAAGCAAAACAATGTTTATTCTATGAACTCAAGTTAACCTTTTTAAAACGTACAGTGAACATCTCAGCAACCATTAATTCAAATACAACCCCAAAGACTACAACACTAAGTAATCCTTTAAGCTTTCCTTTTAACATCCATACGACTTAAAAACAAAACCTTTAACAGAAACACATCAGGTTAAAGTCACTACTGAAAACATTTATAGTTCTGAATTCACCAAATGATCAAGAGATAGTCTTTTCATGGCAGAGAGAACAACAGTGCACCTGCTCTGTCTGGCTTCAGCTCCAACACTGAAAACAAAACTAAAACACACCCTGCAGCAAACAGCCTAAAGCGAAAGCAAAGAGCTGACAGACAGCCTAGCTCCACCCACACTCTGACATCACTGCAGTAATATGAGCACCAAACATTTCTTAAAGCGAAATTCTTACGACGGGAGATAATCTCCAATGTGGTGAAAATCCAGGCGAGAGTATAGCTGATTTAAAAGAGCTAGCATAGCTACCTTGGGCCAAATGGCCTTCACCTGTGCTGTAAGTTAAAGCAATTTTATGATTCTAAATATTTTAATGATCTTCTGAAGGAATGCTCACAGTGTTTGGGGGTCAGCTAAGGTTCAGTGGATAGCGATCTCACTGCTATGGTGTGGCTTCAAGAGCCATTCCAGATTCGTTAAGGCAGAATCTAAGCCAACAACCCCTGTGCAGTACTGAGAGAGTGCTGCATGGTCAGTACTGGAAGAGACCTTGTCACTGCCTGGTGAAGCCTCAATGCAAGTTCTCTTACCGGCCCAATCATAGGCAGCACATCCATGTCCTCTACAGCCTTGCTTGGTTTCAATCTTCCTGTCCTGGTTCTAATTGGTCACTGGAGCCTAGGTAGCTAATGAAAACATTCACAGTGGAACTGTGTTTATGACACCCAATTTCAGATAATCTTGTAAGGCAATGGGGAAAGAAAGATGTGTATTTGCTCGATTTTCATGGCCTTAGGATGTCCCAAGTGCCTTCTAGCCAATGCAGTACCTGTGAAGTGCAGCCACAATGCTAGATAATGTGCACCACACGCTCCCACATACAACAGTGTGATAATCATTAGGTAATAAGTATATCTGTCACTCACAATAATATTG
The DNA here is from genome assembly GCF_902713615.1 of Scyliorhinus canicula. Classification (NCBI taxonomy): domain Eukaryota; kingdom Metazoa; phylum Chordata; class Chondrichthyes; order Carcharhiniformes; family Scyliorhinidae; genus Scyliorhinus; species Scyliorhinus canicula. Next base: position 9,138,994 of record NC_052152.1, on the reverse strand, counting down.
ACCACTACATCGCTGATAATTCCCCCTGCTCTTCTGAAAAATAGCATCAGCGGGTCTTTCACATCCGCTTGAGAGAGCGGACAGAGTTTAATGGTGGCATCGCCAACATTACAGCATCCCTTCAGTGCGACACTGGATTGTCAGTCCAGATTTTGGTGCTCAAGTGTTTAAAAAAGGTGTTTTTGAGATGTGGGCGTCACTGAGCTGGTTTAGCACACTGGGCTAAATCGCTGGCTTTTAAAGCAGACCAAGCAGGCCAGCAGCACGGTTCGATTCTCGTACCAGCTTCCCCGAACAGGCGCCGGAATGTGGCGACTAGGGGCTTTTCACAGTAACTTCATTGAAGCCTACTCGTGACAATAAGCCATTTTCATTTTTCACTGGCTGGGCCAGCATTTTGTTGCTCATCCCGAATTGCCCTTGAACTGAGGCCATTTCAGTGGAGTGGGCTATTAAAAGTGTCATTCAAATGGTCATTGGATAGGCATATGGACGATAAGGGGATAGGGTAGAGGGACTTTAGAGGGGTTTCAGAGGACGGTGCAACATCGAGGGCTGAAGGGCCTTTACTGCGCTGTAATGTTCTATGTCTATGTTCTAAGTCAAGCATATTGCTGAGGATCTGAAGCCACATGTAGGGCAGAACAGGTAAGGACGGCAGATTTCTTACCCATAGGACATCAGTGAACCAGATGGGTTTTGACAACAATCGGCAATGGTTTTATTGGATTGGATTAGATTGGATTGGATTTGTTCATTGTCACGCGTACCGAGGTACAGTGAAAAGTATTTTTCTGCGAGCAGCTCAACAGATCATTAAACACATGGGAAGAAAAGGGAATAAAAGAAAATACATAATAGGGCAACACAATACAATGTAACTACATAAGCACTGACATCGGATGAAGCATACAGGGATGTAGGGTTAATGAGGTCAGTCTATAAGAGGGTCATTTAGGAGACTGGTGACAGCGGGGAAGAAGCTGTTTTTGAGTCTGTTCGTGCGTGTTCTCAGACTTCTGTATCTCCTGCCCGATGGAAGAAGTTGGAAGAGTGAGTAAGCCGGGTGGGAGGGATCTTTGATTATGTTGCCCCCTTTCCCCAGGCAGCGGGAGGTGTAGATGGAGTCAATGGATGGGAGGCAGGTTTGTGTGATGGACTGGGTGGTGTTCAGGACTCTCTGAAGTTCCTTGCGGTCCTGGGCCAAGCAGTTGCCATACCCAGGCTGCGATGCAGCCAGATAGGATGCTTTCTATGGTGCATCGGTAAAAGTTGGTAAGGGTTAATGTAGACATGCCAAATTTCCTTAGTTTCCTGAGGAAACTATGTTGACTTTTATTTCCAGATTTTTATTGAATTCAGATTTGACCATCTGCAATAGTGGGGTTTGAACCCAGGACCCCCAGAGCATTAACTGGGTTTCTGGATCACCAATTCAGTGACAATACCACTACCCCACTGCCTCCCCAAGTCTCTGGAATAGGACTTGAACCCACAATCCTTTGAATGCTAACCACTGTGTCTGTCACAAGTCTTCAATGGGAAAAGCAACAGGAGACTCTCAACCTGATCCTGCAACAATTTTAGTTTTTTTTAACCCTTGCAGCTGTCTAAAGACCCAACTATAAAGATTCGTTTTTGGTTGAATATCTACATATATGGTTTGATTTCGGTTAAATTTACACAATACACTGCAAACATATTCAAATTCAAATTCAACTAATCCAGGGTCAGTTTAAAGAGTAAAGCTATGCACATTTTTGTTGAGGAGATTAAAATGTTTGATTGTTGCAGGTCATGGGAGAATAATCTGTGACAGCTAGCTTCTTTCTAAATACTGCCATCACCCCCCCCCCCCACGAGGGGACGAGATAGAGTGGGCAGGATAAATTGTTTCCCTTGGTGGAGAATTCTAGAACCAGGAGAATTATAGACATAGATTCAAGATAAGAGTCAGAAGGTGTAGATGGGACATGAGGAAAAACGTTTTTACGCAGAGGGTAGCGGGAGTCTGGAATTCGCTGCCCGAGTTGGTGGTGGAGGCAGAGACCCTTAAGTCACCCCTCAGCCTTCTTTTTTCCAATGAAAATAACCCCAACCTATTAATTTGGTAACTGGGTGAAAGTGAGTGTAGGCAATTGGTATCCCATGTGCAGGGGCATGGGGAGAAAGCAGGGGACTGGCATACAGTGAATTGTCCGTTTGGAGGGTCAGCACACACGCAAAGTGTTGAATGGCCTCCCGGTGTGCTGTAACAATCTCGTGATTCTGTTTGTGATTCTGTTCGTGATTCTGTTCGTGATTCGACAGAAAGGGTCTTAACAGTTGAGCAGTATCTCACATTCACCCAGCCCAGGCTTTGCTGAAGGAGGTCATTGGCTGATTCATTCTCCCTGCCTCTCAACGCGTCCTGACTCATACCGCATCAGCGTCTCACCATACATCAATGCGCAGTTGAAGATATTTCACCACCAAAATCACGCTAATGCTGTCAGTGCGTACAAAGTCATCAGTTCTTTACTGGAGATGCTTTATGGATAGGGCAATGAAAGGAAATGGTGAAACACGGGAGGAAATGTAATATCACAAAATCCTTCCAACAGCTCTTCCTCTATATAAATGTACACAAGCACATAGATACACCAATATACAGTCACACCCATCTGTACAAGCACAGGACAATACAGACTCATATCGACATACAGAAACATATATGCATTTTTTGCAGCACATCCAAATCTGAAGCCTTTGTCACCTGAAGGACAAGGGCATCCGACACATGGGAACACCACTACCTGTAAGTTTCCCATCCCAGCCACACACCATCCTGGGACTATATCACCGATCCTCCACTGCCGCTGGGCCAGAATCCTGGAACTCCCTCCCTAACAGCACAGTGGGTGTACCCACTCTACATGGGCTGCAGCGGTTCAAGAAACCAGATTTCTCAAGGGGAATCTGGAATGGGAAACAAATGCTGGTCTTTCCAGTGATGTCCACATCCCTTGAACAAATAAAATGCAACACGTCCATTTACACACACGGAGGCATAGATAAACGCACATAAACACATGTCAATAAACAGATGTTCTTCTTCATCTCCTTCCTTCCACCAAAGCACACACATCTCCATGTTATGCTTCCTCTCCTTTCTGAATATGTATTCATCCCGTTCCCGCTTCCCTGCCTTTCACAGACACCGCCATGCTCTACCATCTCCTTCCTCCCAATTGCCAATCCGCTACTGTACCCATCCCTCGCACACCCATTTCTGCCACTTCCTGACATGCCCATTTCCCACCTCCGCCCCCTCCCCACACAGGGAAGACAGTGGTGTCCTGGAATTGTAACTGGACAAGTCAGTTAGAGATCGAGGGTAATACTTTGGGGACCTGGGTTTGAATCCCACCATGGGAGAAGGTGGAGGTTGAATTCAATCAATACAAATCTGGAATTGCGTGAAAACACTGTTTTTTATCATGAATAAATGCTCATCTCTTTCACTAATGCCCTCGAGAGAAGGAAATTTGATACAGTCTGGCCAATATGTGATTTCAGATCTAAAACAAAGTGGTTGACTCTTAAATGGTTGAGCAGGCCACTCAGTTGTATCAAACTGTTGGAAAGTCAATCAGGAATGAAACTGAACAGACTAGTTGTCATCGACCCAGGATTGGAAACTACAACAGATAACTCAGCAAAATCCTCCTTACTATCATCTGAGGGCTTGTGCCAAAATTGGGAGAGCTGTGCAGAGGCTGGTCAAGCAACAGTCTGACATAGTCACACTTACGGAATCATACCTTACAGATAATGTCGCAGACACCACTATCACCATCCCTGGGTATGTCCTACCCCACCGACAGGACAGACCCAGTAGAAGTGGGCAGCACGGTAGCACAAGTGCATAGCACTGTGGCTTCACGGTTCCAGGTTCGATTCCCCACTGAGTCACTGCCTGTGCGGAGTCTGCACTTTCTCCCCGTGTCTGCGTGGGTTTCCTCCGGGTGCTCCGGTTTCCTCCCACAGTCCAAAGACGTGGAGGTTAGATGGCTTGGTTATTATAAAATTGCCCTTAGTGACCAAAAAAAATTAGGAGGGGTTATTGGGTTACGGGGATAGGTTGGAAGTGAGGGCTTAAGTGGGTCGGTGCAGACTCGATGGGCTGAATGGCCTCCTTCTGCACTGTATGCTCTATGACTATGACTGCTGAAAGTGGCAGAATAGTGGAATGCAGGTGGGACGAACCCTCAACAGCAAACCTGCGCACCAGGAAGACTCAGGTCATCAGGTCAAACATGACAAGGAAACCTCCTGTTGATTACATGTGCTCTGCATCCCCTTCTCCCCTGCTGCTGCTTCTCGACTGATGAATCAGTACTCTACATACTGTGGGTCATTGATCAGAAACTGAACTGGACTAGCCACAGTAATACTGTGGCTACCAGGGTAAGTCAGAGACTAGGAATCCTACAGGAGGACCTCACCTCCTGACCCTCCAAAGCCTGTCAGCCATCTACAAGGCACATGTCAGGAGTGTAATGGAATACTCTCCACTTGCCTGGATGAGTGCAGCTCCAACAACACTGAAGAAGCTCAACACCATCCATGAAAAAACAACCCGCTTAATTGCTCCTCCTTCCACAAACATTCAAACCCTCCACCACCGACGAACAATGGCATCCGTGTGTATCCTCTACAAGATGCACTGCAGTAACTCACTAAAGTTCCTTCGTAGCACCTTCCAAACCCACGACCACTACCATCTGGAAAGACAAGAACAGCAGATACCTGGGAACCCCACCATCTGGAGGTTCCCCTCCAAGTCACTCACCATACTGACTTAGAAATATATCACTGTTCCTTCACTGTCACTGGGGCCACATCCTGGAACTCCCTCCCTAACAGCACAGTGGGTATACCTACACCTGAAGGACTGCAGCGGTTCAAGAAGGCAACTCACCATCACTAGGGATGGCCAATAAATGCTGGCCTAACCAGCGACGCCCACATCCCCGTAAATGAATTTAAAAAACATAAAAAACTCCTCCACGTTGAACAACATTTGGAGGGAGCACTGAGGATGGAAATGACAGAGAATTTACTCTGGGTGGGGGACTTCAATGTCCATCAGCAAGAGTGGCTCCATAGCACCACTACAGCCTGAGATGGCCGAGTCCCAAAGGATATAGCTGCTGGACTGGGTCAATGACAGGCGGTGAGGGAACCAACCAGAGGGAAAAACCTACTTGATCTCTGCCTGCACCAATCTACCGGCTGCAGATGCTTCTGTCCATGACGGTATTGGTTGTTGTGATAAATGCTCATTCCTTGAGGACAAAGAATCCTATTTTCACATTTGACCCACCATCATTTTGTATGGCACTCCCTCCATGCTAAATAGGATAGGTTTCAAATGGATCGGGCAACTCAAAACTGGAGACGCATGAGGTTCTGGGTAGCCATCAGCAGCAGCAGGATTGTACTCAACCACAGTCTGTGGTCTGCGGCTCCATTTCAGACACAACATCAGGTATGTAGGCATCAAGAGAGACTGGAGGGTCACAGCAGGCTGGCTCGCGAGGAACCTCACGAGGGAGCGAACTCCAAGAGTGAATGTGATCCAAATGCCGCCACATCAGTTGTCCCCGGACAGGAACTTGGTTAGAGACTGGTCCTGTTCGGCTGATCACAATTCCAGAGAGCCAGCGAGCACCGTCGCTGAAGTTATGAACGAATTCCGTGTCGTGAGGTGCAAAGTGACGGAGAGGCCGACGTTGAACTGGGCACATTGTATAATTTGAAGAAAGAATTAGATCGAGCTCTTGGGGCCAAAGGGATCAAGAAATATGGAGGGAAGGTGGGATCGGGGTATTGAACTTGATGGTCAGCCATGATCACAATGAACGGCAGAGCAGGCTCGAAGGGCTGAATGGCCTCCTCCTGCTTCTATTCTATACGTAATCTGGGTCCGGGGGTGGTGCTGGAAAGAATATTTGTAAGCAGCCAATAATAAGGCCCAGCACTGAATCCTCGCAGATGTAATTGCCAGGATTGCCTTCATAGAATGCACGGTGCAGAAGGAAGCCATTCGGCCCATCGAGTCTGCAACAGCACTTAGAAAGAGCTCCCTAGCTAAGCCCACACCTCCACCCTATCCCCGTTACCCAGTAACCCCACCCAACCTTTTGTTTGGACACTAAGGGGGCAATTTAGCATGGCCAATCCACCCAACCTGCACATCTTTGGCCTTGTTTCCACCGAAGAGGCGCAGCAACAGCTTGTCATCCGTGAAGATAAAGAAATGGTGGCCATAGACGTACTGATGATACCATGTGACACCACATATGACCGTCAGGCCCTCCTTTTCTATTTGGGCAGATTTTCTCTCAGCCACAATCAGCATCTGGGAGGCAAAGGCGATCCGACGTTCACGGCCATCGCTTGTCTGATGAGACAGAACTGCCTAAATCCCATAAGGCGAAGCATCGCACGTGACGCACAATGGTTTTGAGGGGCCGAGTGTGTCAACACGCCCGAAGAGAACAACCGCCATTTCACCTTCTCGAACGCCTCATCCTGGGCCTTGCTCCATTCCCGTGACTGGAGCATCTTGAGGAGTAAGTGAATGGGAGCCAGAACGGTCACCAGATTTGGAATAAATCGGCCGTAGTAATTTACTATACCAAGAAAAAAAACGAAGCTCGGTGATGACTTGCGGGGCGGGGGCCATTTTGGCGACTTTCACTTTCTGAGCAACAGGATGCAGACCTTCCTGGCCCACCCAATTCCTCAAATATATTACTTCCTTTGCGTGAAACATGCACTTTGTGCGGCGCAGGTGGACCCCAAAACTCCGAAAAACATTTCAACATCGCCTCAAAGTTCTGCAAGTGTTCTTGGTCTCTGGTTCCCTTGACCACCATGACATCTAGGTCAACTGCAATGCATGGCAATCCACGCAGGATGTTCTCCATGATGTGCTGGAAGATTGCGCACTGTGAGGATACTCCGAACAGAAGCCGGTTGTACTCATAGAGACCCTTGTGCGCATTGATCATGAAGTACCTCTGTGGTGATTCATCGAGCTTTAGCTGTAGATAAACGTTCCTCACATCCAATTTCGTAAAGCCACCGGCCAATGTTGCATACAAACCCTCGATGCGGCGTAAAGGATAACGTCTAATCTTGAAGCCGTGTTCACTGTCAATTTATAGTCTCCACAGAGGCAGGCTATTTTATCCAGCTTCATGACAGGGACCACCGGTGTCACCCACGTGGTGGAGTGCACTAATGATGCCAAAACCCTCCAAATGACAAAGTGCAGTCTCAATTTTCTCCACGAAAGCATAGGGAATTGGGCGGGCACCAAAATATCGGGGTTGGGCTTTTGGGTCCACCTGGATCTTGGCCACGGCCCCTTTAATTGTATCCAAGCCTGGCCTGAAATCCTCAGAGAACATGCTCAGTATCGCACACAGACCACCAGATCCCCACTGGAGGATATACTGCCAATCTAACAACACCTGGTACAGCCAATCACAGCTTAACAGGCGAGGGCCGCTTCCGTTCACAACAATGAGGGGAAGGCGAACTGATTGGCATCCATAATGTACCAGAGCAAGGTGCCCCACAGCATTTTGGTGTTCCCCCGTATAAGTGGCCAAACGAACCACTGTGTAAATGAAAGTCAAAGAGCGAACACATCGTTTTATAAGTTCAATGGTGCTCTGCGCCACGACAGAAACGGCAGCTCCAATAGCCAACTCCATTTGGAGCATATTCACCCGTATCACATGGGGTGATGTCAAACAGTTCAGCTGCACCTCAGCCTCATGCTAGGCCTCTTCTGGGTCATCCAGATGCAAGGCACAGGCCCCGAGACGCCTCAGGCCTGGCCCTCCTGCTGCCTGCGTGTACGCCTAGACTGACGGCCACAACTTGCAAGTGGGCTCCTTGTCGCCCGTTTAATAAGGACACATGGAGTGAAATAAAGAAATGGCATTTCATTTGCACACAATATTTTTAAAAATAAATTTAGAGTACCCAATTATTTGTTTTCCAATTGAGGGGCGATTTAGCGTGGCCAATCCACCTAATCTTTGGGTTGTGGGGGTGAAACCCATGCAGACACGGTGAGAATGTGCAAACTCCACACTGACAGTGACCCGGGGTCAGGATTGAATCCGGGTCCATGGCGCCATGTGGCAGCAGTGCTAACCTCTGTGCCACGTGCCTACACACAATATTTACACAACCTGGTAGATCCCAACTGGTTTCCTGTTCTGGTTGGTGCCTTACTAGCCAACCTGATATACAGAGGTCAATAGAGACCCCCCCGCGGTTGGCCGCTAATGGGCTGACGTCCGCCCAGCTGGGGCTCATAAGAACTCAGTATAAAAGCCGGCCAGGATAGGGACCGGTATGTTGATTGTCCCAATGGGGCTTTACTCTGTAAATATATTTGCTTCAATAGGCAGACTTTTTGTGACCGTAAATAACTCGATGCTCACCTTACCGCTCGGCTTCCTGGGTTTGACAGTAATATATCACCATTCCTTCACTGTCATTGGGTGAAAATCCTGGAACTCCCTCTCTAACAGCACTGGAGATGTACCTACACCACATGGACTGCAGCGGTTCACTGAGAGCCATAGAATCATGGAATTTACAGTGCAGAAGGAGGCCATTTGGCCCATCAAGTCTGCACCGGCTCTTGGAAAGAGCTCCCTATTTAAGCCCACACCTCCACCATAACCCCAAAACCCAGTTATCCCACCTAACCTTTTTTTTTTCGACACTTAAGGGCAATTCAGAGTGGCCAATCCACCTATCCTGCACATCTTTGGACTGTGGGAGGAAACCGGAACACCCGGAGGAAACCCACGCAGACACGGGGAGAACGTGCAGACTCTGCACAGACAGTGACCCAACCCAGAACCCAACCCAGAATCGAACCTGGGAGCCTGGAGCTGTGAAGCAATGGTGTTAACCACTGTGCTACCGTGCTGCCCATTCAAGGTGCCTCACATTTCATTCTCAAGGACATTTACTGATTGGCAGTAAGTGCTGGCTGAGCCAGCTGCACCCATACCCTTCAAAGAATATATACAAAATGAGTCAATTGAAATGATACTTTCCCTCCGTGTGTTAATGCTTTGCGTGAGGCAGTTCAGTTGGATGATAATTGGATTCTTAATTCCAGGGACATTATTTCAAATCCTTCATAAGATAATACATTTCCTGAAACATTTTCCTCGAGGCACCTTTTTATTGTCTTTTACCAAGAAAGATTACAATCAATTCTCCACAGTCTCCAAGTTTTTTGGAAGTTAGAAATCTCATGGAAAACATAGAAAATACAGCACAGAACAGACCCTTCAGCCCACGATGTTGTGCCAAACCTTTGTCAGAGATCAAGAACAAATTAATCTACACCCCATCATTCTACCGTAATCCATGTACCTATCCAATAGCCGCTTGAAGGTCCTTAATGTCTCCGACTCAATTACTTCCACAGGCAGTGCATTCCATGCCCCCACTACTCTCTGGGTAAAGAACCTACCTCTGACAACCCCCCTATATGTTCCACCATTCACCTTAAATCTATGTCCCCTTGTAATAGTTTGTTGCACCCGGGAAAAAGTCTCTCACTGTCTATTCCCTTCATCTTATAAACGTCTATCAAGTCTCCCCCTCATCCTTCTCTGTTCTAATGAGAAAAGGCCGAGCATATTCAAGCTTTCCTCGTAAGACCGACTCTCCATTCCAGGCAACATCCTGGAATCAATATATCTTCATCATTTGCTGAATTATCACATGCATATTTTACAGAGTCATAGAGGTCGACAGCTCAGAAAAGGCCCTTCAGCCCATCACGTCTGTGCCGGTCAAAAGCAATCACCTTGGTATTCTAATCTCATTTTCATTTGCCCGCAGCCCATTGTCTTGTAGGCCTGGGCATCGCAAGTGTGCACCTAAATACTTTTTAAATGTTACGAGGGTCTCTGCCTCCAGCACCCTTTCAGGTAGTGAGTTCTAGACTCCCATTACCCTCTGGGGTTTTCCTCACATCCCCTCTGAACCTCCAGCCCCTTACCTTAAATCTATGCCCCCTGGTCTTGATCACTCGACCAAGGGGGGAAAGTTCCTTCCTGTCTACTCTATCCGTGCCCCTCATAATTTTATACATTTCAATCATGTCCCCCCCTCAGAGACAACAGTTGATAAATGATTGATAAAGTGGATACAAGAATGTTACAATTGGTTAAGGACTACACAGATGAAAAAATGGATAACTTGAAATTTATTGTTAGTCTGTGTCAAGCCAATTTGCTCATTTTACTGAGGCAGCTGACACTAAGGCCCAGATTTTGCCACGGTGGAGAGCTTCTCTGTTGTGGCAAAAATGGTGGATGAGCCTGGAAATTCTAAGCCCCACTTCTGAAGCAATATTTCTTATTTTCACCGGGGCAGGATTGGAGCCAAGAATTACATCCGCAAGTGCTCAGTAAAGGAAGCAGCTGGCCAATTAAATTATCAGCTGCCTCCACGGAAGTGGGAATATGGTTGGACAAGAGTTTGCAGCCTGGAGTGTACAGACTAGACCAGGTACCAGAAAGTCTGATCCTGGAGGGTTTTTTTTTGGATAATCAGGGTATCTCTTTGGAGATGCAAGTACCCCTTTGGATAGGGTCTGGGGCACCTTTGGTCGAGGAAAAGAACCCTTTGGGCGAGGTAGAGCACTCTTTTGTATTGTCCAAAGTGGACATGATTGTGTGTGAAAAGGGCATTAACCCATGGAACTGTCAAACTGTCAAGAAACTGTCAAAGGCTACTAGGTGAGTTGGCATGGAGTAGGTAAGGGTAAAGGGTGGTGGGTAAGGAACATGGGTTGCCATGAATTGGAAGTAACTGGAAATGTGTCAAGGGTGTTTGGGTTGTGGGGGTCATAGTGAGTATGAGGGGCTATGGGGTAGGTAGAAGGACATGAGTTGGCATGGGGCTATGAGGGGCAATGGAAGCTAAGGTCCCAGGCCACAAACCAGGCCAACACAATCTGAAAGATGACGGAGAGTTCAGACACTTGAACAGACAGAGATGAGGAATAAGAGCCATTCATATCCATCCATCGATCCATGGAGTCCTGACAGTGCTGAAGGAGGCCACTCGACTCATCAATTGTGCACCATCCCTGTGAAGGAGCACCCTACCCAGATTGCGAGCAAATGCAGAGAGCTTGCAGAGTAATCCACACCAAATGGTGATCAACTCTGGCAGGACATATTCATGGAGGTTTAATCACATGACATCTCACAACCAGCTGCACCATTTGGTCAAATGACTCCAAGGCTTTTCATAATTAACATACAAAAGTTTTCAAAGAAAATTTAAAAAACTCCCTGTTTTTTTAAAGGCGTGTACATTTTTCCCTGGTTTCTCAGAGCATAATGTCAAATTCAATGATGGGTCAGTGAAAATGATCTATAATCTGTCACTTTAAACACCTTCAAAGCAGGTACAGCACGGGGTTAGAGGCAAAGTAAAGCTTCCTCTACACTGTCCCCATCAAACACTCCCAGGACTGGTACAACTGGGGTTAGATACAGAATAAAGCTCCCTACACTGTCCCCATCAAACACTCCCAGGACAGGTACTTCACGGGGTTAGATACAGAGTAAAGCTCCTCTACAATGTCCCCATCAAACACTCCCAGGACAGGTGCAGCACAGGTTTAGATACAGAGTAAAGCTCCCTCTACACTGTCCCCATCAAACACTCCCAGGACAGATACAGCACAGGGTTAGATACAGAGTAAAGCTCCCTCTATACTGACCGCATCAAACACTCCCAGGACAGGTACAGCACAGGGTTAGATACAGAGTAAAGCTCCCTCTACACTGTCCCCATCAAACACTCCCAGGACAGGTACAGCACGGGGTTAGATACAGAGTAAAGCTCCCTCTGCACCGTCCCATCAAACACTCCCAGGACAGGTACAGCACGGGGTTAGATACAGAGTAAAGCACCCTCGACACTGTCGCCATCAAACACTCCCAGGAGAGGTACAGCACGGGGTTAGATAATGAGTAAACCTGGCTCTACAGTATCCCCATCAAACACTCCCAGGACAGGTACAGCACGGGGTTAGATATAGAGTAAAGCTCCCTCTACACTGTCCCCATCAAACACTCCCAGGACAGATACAGCACGGGGTTAGATATAGAGTAAAGCTCCCTCTACACTGTCCCCATCAAACACTCCCAGGAGAGGTACAGCACGGGGTTAGATACAGAGTAAAGCTCCCACTACACTGTCCCCATCAAACACTCCCAGGAGAGGTACAGCACGGGGTTAGATACAGAGTAAAGCTCCCTCTACACTGTCCCCATCAAACACTCCCAGGAGAGGTACAGCACGGTGTTAGATAATGAGTAAACCTGGCTCTACAGTATCCCCATCAAACACTCCCAGGACAGGTACAGCACGGGGTTAGATATAGAGTAAAGCTCCCTCTACACTGTCCCCATCAAACACTCCCAGGGCTGGGACAGGATAGATTCCTCTACTCTGTCCGTGTGGTAGTGTTAAATAGGACAGAGTGTTGGGAAAGTTTGTGGCGAAGGAAGTGAGGTTGTAGGCTGGAGTTAAGAGAGATCAATTATCAGATCTCTCTTTTTTATTATATCCTGCCTGGAAATGAAGCTGAAAGTTAAATGCCACAATGTAATCTGAAACTTTTCAGAACATTTCAAATTCTTTTTCAGTTAGTATCTAATAATCGGGAGAAATAATAAATGGTAACGAACCAAATAATGCAGTACTCGTTAAGAAAAACACTGGTGCGAGGATTTTGAGATTTGTTGTGTGGAAATTGCTGTTACTTTATATGTTTGTGGAAATTGCCAAGGCATCTCATTTACTGATACTGGGTCACTCACTTCTCTTGTTCTTGGTCAGAAGTTGCCAGAGATGTTCCTCTATCTCAGCATGACAGATAAAGCTTCCGGCTTCTCTAAGGAAGTCAAGTTTTAAGTCTGATCTGACACATTGTGGTTTCGCGACAGTTGCTTCCCCAGCTCTTGTTTAGCCTGAGCACCGTTTCTGTTTCCTTCACGTCAGGGGGTTTAATCAAAGCTTGGAGAAATGATCCGGCGGAAGGTCTCGAATGCTTCGGATAAAGAGAAATGCTTGAAGCCGAAGGTAAGTTCGATGCCGAGGGAGTGTGAAAAACCCTTGCTCTGTCAAAAAAGGGGAAGCATCTTATCTGAGTAGGTGCGATTTGCCGGCAAGAGTTTACAGTCGACGGCTTTGGGCATTGAAGCCACCTCAGTGAGACAGCCTAAAATGCACGCTGAGCTTTTGACTCTGCCGTGAACATAACAAGATGGTAATAAGCTTTAAAGTTGAACAACTAAGGGAATTTCTTTGTTGGTTCATTGAGATTCTATAGAATGGCAGTGCCTGAGAAAGGGTTTGGCACCCTATATAATAGGTGTGATTGGATAGCTTCAATGGGCTAAATATGTTGGGGTTTAATCCATTCGGACTCCTCAGTGTGAGGTGGTTTGATCGATTTTGATTCTATATAATGGGAATGAGCATAAAGATATCTGGTCCATGGGATTTTATATAACGGGTGGCACGGTAGCACAGGGGTTAGCACTGTTGCTTCACCACGCCAGGGTCCCAGGTCCGATTCCCAGCTGGGGTCACTGTGTGAGCGGAGTTCGCACGTTCTCCCCCGTGTCTGCGTGGGCTTCCTCCGCGTGCTCCCACAAGTCCCGAAAGACATGCTATTAGATGAATTGGATATTCTGAATTCTCCCTCTGTGTACCCGAACAGGCGCTGGAGTGTGGCGACTCAGGAATTTTCACAGTAACTTCATTGCAGTGTAAGCCTACTTGGGACAAGAAAGATTATTATTGTTAATGGGGGAAAAATGAAGGGTTTTTATTCAGAGCTACATGGTAATAATAAAAATAGTTTACTGTCACAAGTAGGCTTCAATGAAGTTACTGTAAAAAGCCCCTAGTTGCCACATTCCGGCGCCTGTTCGGGGAGGCCGGTATGGGAATTGAACCCATGCTGCTGGCATTGTTCTGCATTACAAGCCAGCTGTTTAGCCAACTGTGCTAAACCAGCCCCGGGTAAGTGGGTGAACTCATGCCAAGTGGATCTGAGGCATAAAGACCAGGACGTGTCTGTCTTGCTCAACCAGATGGTGTTCAGGGCATCTGAGCTGGACAGGGATCAACGCGGCGAAATTCTCGCTGCTGATCATTCTTTGGTGGCCTCAATGTAAAATGTGCTCAGACACGGATGCCGATCAATGCAGCACCAGGTTTGGCTCCCAAAGTCCCATAGCTTTCCATCGTTCGCGGTCAGCCGGCGCTGCATTCTGCCCCGAGGTGCTCTCCATAAGCCTCTCTGCATCTCGAGCTGTCTCCCTTTCTTTAATAATAACCTAAGGTGTTCCTTGTAGCTTTCTGACCAAGATTGTGGTTACCTGTCCTGATGTCTCCTGATGGGGATCCCTGTGAAATGCTGCTTCATTATTCTCCTGTGTTGGGATTTGCTTCCACATTAAAGATCTGTTGCTGTCTGGACTCAAACTTGAAGAGCGGCCACTTGGCAGGGGAGCTGCAGGGTAATGATCACCTGCAGAATCCAAATTCAGTGTGACTGAGTGTCTTTGGATGGGGAGAGAAGGCACAGTATAAAAATAGGGATAGGGGCTGGCGGGCAGGGAGTGAATATGAAATCTCCCCTGAATAGCATGTATACTTCCTGAAATCGGTTGTAGCTTCAAAATGTTTTAACTATCCAATTCACCGAAAACGATAAACAAGTCTCGGGCCTGTGTGCCGGGGGTTTGCGAAGCTAACCAGGATGAATGATCACTGAGCTCTCAAATTTGTTGTATTCCACTGCTCTTTTCCCAATGCCCTGCATGTTCCTTTTGCCTTTTTAATTTTTTTATCCACTTCACCCTCTCGGGCAGCATATTCCAGGTGATAACAATCTGCTGGGTAAATAAATTCTTGGCACCTCCTCTCTTGTTCTCTTGTCGACGATCTGAAATTGGCGTCCTCTTCTCAACTGGTGCACGCTTTTCTCTTTTGACTAACAAAACCCCAAGATGCGACACCACATCAAAACCTCTTTGGCACTGCACCGATCAGTGTTTCACCATCTTTGATCATTTTAGTGCTAAAATCCATCAGCTTTCAGTTGCTTCATTGTTTACCCATGTCAGCTGGCCTGGTACAAGGTTTCTGTGTGGCGTCCACAGTACCAGGAGCATGGGGGACAAGAGAAGGCCATTCAGCCCCTTCAGTCAGCTCCAATATTTGATGAAATTCTGACCGGATTGTGTCTTCCCAACGCAATCTTGATTCCGTAACCCTCATTCCCTCACCCGACAAAAGTTTGTCACGTTCCGTTTTGAAATGTTCAATTCACCCTCAGCCTTCACAGCTGATTCCCACTCCCTTGCGTATGAAGATCTGCTTCCTGACGTCTGTCCTCAATGGATTGGCTCTAGTTATAAGCCGATGTCCCCTTGTTCTGCTCTCTGCCCACAGGGAGAAATTTTTACCTATCCTTTCAAATCCTTTAATCACCTTAAACGCATCAATTAGATCACCCCTTAATCTATACTCGCAGAATAAAACCTAATCTATTTAATTAGATTAAATTAGATGTAGAATTAGATATAGCTCTTCGGGCAAAAGGGAATATGGGGAGGGGGGATGGAGGCGGGATCAGCCTATAGAATTGATGATCAGCCATGATCGTAATAGAGTGATAGATGTTTACAGCATGCAAACAGGCCCTTCGGCCCAGCTGGTCCATGCCGCTCCATTTCTATTACTAAGCTAGTCCCACGTGCCCGCATTTGGCCCATATCCCTCTATACCCACCCTTCCCATGTAACTGTCTAACGGCTTTTAAAGGAAAACCTTGTACCCACCTCTGTCACTGCCTCTGGCAGCCTGTTCCAGGTGCTCACCACCCTCTGAGTGAAATAATTTCCCCTCTGGTCTCTTTTCTATCTCTCCCCTCTCATCTTAAACCTATGCCCTCTAGTTCTAGACCCCTCTACCTTTGGGAAAAGATGTTGACTATCTTTCTTATGTATGCTCCTCATTATTTTATATTTTATAAGATCACCCCTAAGCCTCCTACGCTCCAGGGGAAAAAGTCCCAGTCTATCCAGCCTCTCCTTATAACTCAGACCATCAAGTCTTGGTAGCATCTTCGTAAATCCCTTCTGCACTCTTTCTAGTTTAACAATATCCTTCCTGGGTGACCAGCACTTGTCGTAATATACACACAGGTATATGATGGTGCACAGACAGGCAGTGATTGACACACAGGATGACCAATGAACACGGCAGCCAATCACCAGACAGGACACAACCACTATAAAGCCAGAGGGCACTAGTTTTCCCGATCTCTTGGGATGCAGCCTCTGAGACAGTCAGAGCCCGTGAGAAAGAACTAGAACATACACCATGTGCTAGTAAGATAGTCTGGTCAGGTTAGCCTCAGGTCTCCAGTCAACTCAGCATAGTGTCAACCCACAGTTAAAGCATGTATGATAGTTAAGAGTTCAATAAAATCGAGTTGCATTTCTTCAAGTATTGGAAGCCTGTCTCTCTCACTGCTGCAGTAAACGCAGTCCTCGCAGACCCAGCAGACCCAACACATCAACACTGAACACAATATACCATGTGTGGTCTTATCAATGTCTTGTACAATTTCAACAAGACGTCCTAACTCCTGTATTCAATATTTTGGCCAATAAAACCAAGCATGCTGAATGCCTTCTTCACCACCCTGTCCACCTGCCACTCCACCAATGACAGGGCAGACAGGAAGGGCCGAATGGCCTCCTCCTGTTTCTATTTTCTATATATATTTCTATGTAACCTGTCCTTTGTAATTTACCCTTTTAGCCCCGGTATCATTCTCCACGTGATCCTCTCTTGAGGCCAATACATATTTCACTGAAGTGTAAAGAACTAAATGCAGTTACTCCCCATCAGCTGTAACTAGAGCATTTATTTATTGCAGGAAGTTAACATCTAATTTATTTTCCTTATTATCCTTTAAAATCCACTCTCGGAATCACAGAACTGTTATGATGCAGAAGAGGCAGAGTAGCACAGTGGTTAGCACAGTTGCTTCACAGCTCCAGGGTCCCAGGTTCGATTGTCGGCTTAGGTCACTGTCTGTGCGGAGTCTGTACGTTCTCCCTGTGTCTTCGTGGGTTTCCTCCGGATGCTCCGGCTTCCTCCCACAATCCAAAGATGTGCAGGTTAGGTGGATTAGCCATGCTAAATTGCCTTTAATGCCCGAAGGCATTGGTGGGGTTACTGGGTTACGGGGATAGGGTGGAGGCATGGGCTAAAGTGGGGTGCTCTTTCCAAGGGCTGGTGCAGACTCGATGGGCCGAGTGGCCTCTTTCTGCACTGTAAAAAATTCTATAAGATGGCCATTCAGTCCATTGTGTTTGCACCAGTTTTCTGAATGAGCAACTCAACCATTTCTATTCTCCCACCTTCGCCCCGTAACCCTACACATTGAGCATTTTCAGATAACAGCCTAATTTCCGTTTGAATGTTTTGACTGATCCTGCCTTCACCATGCCCCCAGACAGTATATTGCAGACCCCAAACATTTGCTGCGTGAAAACGTTACTCCTCATTGTCCCTCTGGATTAGAAAACACTTCAGATGTTAAATCTGCACTCTCTCATTCTCAATCTGGTCATGAATGAGGACAGGTTTTCCCTCTCTGCTCCCTCATGATGTTGAATACCTCTATCAAACCTCCTCTCAGCCTCCTTCTCTCACAGGAAAACAGTCTAAAATCTCCAATCTATCTTCATAACTTTAGTTCTTTGTCCCAGGAACCATTCTCATGAATCTTTCCTGAACTCTCTCCAATGCCTGCACATCCTTCCTGAAGTGCGTCACCCAGAACTGGGCGCAATGAGATTGAACTAATTAGTGACTTATACAAGTTCAACCTCCATACTCTATTCCCCTCTTAATAAATCCCAGGATACTGTATGCTTTCCTAACTGCTCTCCCCACCTGTCCTGTCACCTTCAGTGACTTATGCGCATATACACCAGGGTCTCTCTGTTCCTTCACACCCTTTAGAGTTTTATTCTGTATTTTATACTGTCTCTCCCATTTCTTTTTACCAAAGTGAATCACTTCATGTCTCCCTGCGTTGAACTTCATCTGCCACCTATCTGTCCATTTTACCACCCTGTCTCTGTTATTTTGCAGTTCTACATTACCTTCCTCACAATTCACACTGCTTCTGACTTTTGCCTGATCTGCAAAATTTGATGTTGTGCTCGGTGCACCAAGATCCACCTTCTGGCAGCTCCTTGCTGAGTGATGTTTCGCAACACCCACCGGCTGACATATTGGGCTGGATTCTCCGCTTCGCCAGCAGCACACTCATGCCCGCGGACTTCCCGACGGCGTGGGGGCGCCCACAATAGAAAACCCCATTGGCCGGCTGCCGGGACAGAGGACCCTGCTGGCCGGCGGGGGCGCGCAACGCACCAGAAAATGGGTGCAGTGGGATGCAGAATCCCGCCCATTGTCTTCTCATATCAAGTAGCCATGGAGTCCGGTTTTTTGTACAGATTTATGAGCACCTGGCACACTAGGATACCTGACATAAACAGTTTCCCAACTCCGTGCTGAGTTAGGTGAACTCAGCCTGACTGGAGAGCCTGGCATGAGGTGTCCGGGGGGGGGGGGGGGGGGGGGGGGGGGGTGCGCGGAGAAGAAGAATGGGCAGAGTACAAACTCCTGTTGCCCATCCTGGACTGTTTGCCAGTTACACAGAATTGTGCGGAATTTCAGGAAAGGAACAGGCATGCGGCCCATATGGTCCATGCAGAGAACCATGGTGGATTGGGGCCTGTGTCCTCGCTATATGTAATTTACTGGGTGAGTGAGTGAGTGCTGCACTGCCAGAGGTGCCATATTTTCAGATGTTAAACCAATGCCCCGCGTACTGCCAGTTCAGAGTAATCTAATAGATATTGTGCCACAATTCAAAGAACTGGCCAACAGTCAACCAAAGACAAAATAAAATTATTTTAAACTGGTAATGGGTATTATTGCTTTTTGCTGGTTGCTAATTAGCTGCTGCATTTCCCTGTGTCACACCAGTGAATGTGCTTCAAAGGTAAGTAATTGTCTCGGGAAGGTGTTGGGACATCCGGACAAGGAGAAAGATATTATATAAATTCCTGTTATAAGACTGCCTGTATCACAACATTTCTTTGTGTGAAGCATTTTGACATGTACCTTGGGCGAGTGGCATTATTGTTTCTTTCTCGCATCCATTTCTGTTGCCAATTCCGTGAACCTTCACCACTATCTTTCCATGACTAATACCCTTCCTATAATTGGGCACCTAGAACTGTGCGCAATATGTCAACTGCTGATGCTTTGCATTGATGGGAGACTCCACGTTGTTCAAGTATGTCCAAGTTGTAACTTACTGTCGCCATCTTCTCGAATGACTGAAGAGCTTGACGTCCACGGAGCTGGCAGTTCATGCTGTCATTGTTGGAGCTTCGAGGAACTTGGGTAGCTGTGCCAGCCCTGGCATTTCTCTGGAAACGTCCGATGTTGCGAGTTTGCCATAAATGGTCCTCAAAACATGCTGAACCAAATTTGTACTGCATAGAAAGCGTCAAACGTTAAAGCATTAAAATAGGCCATTGGCTACGTCAGTTTCAAGCTGTTGTATCTGCTCCAAATAAGTCTCCTGTCACCTTCATTCTAATAATAATCTTTATTAGTCTCACAAGTAGGTTTACGCTAACACTGCAATGAAGTTACTGTGAAAATCCCCTAGTCACCACACTCCGGCGCCAGTTCGGGTACACAGAGGGGGAATTCAGAATGCCCAATTCACCGAACAGCACATCTTTCGGGACCTCTGGGAGGAAACCGGAGCACCCGGAGGAAACCCACGTAGACACGGGGAGAACGTGCAGACTCTGCACAGACAGTGACCCAAGCCGGGAATCGAACCTGGGACCCTGACGCTGTGAAGCAACAGCGTACCCCTACCAACTCAAAAACACGTCAGAACATTTAAATTTACTTTTGCTTCTCCAAGCCTTTGATGTTCACCACATGTGTCCCATCCTATTTGATGGTTTTGGAAAGTTAATATGAAAGTAATGCTCAGAGGTCGTGCTATATTGGATTTAGTGGTCCTGAAATGATTAGGAAATCCCCTAGTCTGCCACCATCGGTGCAGTGTGATTTTCAGCCATTCTCTGCAGGAATTCTCCCATTCAAATAAGAGTCATAAAGGTTTACAGCACAGAAATAGGCCCTTCAGCCCATTGCATCTGTTCCAGGCACCAAAGTGCCTTTAAAACAATGAAACATCCCAATCTGCTTCACAGGAGCGACTATCAAATCTAATCTGACAGTGAAACACGTGGGGAGGAATAGCTGGAAGAGGGAAGTTTAAAGGGGAGAGCAATGTGGAGAGGCCTAGGGAAGGAATTCCAGAGCTTCGGACCCAGGCCGCTGAAAACACCGGCCTCAAACTTCGGAGGAAACCAGATGCTCGAGTGGACAGAATTGGAGAAGTGTGGAGATGTTGGATGGAGGAGGTTACGGAGATAAGGTCCTGTAACAGCAACTATTGTGGTTGTCAGACCAGCACTATCTCTGAAATCTGTCAAACTGCAACAACTGACACACGCGGACATAATCTGTTTTCACCCCCCTTGCTGCTACCAGGGTCAAACTGCTGTTGCAGATGTTCGTGCACATGTTCGGAGGCGCTGGTCTCCTCACCCTCCCTCCACAGAAAATGTTACCCACTCCCCTTCTATGGTCACCAGTTTTTGCTGCCAGTTCTCACTGTCACCACCTGGCTGACTAGGACCTGTGGGCACCGGTGGATCATCGAATAGTGCGGCCAACAAAAATATACCAAGAGTCAGAAATTTGGTGCCGTGGAGCTGTTGTAATCCTGTCCCTAAACCCTGGTCATTCTGAGGGAAGAGGCTGCTCGTGGAGATGGTGCAGTCAATAGGTTAACTCATAGAATCATACAAGTTACAGTGCAGAAGGAGGCCATTCGGCCCATCGAGTCTGCACCGGCTCTTGGAAAGACCACCCTACCCAACCCCACACCTCCACCCCATCCCCATAACCCAGCAACCCCACCAAACACCAAGAGCAATTTTGGACACTAAGGGCAATTTATCGTGGCCAATCCACCTAACCTGCACATCTTTGGACTGTGGGAGGAAACCGTAGCACCCGGAGGAAACACACGTGGACACGTGTGCAGACTCCACACAGACAGTGACCCAAGCCGGGTATTGAACCTGGGACCCTGGCGCTGTGAAGCAATTGTGCTAACCACTGTGCTACCGTGCAGCCCTTTGATGTTGGCAGGAGTCAGTGCTGGTCTGGTGAACTGAGCTGAAGCCAAAGGCCATGGATGAAGATGAATACTTTCCCGGCATCTCTGTCTTCGTTCCTCATGATGTGGAGATGCCGGCGTTGGACTGGGGTGAGCACAGTAAGACGTCTTACAACACCAGGTTAAAGTCCAACAGGTTTGTTTCAAACACTAGCTTTCGGAGCACTGCTCCTTCCTCAGGAAGACTTCTTACTTCGTTCCAAGGGGCTTGTGTTTGCTCTCTGCTTCTCCGCGAAGGTTGTTAGTTGATGTTGACACTGACCAGTTTTGTCAGCTGGTTTGCATTGTGGGATTGGTAATGTGGAGGAGAAGAAGGGTGGAGATTTGGTTTCTCATTGGCCGAATAATCAGTCAGCCCAACCTCCCTGGCTGTAAGTGCAACACTTCTCTATCGCAGTGACAGCCACAACTCGCGTTCACATCGCGCCTTTGACGTTGCAGAAAGTCCCAAGGCACTTGGCAAGATCGAGAGCAATAAAAACATTTTTTGACACTGAGTCGAGGCTTTGGTCCAAGAGGGAGGTCTCAAGGACCACCTCACAGGTGGGTCAGAGGGATAGAGACAAGGAGACGTTTAGGGCATAGGCCACCTGAAGGTAAAGCTGTGGAGCAATTAAAATAGATTATAGACAGGAGGCCTGAATTTGAGGAGTGCAGATATCACAATGGCTGGTAGCGCTGGAGGAGATGACAGAGAAAGGCCGGATTAGGCCATGGAGCATTTGTAAACAAGGAAGAGAATATTAAAATTGAGTCATTATCAGACTCGGAACCATTGTAGGTGACCACCTGATAGCCCGCGTAGCAAGGCATTTCTTCAACACCTTTCACTTCACAACCGTTGTTGTGAAGAGTAGTCCCTGTCGGAAATGCAGCAAACCATTTTCGCACAAGCAAGTTCCCTCAAAAAGCAACTTGGCAGGTCATCTGTTTCTAACAGTTCATTCTCTGGCAGCCTCCCACTTCACGCACCGACGCTCTGTTGCCTTGGTTCTCAACTCTGTGTTAAACATCAAAACACAAGCAAAGTATTGCGGATGGTGGCATCTGAAATACAAACAGTAGGTCCGGAAGCAATCAGACCAGCTCAGTTCTGAAATAGAGTCATAATGGACTCGGAAGGTTAACTCTGTCTCTCTCTCTCTCTCCAAAGATGCTGCCAGCCGTGCTGAGTATTCTCAGCATTTTCTGTACTTTTAAACATTTCTGTGTTAATAATTGCCAGCACGTGACTCAGGATTCCACTTTGACAAGACAGCCTCTGCAGCATTGCTCACAGGAAGGCAATGGGCTGAGAAGGTGTCGTTCAGTTAGAGCCTGGCTGATCTGCATCTCAACTCTATTTAACCGCATTTGCTGATATCCCCTTGTTACTGTTAATCAATAAAAATCGCGATCTTGAGCTGACTTGTGAGGCTCGGTGAGAGGGCAGTTCAATCGCCCACTTTGCTGCCAGCTTGGAGTCACGTGTAGGCCAGGCCGGGTAAGGGTGGCAGATTTCCTTCCCTAAAAGGACATTAGTGAACCTGGTGGGGTTTAACAATAATCAGCGATGGTTGTGATAGTCACCACATCAGAGCAGTGGGAGTCCTTCGAAAGGGTGGCAGGAGGGGGAACCTTCACAACATTGGAGGAGCATTGAGATGAGTATTTGAAGCGCCACAGCACGTACTGTAATCAAAGAGGAGTCGCGAAAAGGTAAGTAAAGCGAAGTTTATTTCCTACCCGTGGTGAGGAAATACAGCAGCAAATAGCCAGCCAGAACCGTGCGAAGATGCCCGGCTGTTACCTCGGGGGTTTATCGAGCCCCGCTGTTGGGCCTCCGCCCCTCAGCAGGGGAGCTCGTACTCCACGATCTCCACGGGGCGGTCGATCGGGTCCCTGTGGTTCTCGTGAGGGTTACAACAGCACACAGGCTGCAGATAAAGTACCGGAAAATGGGATTAGTACAGGTAGATCCTTGCTGACCAGTGCAGACACGATGTGCCGAAGGTCCTCTTGTTGTGCTATAAAACGTTATGACTGTGTCCATGGCATAAGCACATAAGAACTAGGAGCAAGAGAATGTAATTCAGCCCCTTGAGCTCGCTCCGCCATTTAATACAACTGGGGCTAATCTCCTCTCGGCCCCAACTCCACTTTGCCGCCCACTTTCCATAATGCTTCAACCCATAACTGATTAAAAATTTGTCGATCTCTTCCTTAAATTTACTCAATGCCTCGGCATCCACCGCACTCTGGGGTAATGAATTCCACAGAATCACCATCCTTTGAGAGAAGTGTTTCTCCTCATTTCTGTTTCAAATCGCTTATTATAAAACTATTGGGCGGGATTCTCCGGCAATTGATGGGGCGGCCCGTACCAGCACCAAGAACGGCGCGAACCACTCCGGCGTCAGGACGCCTGTAAATTGCGGAATCTTCTGCACTTCTGGGCGTTAGGCTGGTGCCGGAGGGGTTGGCCCCGCGCCAACCGGTGGCGAAGGGCCGCCGTGGGCCGGCGCGAGTTGGCACATGCGCAGGACTGCCAGCATGTTCGCTTCACATGTGCATGGGGTTTCTTCTCCGCGCCAGCCATAGCGGAGCCTCACAGAGGCCGGCGCAGGGAGAAAGAGTGCCCCCATGGCACAGGCGTGCCCGCAGATCGGTGGACCCCGATCACGGGCCAAGCCACCGTGCCCCCCCCCCCCACCCCCTCCCCGGGGCCAGATCCCCCCACGCCCCTCCGGGGACTCCGCAAGCCGCCCTCCAAGCCAGGTCCCACCGGGATGGACCTTGTCTATTTCACACCGGCAGGACTGGCTGAAAACGGGCGGCCGTTCGGCCCATAGGGGCCCGGAGAATTGCCGGGGGGAGGGGGGGGGCTGCTAACGGCCCCCGACTGTCATGGCGTGATCCCCGCCCCACCCCAAAACTGGCGCACGGGATTCACGCCGCCCCCCCGGCGATCTCCGACCTAGCGGGGGGGTCGGAGAATCCCGCCCATTACCTCTGGTTTTAGGATGGCCCACAAGGGGAAACATCCTCTCTCCATCTACTTTTTCAAACTCCTTTATCAACTTACATCCTTCAGTTAGATCTCCTCTCATTCTTCTAAACTCTACAGAGTATGGCGCCTAAACTGTTCAATCTCTTTTCACAAGACAAACCTCTCATCTCCGGAATCAATGTAGTGAACCTCCTCTGAATTGCCTCCAATGCCACTACATCCCTCCTCAAGTAAGGGGACCAAAAGTGTACACAATATTCCAGGTGCAGTCTCACCAATGCCTTGGAAAGTTGCAGCAACGCTTCCCTACTCTTATACCCTATTTCTTCATCTATAAACGCCAAAATTCCATTTACCTTCTTTATTACTTGCTGTACCTGCATACTCATTTTCTGCAATTCATGCACAGGGACACCCAGATCCCTCTGCACTGAAGCACTCTGATGTTTCTCTCCATTTCGATAGTAAGTTGCCTTTCCATTTTTCCAAACAAAATGGATGACCTCACACTTATCCATGTTCAACTCCATCTTCCAAACTTTGACCCACTCACCTAACCTATCCATATCCATTTGTAAATGCCTTATTTCCTCATTGCAAATTACTAACCCACCTATTTTAGTGCCATCTGCAAATTTGGCTTTTGTAACTTCTATCATTGAATCCACAGCATTAATATATATTGTAAATAGTTGGGGTGTGAGGATCAACTCCTGTGGCACCTCAGTAATTACATCTTGCCAACCAGGAAAAGACCCATTTATCCCAACTCTCTGCTTTCTGTTGGTTAGCTAAATCCTCTCTAATAAATTACCTCTAATCCCCATGTCATCTTACCTTGTGTATTAACTTTTGTGTGGCACCTTACCAAATGTCTTCTGGAAGTCCAGATATACTACATCTACAGTATCCCCATTATCCACTTTGCATGTTACAGCTTTGAAGAGCTCTAGCAAATTAGTCACACATGATTTATCCTTCATAAAACCATGCTGAGTCTGATGGACTTTCTAAATGTCCAGTTATAATGTCCTTAATAATTGATTCTAATGATTTCCCAGTGACAGATGTTAATCTAATCTAGAGAGTCTTACTTTCATCTCCCTTTTTGAATAAGGACGTTTGTTACATTGCATTTTTCCAAACTACTGAGACCATTCCCGCATCTGGGGAATTTTGGAATATTACAATCAATGGATCCACTATCTCTGCTGCCACTTCCTTTAAGATGCGAGGACCTTAGGATGTAGGCCATCAGACTCTGGGGACATGTCTGCCTTCAATTGCAAGTGTTTGCAAAGTACTTTTCCCCTATCAATGATGATTGTTCGAAGGTCCTATCTTTCTAATATCTCTGCAAAACCGGCTGCTATTAGAATGGTACTAATATCCTCCACTGTGAAAACTGAGGCAAAATATGGACTGAGTGTCCCTGTCATTTTTGTGTTCCCCAGTATTAACTCCCTAATCTCATCCTCCATGGGACCAATGTTCACTTTAGCTACCCTCTTCCTTTTTAATTATTGATAGAAGCTTTTGCTATCCTTTTTTATATTTTGTGCTTGTTTTCTTCCATAATTTACCTTTGCTCTTTTATTATTATTTTTATTAACCCTTTGTTGATCTTGAAATGTTTCCCAATCTTCCAGCCTGCCACGAACCATTGCAATATGGCGTGCCCTAGTTTTTGTCTTTATGTTGTCTTTAACTTCCTTGCTGAGGCATGGATGTTTTCCCCACTCTTACAATCTTCCTTTCTCTATGGGATATATTTTAGTTGGGAGGAATTGAATACCCCCTTAAACATCTGTCACTGCTCATCAACTGTCCTACCTTTTAATCTTCCTGCCCACTACACTCGGCCAATTCTGTGCTTTTAAAAATCGTGAATCTGACGTCGTGGCTGCTGAGCGAAAGAGGGGGGTTACGGAAAGTGTCCAACATCAGCACAGTGTGCTGACAGTTACGCTGCTCGCCGGGGGGCTTCTGCCAGGGCTGGGAGGGTGGCTAGGATGTGGGCTGTGGGGTCAGGGTGGACGGGACGAAGCACCATTGCTGCGGTCTGCAAGGCAGCCATGCATCTGCGCATGCTGCTGACTGCCCATTGCGAACTAAGGGCCACGGGTAATTTGGGTACCCCCCCCCACCCCCCTTCTCCCAGGGCACTCCCCTCGGTGCCGTCTGGCTCCAGCCAACCCATCAGCTGTCTGGGCGTGCTCCAGCACAACCAGTGCCACCTAGTTGGCTGGGATGAGTGTGTGTGGGGGAGTGTAATGTGTATGTGCGGCTGCAGCTTGTCAGCCTCCCGAGCGTCAATCACGGACCCGGTGAATCCCGCACCGTTTTTCATTGGAATCGATTGTGTTCCACGTGGCACTGGTGCTATCTCTCCAAAGTCACTGAATCTGTCCAGGTGCGGCTCCAGTTTTGCTGTTGGAAAGTCCACGAATCCGGTTCCGGCGTCAACTCTCAAGAATGGAGAATCCAGCCCACGGTATCCCTAAGTGCCTGGAATGTGGCTTCAAACTTCTTGAGTGAGACTTTTTTTGCATGATGCGAGACAATCTGATGGCTCTGCTGATCATTGCTCGGCACAACATCGAGGGCCGAAGGGCCTGTTCTGTGCTGTACTGTTCTATGTTCTATGTTCTATGATGGAGATGATGGCTCCTGACCCAGCGATGAACACTATCCACTGAACCACAGCTGAAACAAGTGCCGGTTTTCGAGAAATCAATTTGAACAGACGTACACCTTACTGAAAGTGATTCATCATTTGGCGTGTAATTCGTTTTACATTCACATTGATAAATTAACACACGTCGCACCCAGCCTGTTCAACATTCACAGCGCCTGACCCTAACCACAGCTTCACTTTATATTCGGACAAACACAAATGTAACAGATGGAGTAGCTCATCGAGGAAGAGGAGTGCGAAGAGAAGTAGGTGGGTCTGATTCAGAGGCATGTCAGCTAATTTGGACCATCGAGCTGTTAAAAATAATTCACGCTTCAGCTAGTGGACGGTAGGGAACCTTGCACAGCTATCAGATTGAATCGCATTGTGAAAACAAAAACCCGTCAATGCTCTCCTTACAAAATGAATCACATTGAAAGGCATTGACTGTCAAACAAACAGGGATGTGCATTTACAATTTTGTCAAAATATTGAACCAAGAGGATCAGCACCAATGCGTTTTTGAAACCCTGCAAGGAAACGTATAGAAGTCATTACATAGAAAGAGTCCATGTGACCCATTCAGTCTGCGTCAGTGTTTACCCTACACCTGAGGAAATATTCTGCTTTACCACGTTCACATGTACATTTCCCATCTCCCTTCAATCCATTATCTCACACCCACTAATCTAATCTAATCTCTTTGGTCAATATGGTTTCTGCTTTAATACAGGCACACTTACAATATAGTAAGTGTCATGTCAGAACACAACAGCCAATCTGCACACGGCAAGATCCAAATAACAAACAGATCCATCCTCAGTCTCTTAAGATTGATCTTGTATTTAAGACGCCCACAATTCTGGAACCAGTCCGTGGTCTCTTGTGCCGTTAAAATGGGGTTGGCTTACACGCCACGTCGACGAATGATCTGCAAACTATGGTAATTGATGGAAGGATTAGAGGGAGGGGGTAGGATAATCCTTCACTCAGAGGGTGGCGAGGGTCTGGAACACCCTGCCTGAAACGGTACAAGAGGCAGAAACGCTCGCATTTGAGACACACTTGAGGTGTTGTAACCTACTGGGCTATGGGCCAAGATCGGGAAGGTGGAATAGGATTGGATATACATGATGGGCCAAAGGGCCCCCTTTAGTGTTGTAAATATTTCTGTATGACTGGATATGACAGCAACACCCTCTCCTCCTCCAGATGCAATAATCTAGTTTAATAACCTGAATGCAAAATTATAGTTGTTCCTCCACATCTGCATCAGCCAGTGGAAAGGGAGAGAGAGAATTGGATTGGATTATTTTCACAGTTGAGTTACTGCTTCAATGACCTGTGCACCTAATAGACCTGAATCATCTCTGCTCTCCCGCTGCACCAACCTGACTTCCATTCTCATTGTTCTATTGCCTTTTTATTGCCAAAACGCCTCACTCTTACTAATAATAATCTTTATTAGTGTCACAAGTAGCCTTACATTAACACCTCAATGAAGTTACTGTGAAAAGCCCCTAGTCGCCACACCCCGGCGCCTGTTCGAGTACACGGAGGGAGAATTCAGAATGTCCAATTCAACGAACAGCATGTCTTTCGGGACTTGTGGGAGGAAAAGCGGAGCACCCGGAGGAAACCCACGCAGATACGGGGAGGACGTGCAGACTGCGCACCGACAGTGACCCAAGCCGGGAATCGAACCCAGCTCTCTGGCACTGTGAAGCAACAGTGTTAGCCACTGTGCTGCGATTAAATTTGTCATTCTTCCACCCACCACCCCTTGGAGGCCTTGTGACACAGTGGGTTGCACCCCGACTGCTGGATCAGAGGCTCTGGGTTTGAGTCCACTGCAAGGACGTGTTGGCCACAGAAGGAGCGTTCAACGGGCTGGTAAAAACAAAACAGCATATGGGTGTGAAGATATATTAACACAGCCCATCACCTTAATCTTATCAACCCCTTCCTTTGGTTTTCTGAAGAATTAACGCTACTTCCTACTTTGACATCTTCTGCTGGTTTCTGCCACCGTTTCCTCTCAGTCTAAATTCGTTGATGTACTCAATCTTGCACATACCCGATTTTAATCGCTCCAATATTGGTGACCATGCCCTCAGCTGCCTTGGCTTTCACTTCCGAAATCGCTTCCCTCAACCGTCCCACCTCATTACCTCCCTTCTGCTTTAAGACACTCATTTAACCCTACCGATTTGTCCAAATTTTTGGTCATCATTCCAGATCACCTTGCGAGGGTCGGTGTCAATTTTTGTCTGATTACACGCCACTAAAACCCCGAAGGAGGTTTTACCAAGTTAAATATGAACCAGAGTTGTTGTTGCTGTTTCCCAGGGTTGAGGGGTCAATTACTTGGTTTAAGGTGCGAGGGGCAAGGTTCAGAGGAGATGTATGAGGCAAGGTTATTTACACAGAGGGGATTGGATGCCTGGAACTCGCTGCCGGAGGAGGTGGTGGAAGCAGGGATGATAGTGACGTTTAAGGGGCATCTTGACAACTACATGAATAGGATGGGAATAGAGGGATACGGACCCCTGAAGTGTAGAAGATTGTAGTTTAGACAGGCAGCATGGTCGGTGCAGACTTGTAGGGCTGAAGGGCCTGTTCCTGTGCTCTATTTTTCTTTGTTCTTTGTTCATTGTTAAGCTAACTGGCCTTTAATTGCCCCAATGATTTATGACACCCATTTTAAAATGGGTGTGATTCTAGCCACTAGCCCCTCCCTGTTGATGAAATGGGTATACACACGCTGAGGGAAATGTTCCTCAAAAATGGCAAAGTTCAGTCAGAAAACCGACGTGTTTCTCCCTGAAGAAACAGGCAGGTTTCCCGAAGAAATCTTTCTGCACTTTGCTATTTTATTCAAGTTGGGGGTAGGTACGGAAAGTGTCCACCATCACCATAGTGTGCTGACAGTTGTGCCAGGATGTGGGCTGTGGTACCGGGGTGGATGGGCATGCAAAATTTGAGAAAGCACGGGGATGGCTTAAAGGATTCTGCTTCTATAGGGGAGTTGATGGAGGTGAGTGCTCGTACTGGTATTAGTTTGAGCACCTTGGTTACGGCTCTGCTTCCATTTCCCTGATGCATGATCAATTGCACAAAGATGAGAGTTGAATACAACTGAGGCTTTATTGCTCTAAGATGTGTGGCCTCCCACAGCGGCTGGCAAAATGGCTGCTGCACGGAGGACACACATATTTATACTCCGCCTACTGGGCGGAGCTAGCAGGCAGTGACTGCCGTCGTACCTGTAGTACAGGTCCTACCATACATCACCTCATATAGGTGCAACAGTGGGTTTACCACAACCCCTCCCAGCAAAATAATTGACTTCAAACCGGTGGTGGTGGCTACTCTGAGAATATGGAGACCGTTCAGGCAGCACTTTATGCTGGCCACCACATCAATGTTAGCCCCAATCTGCAGAAATCATTGCTTTCTTTCAACGGTTTTGGACTCGTCGTTCGGGTCGTGTGGGGGGGGGGGGGGGGGGGGGGATTGGAGCGGTTTTGGGACATGTTTGTAGAGGGGAAATTTGCCGGTTTTGAAGAATTTTTGGGTATACTCCAACTTCTGAAGATTTTTTTTTTAAATTTAGAGTACCCAATTCATTTTTTCCAATTCAGGGGCGATTTAGCGTGGCCAATCAACCTATCCTGCACATCTTTGGGTTGTGGGGGCAAAACCCACGCAAACACGGGGAAAATGTGCAAACTCCACACGGACAGTGACCCAGGGCCGGGATCGAACCTGGGACCTCGGCGCCGTGAGGCAGCAGGGCTAACCCACTTCTCCACCATGCTGCCCTCAAACGTCCGAAGAATAATCTTTATCATGCGCATGACTTTTTCCGAAATAACTGTTGCCGAATACTCCGTCCCCCACCGTCCCGCCAAGGAGAGATCCACCCACCACAAAAACGTCAATCAGAGAGTTGACCTGATGGACATGAGAGAAAAAAGGAAAAGTCCTTTGCACTCGGATGTAAAAGCCGCCATGGCTCCCCCACCCCACAATCTGTCCCATCAAGGCTAATAGTGTCTTTGCCACCCCCGAAGGATTCAAGGACTTAGGTTTCGATCCACCCAGTCGAGGGTTCGGTGCACAATTAAAGTCCCCTCCCCACAGAATCAGCTGATCTGGGTCCAGAATGGGAATACAGGAATAGAAGTCAGCAACCTGTTGATGAAAGCTGTATCAACTCAGTTCATTGCACACAAATTACCAAGAACCACCGGAGTAACTACAAACAACCCACTAACAATCACATACCTCCCGTTTGGATCCACCAAAGTTTTAGTCGCCGAAAAAGATACTCTCTTATTCACCAAAACTGCAGCCCCCCCCACCCCCCGCCCCGCCCCGGGCCCTACTATCAAATCCCGAATGAAATACTTACCTCACCCAGCCCTTCCGTAATCATGTCTGATTCTTGATCCATAAATGGGTCTCCTGTAAAAACACCACAGCAGCACTCAAACTCTTGAGTTGCAAAAATGCCCTAGATCTTTACCCCCCCCCCCCCCGGCCCAGAGTCAGCCATTCCCACCATGCGGGGCGGTCCAGCAACTACTCAAAGAGAGCCGACCCCAGGCCCACCCAAGATGGCCGCCATCAGAACAAAGGATGAGTTACAGCCACCATCAGAGAACTAATCCTCCCCCTTTCCCCACCCAACCTGCCTCCCATCAATACCACGCCCAAATAAAACAGCAAACAGCAACAAGACAAACAAAGGCCCTGACCCACCAAACCAAACAAAACCTAATCCTTAAAAAAAAACTCGAGTTTGAGCTGCAGTTATTGTCACCACTTTTCTCCTGTTGACTAACTATACGGCTAGCAGGCTGACCCCTGCTCAGAGTGAACACAAAACAACTAACCATACCACCAACCAGCTCCCCCACCCAAATCCAACTTTAATAGTTAATAAAAACAAAGGATAACGCCCATCCTACAAACGAACAGTAAAATACAAGTGCTAACTCCAAAATGCCCAAACAGTAATGAAATGAAATGAAATCCCAAATATCTCACGCCCACCATCCAAACAGACATCTCACAACAGATATAGTTCACAGTTAGTTCGATCCCTGTCCATATTTCTGCACAAACGCCTTTTGTCTCCTCCAGTGCATCAAAATAGTAATTTTTCGATTCTTAAGTTAGTTGGAGGCAGGCCGGCTGTATCACACCAAATCAAACGTTGTTCCTTTACAACGTGGCCTTGGACTTATAGAATGCTGCAAACCTCTTAGCCAGCTCCCCTCCCACATCTTGGTACATCCTATTGGATGGCTCTCCCATTTACAGTCCTGCTGGTCCTTCGCCTGCTGCAGGACTCGTTCCTTTTCTTGGTAACTCTCAAAGTGCACAATGGTTCCACACAGAGGTTCTCCAGAACGAGGCTTCTGCCTGAGCGACCTGGGGGCTCGACCAACTCAAGGGGAGGGGGAGCCATTCCACCCTCCCCACCATATTCTCAAATAGCTGCGACATATATTTCATTGGGTTCCGACCTTCCAGACCCTCACAGCAATTCTCACGTTCTGCCTTCTGGAGCGATACTCCAGATCGCCTTGTCATCACCGGCCACCCGTGCCACCTCCGCCTCCAGGAGGTGATCAGGTCATGCTGCCTCGAGAGGGCCACCTCCACACCCTGAAGCACCGGGTCTGGCGCCTGTATCGCCAGGTCCGTTTCTGCCAACGCCGTACGAATAGACTAAAGGGCCCCTTCGATTGTTCTGTCGCGGTCTTCGGAGACAGCCTGTCTTACGTTCCATCGTCAGGATGCGCGTGAGCATCTCATTGGTTAGAGGAGTGGCCAAAACCGTAGATGGAGCTTTTGATAGTCTCTCAGCAGACCAAGTTCTCAAAGCTCCCGAATCCGAGGATGATTCTTTACCACTCTGCTGCCTGGTTTTGTAATTATTGGGCATTCCTTTAAGGTGGGCCACTTATCCCACCAATCTAAAAACGTTCCACCACAAATCTCCCCCAAAAACCAGGAGAAAAGGGCGAAAATCAAAGCAGTCTGGCACGAGACACCTTGGGCGGGATTCTCTAATAATGGGGCCATGTCCCCATGCCAGCGTGAAAACCGGCACCAACCACTCCGGCGTCAACACCCCCAAAAGTGAGGAATTCTCACCTGCGTCGGGGGCTAGGTTGTGCTGGAGTGGTCCCCGCAGCTCCAGCTGGCGCGGAATGGCCCGCACGAGTTTGCGCATGTGCGGAACGGCCGGCATATTTCCGCACATGTGTGGAATGGCCGGTGTATTTCTTCGCATGCGCGGAATGGCCGGCATATTTCCACGCATGATCGGTAGTTCCCTTCTCCGCACCAGACCCCGGGCAATATGGCGGAGCCCTACATGGGCCCAGCGCGGAGTAAAGTAGGCCCTCATGAAACCGCCCTGCCCGCCGATCGGTAGGCCCCGATCGCGGGCCAGGCCACCATGGCCCCCCCCCCCCCGGGTCGGATCCCCTGCCCCCCTCCCAGGACGGCCCCCCACACTTACCTTCTAGGTCCCGCCGTGTGGGAGCTGGGTAATCCTGGGAACCGGCCAAACTCATCAGCCACTCGTCCCATCGGGGACCGGAGAATCATGGGGGGGGGGGGGGGGGGGTGCTGCTGTCAACGTCCTCCAACCAGCATGGCAGCGGACCCGCGGGCGTCCGACAAACGGTGCCGGAGAATGGTGAAGCCGGTAGAACAATGGCCCCGGGAGAATCCCGGCCCTTTGTGTGTGACTGCTTTCTACCTGCCCCCACTGGAAGCTGAAAATGAAATTCTTAAAGAAAATAAATGTTTGCCCTGGAGGCTGTTCCCCATGTCTGTGAAGTCCAGAAGTAGCGGACGATGTCTCAGGATAACAGGCTGGTCATTTCAAACTGAGATGAGGAGAAATCTCTTCACCAAGGTGGTGACGAATCTTTGGAATTCTCCACCCATGGAGCTGTGAATATATATGTTTTATTCTTCCACAGGATTGGGTTTCGCTGGCTGGGCCAGCATTTATTGCCCATTCCTAATTGTCTTTGAGAAGGTGGTGGTCAGTTTTTCAGTCTACCCCAGGCAGGGATTGACAGAGTTTGGGCACAAAGGGAATTTTTGGATATGGGGATATTGTGGGATAATGGGGATGAGGTCAAATGTCAGCTATCACCTTCTTGAATAATGTAACAGGTTAACAGGTTTACTGCTGGGCCAATCTCTTTAGTTCCGTTTACAAAATCATCAACCGCATGGGGTGGCATGGCAGCATAGTGGTTAGCACTGCTGCCTCACAGCTCCAGGGTCCTGGGTTCAATTCCGGCCTCAGGTGACTGTGTGGAGTCTGCACGTTCTCCCCGTGTCTGCGTGGGTTTCCTCCGGGTGCTCCAGTTTCCTCCCACAGTCCAAAGATGTGCAGGTTAGGTAGATTGGCCATGCTAAATTGCCCTTAGTGTTGAAAAGGTTAGGTGGGGTTACTAGGTTACGGGGATAGGGAGGAGGCGTGGGCTTAAGTAAGGTGCTCTTTCCAAGGGCCGGTGCAGACTCTTTGGGCAAATAGCCTCCTGTGGCATTATAAATTCTATAATTCTATGAACTCATAGAATTAAATAGGAGAAACAACACAAAAATCTCTTGGCCATCTTTATACTGAAAGGGAATCTGTTCGCTGGCTGAATGTATCTGTGAGAACTAAAAATATAAAAATCAATCCCATTTCAAATCAGCATCTCAAATGACACAAAATTAGTTGGTGTGAGAAACCAGGGAGATAATTCTACGTCTGTCCAGACCAGTTTCCAGGTGCAGTCCGCACCCGCCAACGGCGGGATCCTCCGTCCCAGCAGTCGGCCAATGGGGTTTTCCATTGTGGCCACTCCCACACTGTGAGGAAATCCGCGGGCATGTGCGGGACATGGGATAGTAGACAGTGAGCTTTACTCTGTATCTAACCCCGTGCAGTACCTGCCCTGGGAGTGTTTGATGGGGACAGTGTAGAGGGAGCATTACTCTGTATCTAACCCCGTGCTGTGCCTGTCCTGGGAGTGTTTGATGGGGACAGTGTAGAGGGAGCTTTACTCTGTATCTAACCCCGTGCTGTACCTGTCCTGGGAGTGTTTGATGGGGACAGTGTGGAGTGAGCTTTACTCTGTATCTAACCCCGTGCTGCACCTGTCCTGGGAGTGTTTGATGGGGACAGTGTAGAGGGAGCTTTACTCTGTATCTAACCCCGTGCTGTACCCGTCCTGGGAGTGTTTGATGGGGACAGTGTAGAGGGAGCTTTACTCTGTATCTAACCCCGTGCTGTACCAGCCCTTGGAGTGTTTGATGGGGACAGTGTAGAGGGAGCTTTATTCAGTATCTAACCCCGTGCTGTACCAGCCCTTGGGGTGTTTGATGGGGACAGTGT
The DNA here is from genome assembly GCF_902713615.1 of Scyliorhinus canicula. Lineage (NCBI taxonomy): Eukaryota > Metazoa > Chordata > Chondrichthyes > Carcharhiniformes > Scyliorhinidae > Scyliorhinus > Scyliorhinus canicula. The sequence continues at coordinate 9,103,398 of NC_052152.1, read as the reverse complement.
AGAGGGAGCTTTACTCTGTATCTAACCCTGTGCTGTACCTGTCCTTGGAGTGTTTGATGGGGACAGTGTAGAGGGAGCTTTACTCTGTATCTAACCCCGTGCTGTACCCGTCCTAGGCTAAGTTCCTAGCTAAGTTCCGCACGCATGAATGCGGACTCAACCGGGATCTGGGATTCATGTCGCATTACATTCGGCCCCCACCAACAAGCCTGGACTTGCAGAGGCCTACCGACTGAACTGGCTTGGGACAATTCACACCTCTTTAACCTGGAGTTACCTCTCTCTCTGCATCTTTGATGATTTGATTGCCTGCAGGTGCTCGCATTCCGGGGCATCTCTGACTGTGTCTATATAAACATTTCTGGAACAAGCCTTTCCATTCACCTGAAGAAGGAGCCGTGCTCCGAAAGCTCGTGTTTGAAACAAACCTGTTGGACTTTAACCTGGTGTTGTAAGACTTCTTACTGTGCTCACCCCAGTCCAACGCCGGCATCTCCACATCATGTCCTAGGAGTGTTTGATGGGGACAGTGTAGAGGGAGCTTTACTCTGTATCTAACCCCATTCTGTATCTGTTCTGGGAGTGTTTGATGGGGACAGTGTCGAGGAGCTTTACTCTATACCTAACCCTGTGCTGTACCTGTCCTGGGAGTGTTTGATGAGGACAGTGTAAAGGGAGCTTTACTCTGTATCTAACCCCGTGCTGTACCTGTCCTGGGAGTGTTTGATGGGGACAGTGTAGAGGGAGCTTTACTCTGTATCTAACCCTGTGCTGTACCTGTCCTGGGAGTGTTTGATGGGGACAGTGTAGAGGGAGATTTACTCTGTATCTAACCCAGTGCTGTACCTGTCCTGGGAGTGTTTGATGGGGACAGTGTAGAGGGAGATTTACTCTGTATCTAACCCTGTGCTGTACCTGTCCTGGGAGTGTTTGATGGGGACAGTGCAGAGGGAGCTTTACTCTGGATCTAACTCCGTGCTGAACCTGTCCTGGGAGTGTTTTGATGGGGACAATATAGAGGGAGGTTTACTCTGCATCTAACCTCGTGCTGTACCTGTCTTGGGAGTGTTTGATTCCGGCACTGTTTTGTCTTGCTGCTCTAATGTGCTCCTTCTGGCAGTCACATAAATTACCAATAAATAATTCAATTGACTGCTGCTTCTCCACGAGATGAAATTAATTCTGGTGAGTTCAAATACGTGTTGAACATGAACTTGGTCACACGTGCAATGATGGCACTGAAAGATTGATTTTGAAACAATGGAAGAATTTGCAGCTCTCAAACATTACCCAAAAAACAAACAATCTGCTCACTGATCACATTGTTGTCCAGTGGGCCTTGTTCCTACACAAACTGGGTGCAATTAATCGCCTCATGTTTTGGGTCCTGACTAGAACCTCAATTTTTGTTTACGATCACGGATTTGCATTCAGTTAAACCATGAGGAGATGTTCCTGCACCAGAGTGATAGCAGTCGCCAGCACATCGGGCGACCCGGTGGCACAGTTATTAGCACTGCTGCCTCACAGCGCCCGGGTCCCAGGTTCAATTCCGGCCTCGGGTGACTGTCTGTGCGGAGTTTGCACGTTCTCCACGTGGGTTTCGTCCGGGTGTTCCGGTTTCCTCTCACAGTCCAAAGATGTGTCTTAGGTGGATTGGCCATGATCAATTGCCCCTTCATGTCAATAAAGTTTAGCTGGGGTTATGGGGATATCATGGAGATATGGGCTTAAGTAGGGTGCTCTTTCCAAGGGCTGATGCTAACCTGATGGGCCAAATAGTCTTCCTCTGCACTGTAAATTCTATGATTATATGACAGCTCTTATATCAACACCAACTTGAATTTGAACAGAATTAAGCACATTAGCAACAATGAAATAGATTTACAGTTTACAATTACAACATATTAACTTGCTTCATGAAAACTGCCTCTCGATTCCAATTAAGCAAGTTCACATATTTCAAATGCCACTTATGTCTAAAGTTAATCAGGGTCTACTTTCTTGTCTTGGTGCAGAGTCCTTGGAGAGAGAAACGTGGCTGGAATTCTCCGGCAGTTCAGATTCTCTTCTCCTGCTGGCAGGGTAACCACGCCCGTGGGTTTCAGGGTGACTTCAACGGGAAATATCATTGACAAACGGTGGGAAGAGAGAATCCCTCCGCCAGCGAATGGCGCACCACTGGGAAATAAGTGGCCGGTGGACTGGAGTATCCCGCACCTTGTTTTTAGGACCAAGCTGAAAATCATCTGCTCAGCTCAGACCCCAACTCTTTGTCCAGACAGACCTGGCTCCTCCCATTACCTACAGCAGCTGCACTCAAAGCACACAGCATTCTTTTGTCTCTTATTACAAGCTTTGCCTTGGTTTCTTTAGCCTTGCTCAAACTGTTGCAACATTACATGAGCTCTCTGTCTGAAAACAGGTAAAATCACTTTTAATCTCACTTTCAGCAGTCGTACTGTCTTGATGCATTTTAACCCAGCCAATTGAATTTCCCATTGTGGCTACCCCATGCCGCTGGAATCCCGCCAACGGAGAATTTACACCATAGAGCCTTAAACGGAGAAACCCGTCCGCCCGGTATTTACACTTTTTATAATAATAATAAATGGTCTTTATTGTCACAATAGGCTTACATTAACACAGCAATGAAGTTACTGTGAAAATCCCCCAGCCGCCACATTCCGCCGCCTGTTCGGGTACACAGAGGGAGAATTCAGGATGTCCAATTCACCTAACAGCACGTCTTTAGGGACTTGTGGGAGGAAACCGGAGCACCCGGAGGAAACCCACGCAGACACAGGGAGAACGTGCAGACTCCGCGCAGACAGTGACCCAAGCCGGGAATCGAACCTGGGACGCTGGCGCTGTGAAGCATCAGTGCTGACCATTGTGCTACCGTGCTGCCCTTCAAACGCACTTAATTGGCCAAATCACACCTCTGGACACCCTGAAGTTAGGAATAGGCGCTATGTAAATGAAAGCTAATTTCTCCACATGAACCCTTGGACGTCTTTGCCACTAACTTTCGGCAATCTGGCAAGATTATGGTGAGGAAGCCCTAAGGGGCTTTGTATTTTACAGGGTTCTCTGTGATTCTGCTTATATTTACAGGGGTCTCTGTGATTCTGCCTATATTTACAGGGTCTCTGGGAGAGTGTCTGTATTTACAGGGGTCTCTGGGAGAGTGTCTGTATTTACAGGGGTCTCAGGGAGAGTGTCTGTATTTACAGGGGTCTCTGGGAGAGTGTCAGTATTTACAGGGGTCTCTGGGAGAGTGTCTGTATTTACAGGGGTCTCTGGGAGAGAGTCTGTATTTACTGGGGCCTCTGGGAGAGTGTCTGTATTTACAGGGGTCTCTGGGAGAGAGTCTGTATTTACTGGGGCCTCTGGGAGAGTGTCTGTATTTACACGGGTCTCTGGGAGAGTGTCTGTATTTACATAGAATTTACAGTGCAGAAGGAGGCCATTCGGCCCATTGAGTCTGCACCGGCTCTTGGAAAGAGCACCCTACCCAAGCCCACACCTCCACCCTATCCCCATAACCCAGTAACCCCACCTAACACTAAGGGCAATTTTGGACACTAAGGGCAATTTATCATGGCCAATGCACCTAACCTGCACATCTTTGGACTGTGGGAGGAAACCGGAGCACCCGGAGGAAACCCACGCACACACGGGGAGGATGTGCAGACTCCGCACAGACAGTGACCCAAGCCGGAATCGAACCTGGGACCCTGGAGCTGTGAAGCAATTATGCTATCCACAATGCTACCGTGCTACTGGAGTCTCTGGGAGAGTGTCCGTGTTTTCAGGGGTCTCTGGGAGAGTGTCTGTATTTACAGGGGTCTCTGGGAGTAGATCTATTTCTACAGGGGTCTCCGGGAGTATTCTGCTTTTACAGAAAACATGTCTGTGGAGCAGCGCGTTTCTGGATTGAGTCGATATTTATTGGAAGCTCTCAAGTGACGGTTGAATATCATGTAATGCGAAAGTATATATGGTGACATTAGGAAAATGAAATGTTGGTTAATTGTTAGACAGTGATGAGTCAGCTCTTGCTGCCCGTCAGTCCTGCTATTTAGGGAGTGTTTCTGAGAATAATTCAGGTTGGTTGAAGTTGCATAATTGAAAAAAAGCTCCCAAAGCAGTGGGTAGTATTTAAGCGATGCTGAGGTACAGAGTTTATCTTCCATTCTATTTATTCCCTTTTTGTCCAAAGATTCTGCTTCACCCGGTGGTGTAGTCCAAAGTACGTCAGATGGTGGCTGTTAGGAGGCTATTCAACTCTGCCAGGCATCACAGACCTGTCTGTTTCTGCCCTCACTTGGTGATCGTAAACATGCAGGTTTTCGAGTCGAGGGTCGCTCTGTACGTGGCTCAGCATCTCATTATTGGCTACCCTCCTGCAAGGCACCTTGGGACGCTTTACTGTAGCAATGGTGCTATACAAATGCAAGTTGCTGTTACTGACACGGAGGCACCCAGACCCAAAAGTGCATCATTGGTTGTAAAAGGTTATGGAATGTCCTGAGGACGTGAAATACGCTATGTAAATGAAAAATCATTGCTCTATTCATCTCAGGATATAATTGGCGCTGGGTGTTCAGAGGTTTAAGAATTAACAGCCGTAAAGTGAGAAACATGCCTGACTTGCCTGAAAGTCAACCAGGACCGGACAGTAATTAAAAAAGAGGAGCCGGCGACGTGATTTGTGAGCAGCAGTTTGGATATTACTTCAGGATGATCTGGAGATGGCCCAGTTACATAATGCCACCGTAGTGTGTCACAGTGGGAAGCATACTAAACGCCGGGCCAGAAGCTCTGGCTTCCTGTCTCACGTCAGCACTTGATGTCCATAGAAGGTGTTTATGCACTGCGGCCAGACTGGTGGATTGCCAGCCTGTGAATCTTTCCAATACGTCCGATGGCAGGCGGTACGCGAAGGAGAGTTTCCTGGCCTGCCAAACTGCGCAAGGCAACGGCGAACCACTTCAGTACTTTGCCAAGCACAAACATTTACGAATCTAATGGTGGTCCACAGTTACAAATGCTCTGATAGGGCATTAATTCCCAAGAAGGAGTTGTGGTGTTCTTTGTGATTCTTATTATCAGGGTGAATGTCATAGTGTTCACAAAGACCACACAAGCTAAGTTCAGTAACAAAGCTAACATTTATTACTCTACTTATTAAAGCTCGACAACTTACTCCTATAGGAAGCAATAATAATACAATCTACTAACTCTAGTCTCAACACTTTATCTATAACGCACTCTCTAAACCTCTCCTCTACACTCTCTCCAGCCCTCTCCCAGAAGCCTGAGAGTCCGTGCTTTAGAGATTTCTCCATCTTGCTCCATCTAGTGGTCAATTATGATATTACGTTAACCCTTTATATTCTACAACACCAGGTTAAAGTCCAACAGGTTTGTTTCGAATCACTAGTCTTCGGAGCACAGCTCCTTCATGAGGTTATATTCTAGACATTCTACATAATGTCACAGGGGTGTTTGAGGTTAGAATTGGGATGAAAATAAGTTATCCGGATGGTTAAGCTGAAGCCCTTTTCAGAACCTGGCCACGGCGAGTTTAGTGTCTTGTCTTGCTCAACCGCCAGTCAACTCAACATTCACCACGGTGAACTTTTACATAAAATAAATGTGGTGGGGTGAGCTCGCACTATAAATAAGAGAACATGAATTGTTGCTGCATTGCTCTGGCCCTTCAGCGTGGGGAAAATGTCTTCACCCTGTATGGCTTTGCATTTGCCTCCACGATACTTCCAGGGGGTCGTTGAGTTTTCTTGGGTAGGCAACCTCCTCACCGAGTCCAAAGGTCACGAGTTCAAGTCCCACTCTGGGAAATCCAGTCCACATAGTCCAGTCTGGAACACTCAGTGAAATACTCGGCAGGCATAAGTGTTCCTTTCAATAAAAAAATATTTTTGAGAATGTTGCAAACAAAATGCAAGATTTGGAGCGGCTGTCTGAATTTTTAGTGAGACATCCTGTTCTGCACAGAGGATGTCATCATTGTCATTAGCCAATGCCATTTGGCTGTATTCATCGCGTTGATTACAACATTCACAGTGAAACAGAAGATTAAAGCTTTAAAGAGCAATTGAGTAATAATATTACGTGTCGTATTCAATTCTCTGCTTCCCTTTTTCCATTTCCCACCTCCAGCTCAGGGTGCAAATTATTCAATCCTCTACTTGGCTCAATGAAATATTTCAATAATTGTGACAATGGTAATTTCTCCTCATTGAATTCTGGTTTGCGCTGAAAGCGTCAGAAATATGCCCTCACTTCAAGTTGCAAATTGCCGGGTGTCCCCTTTGCCCAGTTATTTCTGGAATTTCCAATATTCTTGGTCATTTCCTCAGCTCCACCTTTAATGCTGTTGTTCTCAGTTAAATACTTCGGGCCAGGTTTTGCTAATGAGGTGCAGAGGTTGAGTTGGGAAATTTCCTAAGCCGTCTCACTGGGGAGACGGGGATGGGCTGGAGCCAGGTCCGCCACCTCCAGACACAGTCTGGAAGCAGCCACAGCAACAGGCTGGTTAGAAGCCCTGCCTTGATTCTCTAGCACTTCGGCCTGGTTGTATTGAAAGCTGTTAGGCCCTCTTGCCCTTACCCTTCACACATCCTGGCATCCATTTCGGGGAGGGGCTGGTTTAGCACAGTGGGCTAAACAGCTGGCTTGTAATACAGAGCAAGGCCAGCAGCACAGGGTTTAATTCCGGTACCGGCCTCCCCGAACAGGCGGTGGAATGTGGCGACTAGGGGCTTTTCACAGTAACTTCATTTGAAGCCTATTTGTGACAATAAGCGATTTTCATTTTTCATTCTTTCACACCCTCCATTCCTTTTTTTTTTATAAATTTAGATTACCCAATTTTTTTTCCAATGAAGGGGCAATTTAGCGTGGCCAATCCACCTACTCTGCACATTTTTGGGTTGTGGGGGCAAAACCCACGCAGACACGGGGAGAATGTGCAAACTCCACACGGACAGTGACCCAGAGCCGGGATCGAACCTGGGACCTCAGCGCCGTGAGGCGGTTGTGCTAACCACTAGGCCACCGTGCTGCCCCCACACCCTCCATTCCTGCTCATGTCCTCTCCATGCCTCCTCATATCCTCAAGTCCTCCATATCGATCCAATGAGCCATATTGTAAGACTGTAAGATGTAAAAAGATGCATTTCGAAATCACGTTTGAGAGAAATTGCTGCTTTTACAATCCAATAAAATAGACGGAGCCATTCATAGTTTCAAAAACAGAAGCATTACCTCACTTCACACCTCACAATCTTGTCCAATTAAACATACAAACTTTGAAAAGAAAAAATCAAAAAAAGAATATCTTATTGCCATGTCTTAAGGAGTCAATCAATCAAAGCAAATGCTCCTAATTCCACCTGCATATCTGCGCCAACAGCTCGTGACTGCTTATTCCATTAGTGAGCTTTGGAACCCAGCCAAGCATTCATTACTCTGGCCTTACACATCATGCCACGCTATCTGTCTTCTCTGTAAGTTCTCAAACATTATTTTGGATTTCAAAATCTATGGCATTTTTTGGAATCTGTAAATTCCCCTCCTTAACAGCACAGTGGGTGTAGCTACACCACACGGACTGCAGCGGTTGAAGAAGGTGTCTTGCCACAACCTTAGCAAGGGCAATTAGGGATGGGCAATAGATTCTGGCAATGCCCACATTCCACAGAAGGAACATCTCTTATCAAAGTTCTAAATTACATAATACCTCAGTAACAGCCTCGTCAACTTATATTGAAGCTTTTGACATGAGGCCAGGACCACAGTGGTTAAATGATGAGGACGGGTTGTGTGGACTGAGTCATGTTCCTTTCAGCATAGAAGATTGGGGAGTGATCTAATTGGTGTGTTTAAGATGATGAAAGGAGTTGGCCGGGTCAATAGCGAAGAATTGGGTGGGATTGTCCGCCCGCGAAGCCGGCAACGCGGATCGCAATCGGGCAGAGAATCGGGGGTCCGGTTGAAACCGAGATTTGCACCAGGCACCGAAACAACCGCTGGCGGCTGGATCGAGGTATGCGCAGGCACACAGGCGGGATGGTACTATTGGATGAAAATGGGTTTCATGACCCAGCTCCTGGGTCTCCGGGCCATCGCGATCCTCTGCTGCTCCGGGCTGGGAGTCACCTGGACACAGGTCGCTACAGGTATCACCAAATGTGTACCTGATCTGGTGGATCTCACGGTGGGCTAAGGGGGGTAACCCCTTAAATGGGTTGCCCAAATGTACACCCGAGGGACACCCAACCCCTAGGGTGAGGTCTTGGGGAAACACCTGGACCACCTCATAAGTAGGGAGTCCGTCCCCATATAAGTCTCACTGCTGGCCACAGAAGTGGCCGTCACTAGTACAGGGCAACATGCTGAAGAGAACCTTGTGTCTGTCTCCCTGGATAACGAGGACTTGGATTCCGAGATAGAACCAGAGGAAAATGGTGTGCCGACTGAAGCAGGCCCCGAGGAGGAATCCAATCAGTTAATCTTTGACCCCCCGGAAGCGAAGCTCTCCAATTCTATCCACGACTCAAGACCTTACCCTGGACTTTCCCTTTGGAGGATACAGGTCCCTTTTTCTCCATTCTGATTCCAGGGACCCAGATAGAATCACCTCCGAAGTTCCTCACATAAACCAGGTCACCTGTCTTGAATATTCTTTCAGTTCCAGTGGAGCCATAATTTCCTTTCTGGTTCTGTTGTTGGGCCTCCACCGCCACTCCCCGCCAGGTTTGGGAATAGTCGGCTTAATCTCGTACAAAGCCGCCGCCCCATTAACACTTCCATTGGGGCGATGCTGTTGTATTGAGGAGTGGACATCTAATCGAATAAAAACCATGCCAATTTGGCCTCGGTGGTTGCTGCCAGTTTCTGCATGCCGATGATTACATGAAGCTTTGGAGCGGTGTTTAATGTCTGTACAATCCCTGTACTAATATCTGGACAGGGATTGTACACACTACAGGCTCACCTGTTTCGAGTTGACGATAGACATGGCTCATGTCCAATTTAGTGACCATCTGGCCACCAGTGGTTTGGCGCATCGGTCTTCTCTTCGCTGCGTGGGGTACCCATCCAGTTTGGAAACTCGATGGACCGTAAGCATCTCACACTCACAGAGGAAAATCTATTTGTCCGGTTGAAGGACGGGATGACAGGCGCGGCCCACTCTGCGCTTCGCACGAGGTCTTGTTATACCTGGACTTTCCAGGTGCCCGAGCTCGGTCTCTACCTTCTCCAACAGGGAGTATGGAACCGGACTTTTTCTAAAATATTTGAACATTGCAGAGGGGTCAACATAAAATTTGGCTCTGGCTCTTTTTATTCTTCCAAGACGCTCCTGACAGACTTCAGGAGATTTGCTGATGACGTCATACAGTCCTCCCACATGGCCGGCCAGTTCAGCCTGATCCACTGGAGCCAATTTTCCCCCGGATGGCCTGTTCCCGATGCCCGGACAATGATGAGTGAACCTGGGCCCATTGCTGCCTATAGGTCAACGGGGTCATTGCCAATCCTTTAATCTGCAAATGCTCCCCTATGTAGATGGTTAGTCTGGTCCTAGGGCCTTTTAAACTTAAGGGTTGGATCCCAGTTTGGAGATGTGCGAATGTCTGCTCTCCAATGACAGATAGAGCAGCTCACATGTCCACCTTCATTTAAAAAAATAAATAAATTTAGAGCACCCAATTAATTTTTTCCAATTAACGGTCGATTTGGCATGGCCAATCCACCTACCCTGCACATCTTTGGGTTGTGGGGGCGAAACCCACGCAAACACGGGGAGAATGTTCAAACTCCACAGGGACACTGACCCAGGGCCGGGAGCGAACCTGGGACCTCAGCGCCATGAGGCAGCAGTGCTAACCACTGTGCCATCATGCTGCCCCACCTTCATTTTCAATGGGTGACCATTTATCAGGAATTCTATCATTATTTGGGTGATCTTGGTCTTGGCGATATGATTTGTTGCATTGTCTCTGTTTCTGGGAGTGGGTATACCTGCATGGTATGGGCCTGTACTTGCTTCTTCCCCGAGTAACACATGTTTTGTCGTTTCCTACAGCTTTGTCCTTTTATAAGTACTTACAACAGTCCAACTGTCATAGTTTTTCCATACTGCTGGAACCCTAGGTCAAATCGCAAAATTCAGCCAATTTCCACAATCCGGTCAATAATTTGGTGATGGGTTCTCCCTGGTGTCCTCCCTGCTGTGTTAAAACAGTACCTTTGGAGGGTGAGAGGGAGCTTGGGGTCAGAATGATTTCGCACCAGGTCTACGGGCTCATCACAAGCTTTGGAGTCAGGGGCATCTGGTTAGGTCAGGTTTTTCATTAAACTGAATATCGGGGCCGCACGCTAGCAGCAAGATTACTTTCTGCTTCTCATCTCCACAATGTTATTAGCCCGGAAGAGGTAGCACATGTGCTCAGTGCAGAGGGCCCAGTCTTCTCCATTAACGTTATAGGGTTCGGATTTACCAAAGCGAGCTATTATTTTATTACCAGAGAAGTCACCCGCTGTTGATTCTGAAAGTTCCTCGGAAAAACTTGTTTTCACTCCTCGTCGCCAATGTAACGGCACCTCCCTTTTTGCAGTAACGAAAAAAGCCTCTTCCGCAGCCGACAGTACACGCGACCAAGCCCGGGGACCCATGGAGATGGAAGTCCAGGTTAGAGAAGCTGGTTTTAAGCACCCACGATACATTTCCCAATGGGCGAGCTACCGCCCACTTAATAGGAGAATTCATATTCCATGAAGACCACGGGGAGATCTAGTGGCAATTCCCTGTGTCCCACAAACAGGTGGGAATCATCACAACATTTTAAAAATATCTAGATGGACACTTGAAATGCCTTAGCAGACAAGGTTATGGGCCAAGTGCTGGAACATAGGACGAGAGTAAATAGGTGCTTTATGGCCTGCGCAGAAACGATTGGCCGAAGGGCCACTTTCCATGCCGTAAAAACTCTATGACGCTATGGCAACAGACAACCATTTCCCCCAGAGTCTCTGACGTGCCAATACATCTCACTCTACATGTTTCTCAAGAGTCCTGAAAGTGAATTGATTGGTTTTGTTATGGGCCAGAGTTTAGAGAACCCCAAAGTGTATCATGGAGTTCACCTGAACCACAACTTTTAATAGATTGTGGTATGGGGAGCACACGGCCCACTCTACAGGTGTGGTACAGCAGAAATGGAAAAGTATTTAAAAAAAACAAAACAATGTTTATTCTATTAACTCAAGTTAACCTTTTTAAAACATGGCAGCACGGTGGTGCAGTGGTTAGCACTGCAGTCTCACGGCGCTGAGGACCCAGGTTCGATTCGAATCCCGGCCCTGGGTCACTGTCCGTGTGGAGTTTGCACATTCTCCCCGTGTCTGCGTGGGTTTCACCCCCACAACCCAAAGATGTGCAGATTAGGTGAATTGCCACGCTAAATTGCCCCTTAATTGGAAAAATAATAATTGGGTACTCTAAATTTAAAAAAAAAACCTTTTTAAAACATACAGTGAACATCTTAGCAACCATTCATTCAAATACAACCCCCAAAGACTACAACACCAAGTAAACCTTTAAGCTTTTCTTTTAACATCCATTTGAACTTAAAAACAAAACCTTTAACAGAGGCACGTCACGTTAAAGTCACTACTGAAAACATTTATAATTCTGAATTCTCCAAATGATCAGGAGATAGTCTTTTCATGGCAGAGAGATCAACAGTACACCTGCTCTGTCTGGCTTCAGCTCCAACACTGAAAACAAAATTAAACCACACCCTGCAGCAAACAACCTAAAAGTAAGTAAAAAGCTGACAGACAGCCCAGCTCCACCCACACTCTGACATGAATGGAAAAAAAATGAAAATCGCTTATTGTCACAAGTAGGCTTCAAATGAAGTTACTGTGAAAAGCCCCTAGTCGCCACATTCCGGCGCCTGTTCGGGGAGGCTGGTACGGGAATTGAACTGTGCTGCTGGCTTGCCTTGGTCTGCTTTCAAAGCCAGCTATTTAGCATTGTGCTAAACCAGCCCCTCTTTCATCATCACTGGTCACTGATCACTGACGACATAACTGATAAACACGCATTTCTTAAGGGTACATTTCTTAAGCACCCATTTCTTAAAGGTACTCTCACATGACACCTCCCCCCAAGAAAAAAAAATAAACATCAACTTCAAGATGGTTTCATTTTTCACCTTTTCACTATCCTTTAACAAATGCATACAGTAAATATACATCTTCATTTCGAAAAACAACACACGCAAACAGGTATAATAATATAGTCCATTTTGTTTTCTTTCTTCTTCCTCCAACTGAAACTGCTTCCGTTCATCACATTCGTGACAAAGCATCGCATATCACGTTTTCTTGTCCTGCCGCATGTACTATTTTTAAATGAAATGGCTGGAACAATAACATCCAGAGAAACAGCCTTGCATTGTTATCCCAGAATCGCTCCAAAAACGTCAACGCATTATGATCAGTATATATAATGGTGTGAGACGGATTGCTGGTCACATAAATGTGAAAATGTTGCAAAGCCTGCACCAAACTTAAAGTTTCCTTCTCAATCGTGGAATATTTTTTCTGGTGAGAATTCAATTTCTTAGAAAAAAAACTAATAGGCCGCTCTAGCCCTTCGTCGTTGTCTTGTAGAAGCACCGCACCTACACCCACATCATTCGCATCAACGCCACTTTGAGTGGTTTGGTATAATTTGGGATGACTAACACAAGAGCAGTGGTTAACACAGCTGACAAATGCCTGCTGACACTCCGCTGTCCACTGGAATTTGTTATGCTTCTTGAGCAGGTCCGTCAGTGGGGCGATCATACTGCTAAAATTCGGTACAAATTTCCGGTAAAATCCACTCATACCAAGAAATCGCATTATTTCCTATCACGTCGAGGGTATCGGAAACTCCCCAATAACTTGTGTTTTCACATCCCGTGGGACCATTTGACCCTCTCCGATTGTATGGCCAAGAACAGTGACTTGGGCCTTTCCAAATTCACTTTTGGCGAGGTTTATCACCAAACCCGTCTCCTGAAGTCGATCGAATAACTCCATCAGATGTTTTAAATGTTCTGTTCATGTCTGGCTGGAAATGACCAGATCGTCGATGTATACAGCACAATTGGGTAATCCTGAAACAACTTTGTTAGTTAACTGTTGAAATGTGGCTGGTGCGTTTTTCATGCCAAATGGCATAACTTTGAACTGGTATATACCATCTGGAGTCACAAAAGCTGAAATCTCCTTCGCCCTTTTGGATAAAGGTACCTGCCAGTAACCTTTAAATAAATTCAATTTGGAAAAAAAAGCTGATTGTCCCACTTCGTCAATGCAATCCTCCAAAAGCGTCCATTCTTGTAACTGCATTAACCTTTCTATAGTCCACACACAACCGTTGGGTACCGTCTGGTTTAGGTACCATCACTGTGGGTGAGCTCCATTGGCTGTGACCCACTTCAATTATGCCATTTTTAAGCATACTCTCAATCTCTTTGTTAACCTGTGCCAATTTTAAAGGGTTAAGTCTATATGGATGTTGTTTGATTGGAACAGCATTTCTCACATCTACATCATGTATAGCCATTTTAGTACTTCCCAATTTATCTCCACAAACTTGCCCATCAATAACTCTTTCAGGTCAGTTCGTTATCCCTCTGGAAGGCAACTCAACAATTTATCCAAATTTTTAAGAACTTCCTCCTTTTCCAATTTAATTTGAGGTATGTCAAATTCCAAGTTATCTGGATTTGGTTCGTCACTTTGAGTTAGAATCATTAAAACCTCCTCCATTTTCTCTCCTTCCCTTTCAAAGTACCTTTTATGCGTATTCACATGACACACTCGGTGAGTCTTCCTTCTATCTGGTGTTTTTACTACATAATTCACCTCACTTAATCTCCTTTCAATCTGATAAGGTCCACAAAACCTAGCTTTTAAAAGTTCACCTACCACTGGTAACAACACTAAAACTTTACCTCCACTGGCAAAACTACAAACTTTGGATTTCTTGCCCGCTACCCGTTTCATCACATTTTGTGCAACTTTTAAATGCTGGCTCGCCAATTCACCTGCTCTATTTAATCATTCCCTAAAATTTGACACGTAATCCAATAATGTAATTTCAGATTTCTCACTCACCAATTTTTCCTCAACCAATTTAAATGGTCCTCTTACCCCATGACTAAAAATTAGATAAAAAGGACTAAACATGGTTGACTCATTAGATGCATCACTAATTGCAAACAGTACGAATGGAATTCCTTTTTCCCAATCCTCTGGATAATCTTGACAATAAGCCCTCAACATTGTCTTTTATGTCTGGTGCCACCTTTCTAACGCTCCCTGCGATTCTGGATGGTACGCAGTTGATTTAAATTGTTTTATTCCTAATCTATCCATAATTTCTTTGAATAACCTTGAGGTAAAATGCGATCCTTGATCCAATTGTATTTCTGTGGGTTGTCCATATCTAGTAAAGAATTTAACTAACTCCTCCACAACCTTTTTAGCTGTAATATTACGTACTGGAATGTATCTGGAAACCAAGTGGACACATCCATTATCGTCAAAAGATATTGATTCCCATTTTTTGTTTTAGGAAGCGGTCCTACGCAATCAATTAGGACCCTTGTAAAATGTTCCTCAAATGCTGGAATGGGTATTAAGGGCGCTGGTTTTATCACTGCTTGAGGTTTCCCTATCACTTGACATGTGTGACATGATTGACAAAATTTAACTACATCTTTATGTAGTCCAGGCCAATAAAAATGTTTTTGTATTTTAGCTTGAGTTTTCCTTATTGCCAAATGACCTCCCACTGGTACCTCATGTGCAACTCGCAACACCTCCTTTCTATACTCTACCGGCAATACTGCTTGATGAACTTCTGCCCACTTTTCATCCGCCTGCATATGTAAAAGTCTCCATTTTCTCATCAAGACATTACTTTTACGGTAATAACACTCTGGTATACACACAGATTCCTCTTCCGCGTATGCTTTCTGATACATCCGTTTTATTTCTACATCTTTCTGTTGTACCTCCGCCAATTTTCCTGAACTAAAAATCCACCTGTTCTTGTTCTTTTCAACCATCTGATCAAAAATCATTTCTGATAATTGCACTTCAACTTCATCTTCACACTTTGATTTCTCCTCTTGTCTTAACATGTGACTTTGCGACCTTGTTACTACACAATCCATAAAAATCCCAGGATATTCACCCTTCAACACTTCAGTTGTCTGATTTTGCACTGGCTTATCAACCACAGTAGGCATCACTCCCACCTGCGATCAAGCTATATCATTACCCAAGATAAACTGTTTTCCTGGACAAGTTTGTCTATTACTCCTACTACCACTTCACCACTCTTCATTGGACTTTCCAAACTTACCTTATATAATTGAACACTACTCCACTCACCCAGAATTCCACATATTACACCTTTCTGGAAACATTCTTCCCAAACTACATAACTCCTCATCTCTTACCATTAAAGATTGACTAGCTCCCGTGTCTCTTAAAATTGTGGCTTCTTTACCTGCTCCTCCTGATACACATGAGTAAACTTTACCCACACAAGTAAATTCTTTGAAGAGATCTGGCACCTTCTTATCAATCACCTCTTGATCAGGCTGTACAATCTTTTGCACCTTCTTCGCTTCACTTGGGCTTTCCTTTACCACTTTAGCAAACACCACTGTCTTACCCTGTTTTACCACATCAGCCTTCCCAGTACTTTTCTTCAACCACCAACACTGTGTCTTTACATGGCCTAGTTTATTACAGTGAAAACATTTGAAGCTTTTCATGCCTCTTCCACTCTCCTGGATTTCTTTTTTAATCTGAGGTACACTCCCCTTATTATCTCCCATCAGGTCACCTTAACGTTTACCACTTCAGTATTTCTCATGTCCCCAGTTTCTATCCCTCACAGGCTCAAACTGATATCAGAAACCAAGCTTTGATTTCTGAACTAATTCAAAATCATTTGCCATTTCAGCTGCTAAACTCACAGTTTTAACCCTCTGCTCTTCCACATGAATTCTCACTACATCAGCAATTGAATTTTTAGACTCCTCCAAAAGTCTAATTTCTCTGAGAGCTTCATACGTTTGGTCGATTTTCAAAGCCCTTATCCACCTATCAAAATTACTCTGTTTGAGCCATTCAAACTCCATGTATGTTTGACCAAATTCTTTCCTTAAATTTCTAAACCTTTGTTTGTAAGCATCAGGCACTAGTTCATCGGCACCTAAGATGGATTTTTTCACTTCCTCATACATCCCAGATACCTCCTCCGGTAGTGATGCAAACACTTCACTAGCCCTACCCTACCACCTTTATTTGAATTAGTAATACCCACATGTCCTGTGGCCATTTCATTTGTTTAGCTACCTTCTCAAATGAAATGAAAAAGGCTTCTGCCTCCTTCTCCTCAAACCTTGGCAATGCTTGGAAATATTTAAATAGATCCTCACCAAGCCTTCGACTATGACGCTCTTTCTCACTATCCTCATAACTATCATCCAACTGTACGTTTCCCTTTATGTCTGCAAATTTCAACTGACTGACATGTTTCATGGCCATTTTCTGAAGTTCAAACTCTCTCTCTTTGGCCGGGATTCTCCCCCACCCGGCGGACCGGGGGGTTCCCAGCGGGACGGAGTGGCGTGAACCACTCCGGCGTCGGGCCTCTCCAAATGTGTGGAATTCTCCGCACGTTTAGGGGCCAAGCCCTCACATTGAGGGGCTAGGACCGCGCCGGAGTGGCTCCTGCTCCACCGGCCAGCGCGAACGGCATTTGGCGCCCTGCCAGCCGGGGCCGAAAGGCAAGTCCGCGCATGCTTCGGTGCGTCAGCGGCTGCTGACGTCATACTGGCGCATGCTCAGGGGAGGGGGTCTCTTCCGCCCCCGCCATGGTGAAGGCCATGGCCGGATGGAAGAAAAAGAGTGCCCCCATGGCACAGGCCCCTCTGCTGATTAGGTGGGCACCGGTCGCGGGCCAGGCGACCGTGGGGGCACCCCCGGGGTCAGATCATCCTGTGCGCCCCGGAACCCGGAGCCTGCCCGCGCCGCAATCCTGCCGGTCAGGTAGGTGTTTTGATTCCCGCCGGCGGGAGAGCCCTGTCAGCGATGGGACTTCGATCCATCGCGGGCCGGAGAATCACCACGGGGGGCTCGCTGACCGCGCGGCACGATTCCCGCCCCCGCCAAATCTCGGGGGGTGGAGAATTCGGGACACGGCGGGGGCGGGATTGACGCCGGCCCCGGGCGAGTCTCCGACCTCCCGGGGGGTCAGAGAATTCCGCCCTTTATCTTTTTCCCTGATCTGTATCTCCCTTTCTCTTTCTTTTTGTTCTTCTAGGGGTATTCTTTCTTTTCTCCTTTCTTCTCTCTCCTTTTCTTTTTCCTCTCTCTCTGTTTCTTTTTCCTCTCTTTCGTATTCAAGCTGCTTTAATTCTTTCTCATGTTCCATTTGTTTAAGTTGTAACTGAATTTTTGCCATTTCCAATGAGTGCAATTGTATCTCAGGCAACTTCAAATGTTTTGCCACCACCATAATTACCTCATCTTTTCTCATTTTGCCAGGTAATGTTAACTGCAATGTTTTTGCCAAATTTAACAGTCTGCCTTTCGTCTCTGTCCATAAGGTACTGCGTGTGACCGTCTCCACACCCAAAATCTTCAGAGCCTCTGAAAGAGCCGTTGTCCACAACACACTCCCCACTTAAACTGGAATACCACACCTGATAAGCAACCACAATATGCTCACCCCTCACTGTCTTTAAGTTCACTAAGCCAATCCAATAGATCGACTTTTATTCCCCTCGAGCCCCCAATTTGTTATGGGCCAGTGTTTAGAGAACCCCAAAGTGTATCATGGAGTTCAACTGACCCACAACTTTTCATAGATTGTGGTATGGGGAGCACACGGCCCACTCTACAGGTACAGCAGAAATGCAAAAGTATTTTTTAAAGCAAAACAATGTTTATTCTATGAACTCAAGTTAACCTTTTTAAAACATACAGTGAACATCTTAGCAACCTTTAATTCAAATACAACCCCCAAATTCTACAACACTAACAGAAGCACATCAGGTTAAAGTCACTACTGAAAACATTTATAATTCTGATTTCACCAAATGATCAAGAGATAGTTTTTTCATGGCAGTATAGCTGCTGTGTCTGGCATCAGCTCCAACACTGAAAACGAAACTAAAACACACCCTGCAGCAAACAGCCTAAAACGAAAGTAAAAAGCTGACAGACAGCCCAGCTCCACTCACACTCTGACATCACTGATAGACACCCATTTATTAAAGGTACATTTCTTCAGCACCCATTTCTTAAAGGTACTCTCACATGACAGTTTTCAAGTTAAATGTTTTTCATTTCAGCTTCTTGTGGGCCTGTGCACCAGAATACTTCTCACCTGAATATCTGTCAGCCTAGGTTTCTGGGGAGTTCAAGGTTCTGAGCGTTAAACTGTCTGCCTGTGAGTGGTGTGAACGTAAAGAATGAAATGAAAACAAATGAAAGATTTGCATTTAAATAGCACATTTAATGACCTCAAGGTGGCCAAAGGAAATTCTCCAGCCAGTTCTCCCTGATCACCATGATTTTTTGTAAGTGCCTTGCTGTCACATCTTTAATAATAGCTTTGAACATTTTTCCTATGGCAGGTGTTAGCAAAACTGCCCTGTGGTTTCCTACTTTCAGTCTCCCTTCATTTTTGAATGAAGGAGTTGCATTTACTACTTTCCAAGCTAATGGAGTATTTCCTGAATCTAAGGAATTTCGGAAAATTAAAACCAACACACCAACTATCTCACTCGCCACTGCTTTCAGACCATAGAATGGAGTCGATCAGGATTTGGGCGGTTGTCAGTCGCAGCTCCAACAATTTCCTCAGTACCACTAGCCTGGTGATTGTAATTTTCCTGAGTTCCTCCCTGACATCCATTTCCTGATTTACAGCTGTTTCTGGGATGTTACTTGTATCCTCTATAGTGAATTCTGATGAAAAACCCATCTGCCATCTCCTTATTTTCCATTATTAATTCACCAGACGCACTTGCTAGAGGACCAATGCTCACTTTCTTAATTCTTTCCTTCTCAAAATATCTGTGGAAACTATCTGTCTTTATGTCCCAGCTAGCTTTCTGTCATATTCTAGTTTTTCCCTCCTTATTAATCTTTTAGTCATTTTTTAAAAATATTTTTTATTTTCTGTCCAATCTTCTGACCCACCTCCCATCCTTACACCATTTTATGCTTTTTCTTTAAGTTTGATACTGCCTTTAACTTTTTCCGGGCGGCACCGTAGCGCAGTGGTTAGCTTGTGGCACTGTTTGTGTTGAGTCTGCACGTTCTCCCCATGCCTGCGTGGGTTTCCTCTGGGCGCTCCAGTTTCCTCCCACAAGTCCTGAAAGACGGCTGTTAGGTAATTCTGAATTCTCCCTCTGTGTACCCGAAGTGTGGCGACTAGGGGGTTTTCACAGTAACTTCATTGCAGTGTTAATGTAAGCCTGCTTGTGACAATAAAGATTATTATTATTATTATTATTATTAATAAGCTTTTTTGGGTGGAAAAAGCTGGAAAAAGGCTCCTTCCCTGAACTCAGTCACCCAACTCCCAGCGCTCTTGTTCAAACTCACACTCCAGCACCAAGTCACACTGAGAGGATTGTATTCATTTACCCTGAAATTGAATACTTAGCTCAGCCTGGGTACAGGAAAAAACAGTTTACGCTAGTTTTCTTAATTAACTAGCTTCAACTGCTCTCCAGTGGCGAGCTTGTCTATTCCTGCTTAAGCCTGGATGCAGTTCTGAATTGAAACAAAGATTGTCAGTTAGATGTTAAATACTAAATACAAACAACACTGTACAAACAAAACGGGCAGCCGGGTAGCATAGTGGTTAGCACAATTGCTTCACAGCTCCAGTGTCCCAGGTTCGATACCCGGCTTGGGTCACTGTCTGTGCGGAGTCTGCACATCCTCCCCGTGTCTGCGTGGGTTTCCTCCGGGTGCTCCGGTTTCCTCCCACAGTCCAAAGATGTGCAGTTTAGGTGGATTGGCCATGATAAATTGCCCTTAGTGTCCAAAATTGCCCTTAGTGTTGGGTGGGGTAACTGGGTTATGGGGAGAGGGTGGAGGTGTGGGCTTAGGTAGGGTGCTCTTTCCAAGAGCCGGTGCAGACTTGATGGGCCGAATGGCCTCCTTCTGCACTGTAAATTCAATGAATCTGACATTAGACTTGTTGAAACGTCTTTGGTCACTTGTCCAGTACGAGATGTTAAGAAGCGATGGATTTTGGACCATTTCACATTGTGGAGCATTAACAGCGCTACAGAGCAGTTGTGCCAAATGGCCTGTTTCTGTTTTGTGGATTCTAAGGTTTCCCCTTTACACAAATACCAGGGGAAATGACACAAACGGAAATTCATCCTGGCAGCGTGCAGCACTTCTGCTTTCCTAATTTTCCATTGTAATATAACCCATGATTTTATTGGTGAGAGAGTTAAATATTGGGATTATGTTGGACTGCAGATTGTCCTTGAATTTCTCTGTTGGGAAAAAGCCGGGCCGTGGTTCCCCCGAACTTTCTCAGATCACGTGCTCAGCTGGGGCATTGTGTCAGTATCTCTTCTGGAAGTGTGCTGCCCTTTCTCTCCTGGGACAGTGTGGGGTGCGAACAGCGCTCACTAACCCTGCTGGGATCAGGGGGACCAACCCTTGTGAAAACTAATCAGAGAATCACAGAATCCCTACAGTGCAGCCATTCAGCCCGTCGAGTCGGCACCGACCCTCCGAAAGTGCACCGCATCTAGGCCCACGCCCCCACTCCAGCCCCGTATCCCAGTAACCCCAACGAAGCTTTTAGACACTAAGGGGAAATTTAACACCTAACCTGCACAGGCACTTTGACGGGGATGGGCAGGGTGGTGCTGGTGCCTGTGAAAGATTGGCTGTGAGAGAGGGGAAAGGGTGGGGTGGGGGGTGTTGTTTAGCACGAAAGCAGGGTTTTGAGACCACAATAGCAAGGAAGGGTGGTTAAAAATCAACTAAAAATTATAACTTGTCTTTTTGAATTCATCACTGTCATCTCTCTGCTGTCCACCTGCAGTCCCGCTCGAATCACTCAAACTCACCCTGGAGACCCCCATGATTCGTCTCCCAAAGGCTGTCCCGGAAAATACAGGAGGAAAGGGGCTCAGGGACAAGCAGTCAAAATAAGGAAAAATCCCTTAAACTATCAGACATTTGGACAATGAAAGGTTGCAGATTATCCTCCCCCCTTGGCCTGGACACAATGCTGGGAGCTGTGACAGGATAAAAAAGGAACGGGCTCTTTTTGTCTAGACATGTTATACTGTTGCTTGCTCTCTGCTGGTGTCGGTATCAATGGGCTTCCACTTATCCCCAGTAACGCACTCAGATGACCAGTCCACTTGTGAGGCCAGGCAGTCAGTCTTAGCAGCTATTTGACTGTGGGGGCATTGCATTCACCAACAGTCCTGCCCTCACCCGTTTCTGGCATTTGGGCACTGGGACTCCTCTACTTTCCCTTTCAAATTCCACCCCCCCCCCCCCCCCCCCCCCTCCCCACCCCTCTCCCAGCCAGTGTTAATCGCAGTGTTCCTGAGCTCAACAAACACTGCCTCGGCCAACAATCAAATCTGGAATCTCTCTGCCCTCACCAGATAACAGCTTCAATAAACAAATGTCCAGGGCGGGCGGGGGGGGGGGGGGGGCTTTATGATTTTAAAAGTGGAAAACTGATGAGTAGGATTTTTACGTCGAAACTGATTTATTACTGGAAAAGCGAGATAAACCCCGAAATTAACCATTCTTTAAAAAAAATGGAAGTGAAACAAGAACAATGTCAAAATAACTATTTGGAAACTTTCTTCAACAAGAGTTTCTGAAAGGCATGTAGAAATGATGATGAGAAGTGATTTGAATCATTGAATAATTGTCAGATCGTGATGAAGGGTTAGAGAGCTGTTAATATAAAAAATATTCCTAATAAAGAAATTAATATTTGCATTTATATAGAGCCATTCATGACCTCAGGACATCCCAAATGCTTGACAGTCAATGAAACAATTTGGAAATGTTGTCATTGTTGTAACGTCGCGGATGTGGCAGAAATTCTTTGCAAAGCCAGCTCGCACCAGTGGCAATAAGATATGAAATGATAAACAGTTTCAGTGATATTGGTTGAGGGATAAATCTTGGCGAACACCCACGCTCTTCCTTGTGCGGATATCCACCTGAGTGGGGAGTGGGAGTCTCGGCTCAACCTCTCTCTTGAGTGCCTTCCAACAGTGCAGCCCTCTTTCAACCTGTCCAAACCTTTAAACTCAACCTCCAACCTGTCCAAACCTTTAAACTCAACCCCCACCCTGTCCAAATCTTTAAACTCAACCCCCACCCTGTCCAAACCTTTAAACTCAACCCCCACCCTGTCCAAACCTTTAAACTCAACCCCCACCCTGTCCAAACCTTTAAACTGAACCCCCCACCCTGTCCAAACCTTTAAACTCAACCCCCACCCTGTCCAAACCTTTAAACTCAACCTCCAACCTGTCCAAACCTTTAAACTGAACCCCCCACCCTGTCCAAACCTTTAAACTCAACCCCCACCCTGTCCAAACCTTTAAACTCAGCCCCCACCCTGTCCAAATCTTTAAACTCAGCCCCCACCCTGTCCAAATCTTTAAACTCAACCCCCACCCTGTCCAAACCTTTAAACTGAACCCCCCACCCTGTCCAAACCTTTAAACTCAACCCCCACCCTGTCCAAACCTTTAAACTCAACCCCCACCCTGTCCAAATCTTTAAACTCAACCTCCAACCTGTCCAAACCTTTAAACTGAACCCCCCACCCTGTCCAAACCTTTAAACTCAACCCCCACCCTGTCCAAACCTTTAAACTCAGCCCCCACCCTGTCCAAATCTTTAAACTCAGCCCCCACCCTGTCCAAATCTTTAAACTCAACCCCCACCCTGTCCAAACCTTTAAAATCAACCCCTAACCTGTCCAAACCTTTAAACTCAACCCCCAACCTGTCCAAACCTTTAAACTCAGCCCCCACCCTGTCCAAATCTTTAAACTCAACCCCCCACCCTGTCCAAACCTTTAAACTCAACCCCCACCCTGTCCAAACCTTTAAACTCAACCCCCACCCTGTCAAAATATTTAAACTCAACCCCCCACCCTGTCCAAACCTTTAAACTCAACCCCCACCCTGTCCAAACCTTTAAACTCAACCCCCACCCTGTCAAAATATTTAAACTCCAGCCCACTCACCCCAAATATTTAAATTCAACCCCATCCTGTTCAAATCTTTAAACGCAATACGCACCCTATCATACGAGCACAACACCGTAAGTTGTACGAGCTGAAGTAGGCCATTCAGCCCATCGAGTCTACTCCACCATTCCATGGGATCATGGCTGATCTGATATATAAAAAGATAATCCTCAACTCCACTTTCCCACCTTAACCCCATAACTCTTGAAACCATTACTGATTTAAAATCTGTCTGTCTCAGCCTTGAACATACTTATCAACCCAGCCTCAACACTTTCTACGGTAAATAATTCCACAGGTTCATTACCCGCTACAAGAATAAATTCCACCTCACTTCTGTCTTAAATGGCTGATCCCTTTGCCTGAGGTTATGTCCTCTGCTCTTAGGTTTCCCACAAAGGGGAACAGCCTCTCTTCATCTACCCTATAAAGCCCCCTGGGAACTCTTCAAACACAACCCAAACCCTGTCCACACTCTGAATCCAACCCCACATCCTGTCCAACCTCTAAACTAAATGCTTGCACTGTCCAAAGCTCTACAATTGGCTTTGGGCCTGGCATCATAATCTGATTCTTGGTAAAACAAGGTTTCTCTCATTTCTGGAAATTATGAGGTGTCCAATTTGAACAGCCAATCAACCTGTTTTTTAAAAAGAGGTCCATTCACACTGATACCTTTTCATCTTTTCATCGCAAACATTGATACAATCAACAGACCATATCCTCTGAGGAGCAGCAGGAGATCAAAAATCAGACAGAAAACATACTTTCTGTACATTTTAGTTTCTTGCGAAGGAAGTTAACGACCTGATTTTAATGTTTTTGCAACTTAGTACTTTGTACTTACTGCTGCACCTGCCAAGAATGCTTTTCCTGTCCTGGGAGTGTTTGATGGGGACGGTGTAGAGGGAGCTTTACTCTGTATCTAACCCCGTGCTGTACCTGTCCTGGGAGTGTTTGATGGGGATGGTGTAGAGGGAGCTTTACTCTGTATCTAACCCCGTGCTGTTCCTGTCCTGGGAGTGTTTGATGGGGACGGTGTAGAGGGAGCTTTACTCTGTATCTAACCCCGTGCTGTACCCGTCCTGGGAGTGTTTGATGGGGACAGTGTAGAGGGAGCTTTACTCTGTATCTAACCCTGTGCTGTACCTGTCCTGGGAGTGTTTGATGGGGGCAGTGTAGGGGGAGCTTTACTCTGTATCTAGCCCAGTGCTGTATCTGTCCTGGGAGTGTTTGATGGGGACAGTGTAGAGGGAGCTTTACTCTGTCTCTAACCCCGTGCTGTACCTGTCCTGGGAGTGTTTGATGTGCCAGTATAGAGGGAGCTTTACTCTTTATCTAACCCCGTGCTGTACCTGTCCTGGGGGTGTTTGATGGGGACAGTGTAGAGGGAGCTTTACTCTGTATCTAACCCCGTGCTGTACCTGTCCTGGGAGTCTTTGATGGGGACAGTGTAGAGGGAGCTTTACTCTGTATCTAACCCCGTGCTGTATCTGTCCTGGGAGTGTTTGATGGGGACAGTGTAGAGGGAGCTTTACTCTGTCTCTAACCCCGTGCTGTACCTGTCCTAGGAGTGTTTGATGGGGACAGTATAGAGGGAGCTTTACTCTTTATCTAACCCCGTGCTGTACCTGTCCTGGGAGCGTTTGATGGGGACAGTGTAGAGGGAGCTTTACTCTGTATCTAACCCCGTGCTGTACCTGCCCTGGGAGCATTTGATGGGGACAGTGTAGAGGGAGCTTTACTCTGTATCTAACCCCGTGCTGTACCTGTCCTGGGAGTGTTTGATGGGGACAGTGTGGAGGGAGATTTATTCTGTATCTAACACCGTGCTGTACCTGTCCTGGGAGTGTTTGATGGGGACAGTGTGGAGGGAGATTTATTCTGTATCTAACCCCGTGTTGTACCTGTCCTGGGAGTGTTTGATGGGGACAGTGTAGAGGGAGCTTTACTCTCTATCTAACCCCGTGCTGTATCTGTCCTGGAAGTGTTTGATGGGGACAGTGCAGAGGGAGCTTTACTCTATATCTAACCCCATGCTGTAATGTCCTGGGAATGCTTGAAGGAACAGGACACTGGATTGATTGGGAATGAAAGAACAAATGCATTAATATGGCCCCATTTCAGACTTTGGAAAACTCAAGTGTTCAATAGCTGATGCAGTTGTTTTGAAATGTAACCTTTATCATAATGTAATCTGGAGATAGTGAAAGCCAGGCTAGGTAATCTGAGAGTGAGCAATGATGGTGGAGCTGATTAACTGTAGGAGGCAGCACCTTGAAGGGAGGAGGTCAGGAAGTTGCTGCAGCAAAACATGGCCATAAGAGAATAAAGTTTGGGAGCGCAGTGAGAGCTGGCAGCCTTCAGGCTCTCCAGGTTCCAGGTTTAAGTAAATGAATAAATAATCATTATTGTCACAAGTAGGCTTACATTAACACTGCAATGAAGTGACTGTGAAAATCCCCTTGTCGCCACACTCTGGCGCCTGTTCGGGGCACACGGAGGGAGAATTCAGAATTCTCAGCTGGTATGGGATCTTTTGCCCACATGTCGATGGGATTCTGACTAAACGTTGCTCTTTCTCTTGTTTCAATTACAGCGCACCAGCAGCTTTGGGAGCTTCGACCGATTCAGACATCATTCACACGCACCAAAACCGGAGGAGAAAGCTGACAACAGTGTACGTGTTCTCGTGGCCAGGTCAAGGTCACAGAGTGCGAATGGAGTGATCTCTCTGCACCCTTTCAGGCTGGAGGACACCGTGTTTAATGCTCAACAGCTGACCTATCCTTCAAATATATGCTGCTTCTCTCTTGCTTTCCCTGTCTGTGTGTATGTATTTCACACTCTCTGTGTTCTTCACCCTATGGTCAGAATCAGTGACATTTCCCAGGTTCATCTGTACTGTCTCGAACTTTCTTCAAATTTCTTGCTCATCTGGGCTCTGTTTCTCTGCCTCTGCCTGGATCTGATGTGGAGATGCCGGCGTTGGACTGGGGTGAGCACAGTAAGGAGTCTTACAACACCAGGTTAAAGTCCAACAGGTTTGATTCAAATCACAAGCTTTCGGAGCACTTTCCTTCCACTGCTGATTCACCTGAGGAAGGAACAGTGCTCCGAAACAAACCTGTTGCACGTTAACCTGGTGTGGTAAGACTTCTTACTCCGCCTAGATCGTTCCATGTATCACATATTCCATCTCCCTAACTCAGTGTATGAACAAACCTCTTCCACCATTTCCCTTACCCTGAGTATTAACATCTTTCTCCCACTGTCTTCTGACACATTTGTTTCCTTCTCATGTTGTTCCATTGTTTGTGTTTGTCTCTGGGTATATGTGTGAGTGTGTATGTGAGTGTGAGTGTGTGTGTGATAGGGTGTACGAGTGTGTATGTGTGTGAATGTGAGTGTTGTGCGAGTGCGTATGTGAGTGTGTGTGGGAGTGTGTGAATGTGTGTGTGTGTATGCAGTGGCGGACTGGGTCTAAAAATATTGGTTGCCAGGAGACAAAGGGGGCCCACCCACAACTACAATGCTATCATTTAATTTTCATAACGAATAAATAAAATTTTCAAAAAATACATATGGAAAAAAGGGTACAATTAAAATTTTTGTGGAAAAAATGTGTATTTCTTAGTAATTACAGTGTACATGCACTGTACATATTACTGGCAGTAGATACCAAATGTAAATACAGAATGTTATAATTGAATTTTTTTATTTTTTTATTTTAAGTAATTGGTTGATATTTTTAAATAGTTTACTGCACAATTTACACATTAACAGATAGTTCAAAAGCACAATAGAGCATTGCATGCAGTCCACTATATTAAGAGCAATCGTTTGTGTTCGCTAGACGATTGTGCGAATCTGCCAATAATTGCTTCTGCATCCAATTCATCTAACAATTCCTTTTCAATGGATAGCAACATGTATGATTCCAAATTCTCCGCAGACAGCAAATTTCTTAACCTTGTCTTTATGATCTTTAGCTTTGAAAATGTCCTCTCACATTGGACTTGAGTAACTGATAGTGTGCAGATGCCTTTATAAAGTTCATAAAGGTTATCATATGCCTTGTCATGAAGTCTGTTGGATGCCAGAGTTTTTAGTACACACGATGGGCAAGTGCTGTAAATTTTACAATTGTTGAAACTGGAAACCATATTCTCACCATCATTAAGGAATAGCTTTAATACATCAAAGTTTGAAGCAAAAGAAAACAATTCCAATATTACTTGATCTTTGCTGATTTGTGGAAACAGCTTAAATATACCTTCCAATACTTCATCTTCAAGGCCCTTCTCTGCAATAGTTTTAAACTTTGCTGGGTCCAAGCAGGACAAATCTTTATATAACTGTTTGTGTTGTACAAGGCGTGATTCTAGTGACTGGACAATGCGATCCATTATTAGGTAAAACACATTTACTCGAAAATCAGCTAGAGAATCTGAGGAATTTCTCTCATCATCAATAAGCTCATCTGCCATTCTTTTCTTCTTCCTCTGTCTCTTAACTGGCAATGCTGTTTCCAACGCATCAATTTCCAATGTTTGATTTTCATCCATATTCATCTGTGAAATCCTGTCATTACATTTATTTACAAATTCCAAAGCCTTGCTGTGAACGTTATCAAATGTTCTTGTCTGTTCCTTCAACTTTGTTGTAGCTGAATCTACCAAACTCCATGCAGTAAACATATCTAAACCACTTGTCTGTAGATAACTTGATAACGGGGTTGTAGTTTCAAATATATACAAGTAAGTAAATGCTGTCAATATGGTTTCAAACTTTAGAAGACTTTGAAGTAAAACATTTGCTTCATGTTTTGTTTTTGCATCAAACTTTTCTGAATCTTGTATCATGGATAAGCGTGTCAATAGATTTACGAAAGTACTGGCAGCGGCATCATCAAAACGTCCAAATATAGTTGTTGCTGCATTGGATTTTCCTGACCATCTGGTCTCACCAATTAGCTTTAATCGTTTCATTTTTTCTTGTCCCAGATGTTTTCCAACAACGTCTATCCATACAGCCATTCTCTTGTATGATGCTTTCACAATAGTTGCTATATTCTGGAGCAAATTGAAAAAAGAATCTGCAGGCACACAACATTTTGTTGTTTCAGTTATCACCAAATTCAAGACATGGGCATAGCACCATATATGATCAGCAAATATGATATGTTGATCAGCCACATCAGCAATTTTACTTTGTAAACCATTATATTGGCCATGGTAGCTTGCAGCACCATCTGTGCTATCAGAGAAACATTTTTGGGGGTCAATTTTAAGATGCTGTAATGTTTCAATCAATAGATCAAAACGTCCCTGCCCTGTACCATCATTACTTGGCACAACTGAAAGTAGCCGCTCACAGATAATACCTTTAAGCACATAGAACATAGAACATAGACCCGGGTGAACCAGCCCCTCCCCCCTACCCCTCCACTCCTTTTCACATCCGTTTAACACTGCTTCGTTCCTTCATACACTGAGTGATTATTTGTTTGTTTCTTTATTGCATTTTTATTTGATATTGCTCTTTTTAAAAACAATTATATTTTATTAAGTTAGAATACAAATCTCAGGAAAGAAGTTGGAGATTTATTTATCTAATTAATTATAATTTTTAAGGGCCCTTCAGAGATTCACTTCTTGGCTCTCCGGGCCCCGGACCGATGTACCGGCTGAACCAAGACTACTGCTTGATATCCTTTGAAGTTGCCGACCATCTCAAATCACGAATTGTAACTTTATCTTTAAATTCACACACTCTTGCTGAAAACATGGAATTTCCTTAATTATGCCCGACCCGGGCCCCCCTATTCCTCATCCTTCCACTACCACCCCTGCTTCGTTCCTTTTCATGCACTGCTTATTTGTGTCCTGTTCTCTTTTTTTTAAATTCCTTTTTATTACTAAAACAGTTGGCTGTGTTTGTTTCTTTATTGCATTTTTATTTGATATAGGGGACCCACTTGCCATCGGGCAAGCTGACACCCTGGCCAGTCCGCCACTGTGTGTATGTGTGAGTGTGTGTCAGTATGTATGTGAATATGATGCGCGTGTGCGTGATTGTGTGTGTGTGAGTTTGTGTGTGAGTGAGTGTGTGTGAGTGAGTGAGTGTGTGTGTATGTGTGAGTGAGTGAGTGTGTGTGTGTGTATGTGAGTGAGTGTGTGTGTATGTGTGTGAGTGAGTGTGTGTGTACGTGTGAGTGAGTGTGTGTGTGAGTGTGTGTGTGTGTGTGTGTATGTGAGTGAGTGAGTGTGTGTGTGTATGTGTGTGAGTGAGTGTGTGTGAGTGTGTGTGTGTATGTATGTGAGTGAGTGTGTGTGTGTGTATGTGTGAGTGAGTGAGTGTGTGTGTGTATGTGAGTGAGTGTGTGTGTATGTGTGTGAGTGAGTGTGTGTGTACGTGTGAGTGAGTGTGTGTGAGTGTGTGTGTGTGTGTATGTGAGTGAGTGTGTGTGTGTGTATGTGTGTGAGTGAGTGTGTGTGTGTGTATGTGAGTGAGTGAGTGTGTGTGTATGTGTGTGAGTGAGTGTGTGTGAGTGTGTGTGTGTATGTATGTGAGTGAGTGTGTGTGTGTGTATGTGTGAGTGAGTGTGTGTGTATGTGTGAGTGAGTGTGTGTGTATGTGTGAGTGTGTGTGTGAGTGTGAGAATGTGTGTATGTGTGAGTGTTCTTCTTTTGAATAAATTTTAGAAACAGCTCCTTCTCTTCTGTTGAGGGAGCTGGGATTTCAGCATAACTTGGTCACTTTTTGTGATTTCACGGGAACTAAACACCTTTTGCCAAGAGCAGCAGCCAGGCAGGAACTGGTCCCTCAGAGTAAAAGTTTGATGCTTTATCGCCTTAGCAACCGGGGCAAACATTTCCCTCAACGCCTCATGGTTCTTTTGCTAGTTAGTTTAAATCATCCCCCTGCCAGATTTTTCCCCTCTATATTTTATCAAATACTTTAATAATTTCAAACACCTTTATTGGATCTCCCCATAATCTTCTCCTTTCCTAAGGAGTAGCTCTTCCAGCCTCTGTTTTATTGGAGTCTTTTTTTTCTGTAAACATGGTAGGGATTCATGTAAAGGGCAGGCCAGGTAAAGATAGTCGGTGTCAAATGGTGAATGATGACTGTCACTGAGACCACGGGTGGAATTTACCGGCTGTTTACACGGGTGGAATATTCCGGTCCCATCGATGGCGCACAGGTTTCCTGGCGATGCAGGGTGCCGCCGAATATCCCGCCCCAAATTCCAGTTTTATTGGGAAAATTTGAGTTTCGCTCACTGCCGTGGGAGAATTTGAACCTCTGACCCCAGAGCATGAGGCTTGGCCTTGGACTCCTAGTTCAGTGACCACACCACTACACCACTGATTTCCGCAGGAGCCTGGACATTCCAGGATAATCCCGCAAGGCTGTCGATCCTACTTCCTGAGGGTGATTTGACTGAACGAGTCGTGCCCAATGTCAAGTAAGACAATGATCAGGAGCAGGCATCCCATCTAATTCCGCGTAGAGAGAAACTGAGGCAAATTGTAGTAGCTGGTGGTTGCGATCTAATGGAAACGTATCTAAGCGTCATTTGCGGAGGGTTTTGCTGAGAGTTTCCAGTCAACTCTGTTGGTGACTTCCCCACCACTCTCTAACCACAGTCACTTTTTTAGGCCCTGGGGAGTTTCTTTCCCCCCCCCCACCCGGGCTAGCCGACACTTAAAATTACTTCCATCACTGGGGAGCTGAACCGAGAGATTGGGCCACCATTTTGAAAGAGTGCCCTGATCTCTAAGTGAGCTTGTGGGTCCTCAACACCCCCTACCCATGGACAATGGCACCCCCCCCCCCATCCACATGGGCAGTACCCATGACCTTCTCAAAATGCTGCCCCCTGCACCTCACTGAAGATGCAGCCCAGTGAGGGACCGAGGCTGAAGATCAGTATCTCCCAATTGGCACCCAGTGCAACCTCAGAATCCCAGATCCCAGAATGGTAGCAGCACAGAAGGGAGCCATTCAGTCCATCCCATCTGTGCTGGCTTTCGGAAGGATAAATTCCATCGAGAGCCACTTTACCATTAACCCTGCGCATTCTTTCTGTTCGAATAATAATTCAATTTCCTCTTGAAGGCCTGGAATGAACCAGCCCCCGGCACACTGTCAAGCAGCGCATTTCAGATCCTAACCGTTTGCTATTTCATTCCTTCACAGGGTGTGGGCATCTTGGCCAGGGCATGATTTTTATTGGCCATTCCCCATTGCCCTTCAGAAGGTGGTGTTGATCCGCCGCCTTCTTGACTTGCTGTAGCCGTGGATGAAAAGGTCACCATTGCTTCTTTTGCCAATCCCGGGCACTCTTGTTCTCGATTTTACCACCAATGGGAACAGTTCTGTGATGTGCTTTGGGACATCCGGGGGGTCATTCCGGGCGCTATAAAAATGCAAGTTCTTGATTTAACGTTTTGTGGCGAAATCTCTTTCTGGGTGGAAGCAGCAGTTAAAGAGGCGACTTGAACTTTTCTTTTTCAAACATGCTGCCGGTGAGGATGAAACCCGAAGAGTAACAAGGCATTTCTTTTGCTCTGGTAGAATGTCGAAGCTGAACAGGGGATGGAGGCTGCTGGGGAGCAGAGTCATGGCAAGTGTGGACAGAACGGAAGCGGCCTGGGGAAAACCATGCGAGCCATTTCCAAAACCATGAGGAAAAGAATGGCCCGCAAATATGCCAAAGCCCTGTCGGAGGAGATGGTAAGTTTTAACGCCACTGAACTGTGCTCGTCCCAACCTGGTCATGGAATAACCGTTGTCTAATTAAGGCGATAATGCCTCGAATGAGCAACAGCACAGTTCCCACCAATTAACATGGCAGGATCTAAAAGGAAATATATCCACAGGCATTACCCATTCACACTAATATCACTTTGAAAGTTGCTGGTTATAACACTTCCATCACTCTGCTAGAGGCTGAAGCAATTGCATTTATTGACAAGCTTTCTCTCCTTTCAGGTGCACTGAATGTAGGAACAAACATAACTGGGCGGCACGGTAGCCCAGTGGTTAGCACTGTCACTTCACAGCGCCAGGGTCCCGGGTTCGATTCCCGGCTTGGGTCACTGTCTGTGCGGAGTCAGCACATCCTCCCCGTGTCTGCGTGGGTTTCCTCCGGGTGCTCCGGTTTCCTCCCACAAGTCCTCAAAGTCGAGCTTGTTGGATGAATTGGACATTCTGAATTCTCCCTCCGTGTACCCGAACAGACGCCGGAGTGTGGCGACTAGGGGATTTTCACAGTGACTTCATTGCAGTGTTAATGTAAGCCTACTTGTGACACTAAAGATTATAATAATTATAAAAGCAAACTAAAAACAAAAAGCAAATGCTGTGGACACTGGAAATCTGAAACATAAGTAGAAAGAGCGGGAAAAACTCAACAGCTCTGGCACCATCTATAGAGCGAGAAACAGTTAAAGGCAGAATTCTACGCTCAACAACCCCCCCCCCCCCCCCCCCCCCCCCAATCACGACGTGTTTTGAGGAGACCCACCATTGGACAGCGGCTGAATTTTCCGATCCCACCTCTATCAACAGGTTTTCCTGTACACCGCCGAGGACCCCCAGGCAGTGGGGGTGGGGGGTCACCATCAGTGGGACCAGACGACCTGCCGGCAGGAATGGCCGGAGTATTTCGGCCAACGCTTCGAGTCCATGGCCGGGATTCCTCGCTGCAAGTCCTGCCAGCATTTTCCGTTTTCTTTTCAATGTTCAGTCACGTTTTATAGGCTAAATCCCCTCTAACTCTAATTCTGACTTAAACTTGTTGAATATTGGTTATCCCGCACTGGTACTGCACGCGGTGCTAGTTTCCATGTTACAAACCGAACATTGGCGCACCAGTGAAGGTGCACCAAAAGATTTACAAGAATGATAACGCATCATGATTCTTATCACAATTAGGCTGACTGGAAAATAGGGGGACGAGAGGCTGAGTGGGTGACCTGATTGAGATCTTGAAAATTATGATGAGATTTGATAGGATTAACACAGAGAGGAAGTTTCCAGTTGTACGGGAGATCGTAAAGGAAGATAGCCACGAATAAATCCAATCGGGGATTCAGAAGAAGCGCCTTTACCCAGGGAGTGCTGAAAATGTGAACATACCAAGATAGGGAGTGGTTGAATGGTATCGGAGCATTCAAGGGGAAGTTAACACATGAGAAAGAGAAGAATATGGTTCTAAAAAGAGGCATGCTTTCAACGCAGTGGGTAGAACTGTTGCTTCACAGCGCCAGGGACCTGGGTTCGAATCCCGGCTTGGGTTACTGTCTGTTCGGAGTCTGCACGTTCTCCCTGTGTCTGCGTGGGTTTACTCCGGGTGCTCCAGTTTCCATCCACAAGTCTTGAAAGACGTGCTTGTTAGGTGAATTGGACATTCTGAATTCTCCCTCCGTGTACCCGAACAGGCACCGGAGTGTGGCGACTAGGGGATTTTACTAGGGCACTTCAATCTCAAAGGTCTGTTTGTTGCCACCTTAATGTCTCAATGGGTGTTACACTAGCTGCTGGAGTTTCACGCCCCTCAGACCAGACAAGGAAGCCGTCAGGTTGGACGGTGTTGCGTGAGCCAGGGGCTGTTGACGCAATGCTTCAGTTTCATTATGCTACCGAGGGCAAAGGTTACCCAGGGCTATGACCTCTAATTGCAGCCTGGTGGTTGGCTCTCCGCAGCAATGCAGGATCCATGTTATTCTGTGTTAAACAATACAAGTGATGCCACAATCAGTGGGATATTTCAGCATCTAACCTTCGTCACTTACTGGAATGAAGTTTTCAAAAAATGAAGAAAAGCAGACAGATCAGATGGAGAGAAACTAGTTGGTGAGGCTTGTATGAGGTCAGGAGTGAAATTAAGAAATGTTTCTACATACAAAGACTGGTGAAAGATTGAAACTCTCTTCAGCAAATGGTAATTGACACTACGTCAACTGTTAATTTTAAAACTGAGATTGATAGATTTCTGTTGAACAGGAATATTGAGGATGTGGGGCAAAGGTGGGCTTATTGAGTTATGGAGTAGGCTCAAAGGGCCTATCACTGTTCCTGGATCATCTCATCGGTTCTGTCAGTGACAGTTGCAATTGTTCAAGGTTTTCAGGAGCAAACTTGTGTTTTTCAGTGCGGCACCGATGCAGAAGATCCTGCAAGCCAAACTATAGGAGAACATGAAGGAGAAGATGATTCCCTGAAAGCTGGCGAGTCAACCGAGAGTCTTTATAGTCTGAACAGTGGCCAAAGCTCATCCAGTAAGTCAACCTAAGTGCCTTTTCGAGGACGTAATCTCTCACAAGCCAGTAATGGTCATACGTTAAAAGCCACTCAGTCATAGAGTGATAGAGTTTTATGGCACAGAAAGAGGTCCTTCAGCCCAATATGTCTGTGCCAGCCATCAAGCACCTATCTATTCTAATCCCATTTTCCAGTACTTGGTCCGTAGCCTTGTATATTAATTTGTTTCAAGTGCTCAACCATGGGGAAGATAATCATTCTCACCGCATAAGACCAATGCGGGATATTACACCCCTGTCTATCCAAATCTGTCAAAGTCAGCCTTGAAGAAATTCAATGGTCCAACCTTCACCCACCACTTACTGGGGGAGACATTTGAAGCCTTCCCTTGTTACGTTGTTTAGAACCTGGAATGACAGAGAGATTCTGATGTGCATTGGTTAAGATGGATGGATGTCCAGGTAATGAGAAAAGGGAACAGGAACAATCGCACGAGAAGGCTGATTAAAAATGATAAAAAGCCAGTCTCCCACTTCTATACCCCCGGGTGTCCTGACATGTTTTACAGCCAGGGAAGTGGTTTTGAATCATAGAATCATACAACACAGAAGAGGCCCTTCAGCCCATCAAGCCTGCACCAATAAAAAAAACTACTCTAAATCTAGACTAATCCCACTTTCCAGACAGATGTGAAGTGCTCATTTAACACGCGACCAACATCATCCAACACAGATTACCCCCTTGGTCCCTAATGGGTCCGACTCTTTCCTTGGTTATCCTCTTCCCCTTGATATACTTTTGAGCAACAAAATTGGTACAGTCACATATCCGCAACAGGTCCTTCCCATCCAGATTGCTGTTTTCAATGTTGTCATCCAAGCCCTTCATTATATCAGTGTTTTCAGGAACAGAAAAAGCCCATTCAATCCAACAGCCCAAATCTCTTTTTTCCATAGATTGGGACTATTTCCCCCGCTCCCCAAATTCTTCAACCCCATATGCCCACCTTTTCCCCATTTCCCCCAATTCCAACTTCTCCCCATTTCCATCAATCTCATGTTCTCCCCATATCCCTCAATCCCACCACCCCACCTTCTCCCCATATCCCCCAATCCCACCTCTCCACCATCTCCCCATATCCCTCATTCCCATCTACCCACTATCTCCCATATTCCTCAATCCCACCTATCCACCATCTCCTCATGTCACTCAATCCCACATACCACCAACTCCCCATTTCCCTCAATTCCAACCATCCACCATCTACCCATATCCTTCAATCCCACCTACCCATCGTCTCCCCATAACCCTCAATCCCACCTGCCCACCGTCTCCCCATATCTCTCAATCGCAACTACCACAATCTACCCATATCCCTCAATCCCACCAAGCTAATATATCCCTACAACCCTCAATCCTACCTCCCCAACTTCTCCCCATGACCCTCAATCCCACCTACCCACCACCTCCCCATATCACTCAATTCCAAGTAGCACAACCTACCTATATCCCCCAATCCTACCTACCCACAGTCTCCCCATATCCCCATATTTTTAAATCCCGCCAACCACCAACTCCCCATATTCCTCAATCCCAACTACCACAATCCACCCATATCCCTCAAAACCATCTCCCCAACTTATAATAACAAGAATAATAATAATCGCTTATTGTCACGAGTAGGCTTCAATGAAGTTACTGTGAAAAGCCCCTAGTCATCACATTCTGGCGCCTGTTCGGGGAGGCCAGTACGGGAATTGAACCTGTGCTGCTGGTCTTGTTCTGCATTATAAGCCAGGTGTTTAGCCCACTGTGCTAAACCAACCCCATATCACTCTATTCCCTTTCTCTATAGGAATATATCCAATTACCCTTTAACTCAATTGATTCCGTCTCCTCCAAACCCCTTTCTGAAGTTTGACACACAACACCACCGCTTTTTGGAGGAAAACATTTCCCACTTTTCTGTGCCTTCTGAATGTTGTTGTTTGTATTTTGCGATCCCTTGATCAATGTGAGCAGTTTTCTGGGTTTACCATCAGTATCAGTTCCCCATCTAACCTTGAAAACCTCAGTCATGCTCCCCCAATTACCACTTGAAGAAAGGCTTTGCCTGCAATTTAAAGTCAGTCCTGTTGCGAGGCACTGGTTGGTGTATTTTTCAACTGCCCTGCAGAATAGGACTGGGAAGAGGTGGAATTCCTTCACCTGAGAGTGATGAATCTATGAGGATCCTCCAGCCCAGAGGGATGTGGAGGCTCAGTGGTTGAGTATATTGAACGCAAAGATGGACAGATTTTACAGCGAGGAGAGACATCACAGGACTATGGGGATAGGGTGGGGAAAATGGTGTTGAGGTCTATTAGCCATGATCTAATTGAATGACAGAGCAGGCCCGAGGGGCGGAACGGGCTAATCCTGGCTCCTATTTCCTGTGATCAGTATGAATTACAAGGGTTAAAAATAATGAACATTTTTTCTGTTACCCTGACTGTAGTTGTTGAGGATGTGTGCTGGTTGATAAGCTACTTCAGCAGATTCAGATGATAAGCGACTTTAGGCAAAGGCTGCTTGAACAGGCAGTGTGGTTACCTGTGCGTCACAAAAACAACCACCTACGCTTTCTTATCAGTGGCTCCATGCTGACTCTCAAACACACACAGAGAACTCTGTTAACGTATTCCATTTTCCCCTTCGCCCGAAAAGGTCAAGGTTCATATCACCTGAGGCGATACATTATTCGCGTTGGAGTGGCGATTTCTCACTATTTAACGTTCAAGGCTGGGTGATTGTTAACCTGGCCAAGTTTGTCAGCAAGCCAACACCCAAAACCATTCCCTGATAATTTATCTTGCGAGGGTGCTGCACATGATTTTCTTGCCATGTTTCCTACATTGCCACAGCGATCATACTTTCAAAGTGCAGGTCCTTTATCCATAAATCTGAAAACCAAACGCATCCAAAAGCCACACTTTTTTTTTTAACTTCATCGACCTTTGCGCAGGACGTTTAGTTCCATGTCTGCACTGTTTATCTTGCGATTTTATGTAGAACATGCCCAGTGAAGCAGTTGAGGCTCCTTCATTCAATGTTTTTAAGATAAAGATAGATAGTTTTGTGAAGAATAAAGGGATTAAGGGTTATGGTGTTCGGGCCGGAAAGTGGAGCTGTGTCCATAAAAGATCAGCCATGATCCCATTGAATGGCGGAGCAGGCTCGAGGGGCCAGATGGCCTACTCCTGCTCCTAGTTCTTATGTTCTTGAAAGAGACTTATTACAGGTATCCTGGGCGGGATTCTCCGACCCCGCGCCGGGTTGGAGAATCGCTGGTGGGGGGGGCGCAGATCACGCGACGCCGCTCCGAGGATTCTCCAGCGACCGGAGAATCGGTGCCAATGACTCCGGCGCGGTCGGCCCGGCGCAGGTTGGGGGCTGGTCACTGCGGCCCTCCCAGCGATTCTCCGTGCTCGACGGGCCGAATGCTTGCCGAGTTCGGCCGAGTCCTGCCGGCGCTGTTCGCGTGTGGTCCCACCCGGCGGGACCTCGCCCTTCATGCTGCGGGAGCCGCCCTGGTGTGGGGGAGGGGGGGGTTCAGACTCCCGGGGGGGCCTCCACGCTGGCCAAGCTTATCACGGGGGGTGGGCCTATGTTCCTCCGCGCCGGGCCCCTGTAGGGCTCTGCCATGTTGCCTGGGGGCCAGCGCAGAGAAGGCAACCCACGCGCATGCGCGAACTCGCGCCGGCCGTACTGGCGCCTGTATCGGCAGCTGGAGCTGCGTGAGTCACTCCAGTGCCGTGCTGGCCCCCAGTGCCGTGCTGGCCCCCAGTGCCGTGCTGGCCTCCAGTGCCGTGCTGGCCCCCAGTGCCGTGCTGGCCCCCAGTGCCGTGCTGGCCCCCACTGCCGTGCTGGCCCCCAGTGCCGTACTGGCCCCCTGTGCCGTGCTGGCCCCCTGTGCCGTACTGGCCCCCTGTGCCGTGCTGGCCCCCTGTGCCGTGCTGGCCCCCAGTGCCGTGCTGGCCCCCAGCGCTGTGCTGGCCCCCTGTGCCGTGCTAGCCCCCTGTGCTGTGCTGGCCCCCTGTGCCGTGCTGGCCCCCTGTGACCTCCGAATAGTCCCAGAGATGTCGAGGAAAGGATTGCAAAGATGATTCTTGACAGGAGCGAGAGTAACAGGGTAGTTGTTATGGGGGACTTTAACTTTCCAAATATTGACTGGAAATACTATAGTTCGAGTACTATAGATGGGTCAGTTTTTGTGCAGTGTGTGCAGGAGGGTTTTCTGACACAGTATGTAGACAGGCCAACAAGGGGCGAGGCCACATTGGATTTGGTACTGGGTAATGAACCCGGCCAGGTGTTAGATTTAGATGTAGGTGAGCACTTTGGTGATAGTGATCACAACTCGGTTATGTTTACTTTAGCAATGGGCAGGGATAGGTATATACCGCAAGGCAAGAATTATAGCTGGGGGAAAGGCAATTATGATGCTATTCGGCAAGATTTAGGAGGTATAGGATGGGGAAGGAAACTGCAGGGGATGGTAACAATCGAAATGTGGAGCTTTTTCAAGGAACAGCTACTGCGTGTCCTTGATAAGTATGTACCTGTCAGGCAGGGAGGAAGTTGTCGAGCAAGGGAGCCGTGGTTTACTAAGGAAGTTGAAGCACTTGTCAAGAGGAAGAAGAAGGCTTATGTTAGGATGAGACATGAAGGCTCAGTTAGGGCACTTGAGAGTTACAAGTTAGCCAGGAAGGACCTAAAGGGAGAGTTAAGAAGAGCGAGGAGAGGACACGAAAAGTCGTTGGCGGATAGGATCAAGGAAAACCCTAAGGCTTTCTATAGGTATATCAGGAACA
This sequence comes from Scyliorhinus canicula, assembly GCF_902713615.1. Taxonomy (NCBI): domain Eukaryota; kingdom Metazoa; phylum Chordata; class Chondrichthyes; order Carcharhiniformes; family Scyliorhinidae; genus Scyliorhinus; species Scyliorhinus canicula. Next base: position 9,063,864 of record NC_052152.1, on the reverse strand, counting down.
AAAGAATGACTCGAGTAAGATTAGGGCCAATCAAGGATAGTAGTGGAAAGTTGTGTGTGGAATCAGAGGAGATAGGGGAAGCATTAAATGGATATTTTTCGTCAGTGTTTACACTGGAGAAAGACAATGTTGTCGAGGAGAACACTCAGGTTCAGTCGACCAGGCTAGATGAAATTGAGGTTCAAAAGGAGGAGGTGTTAGCAATTTTAGAAAATGTCAAAATAGATAAGTCCCCTGGGCCAGATGGGATTTATCCTAGGATTCTCTGGGAAGCCAGGGAGGAGATTGCAGAGCCTTTGTCCTTGATATTTATGTCGTCTTTGTCGACAGGAATAGTGCCGGAAGACTGGAGGATAGCAAATGTTGTCCCCTTGTTCAAGAAGGGGAGTAGAGACAACCCTGGTAATTATAGACCTGTGAGCCTTACTTCGGTTGTGGGTAAAATGTTGGAAAAGGTTATAAGAGATAGGGTTTATAATCATCTTGAAAAGAACAAGTTGATTAGCGATACTCAACACGGTTTTGTGAAGGGTAGGTCATGTCTCACAAACCTTATTGAGTTTTTTGAGAAGGTGACCAAACAGGTGGATCAGGGTAAAGCTGTTGATGTGGTGCATATGGATTTCAGTAAGGCGTTTGATAAGGTTCCCCACGGTAGGCTATTGCAGAAAATACGGAAGTATGGGATTGAAGGTGATTTAGCGGTTTGGATCAGTAATTGGCTAGCTGAAAGAAGACAGAGGGTGGTGGTTGATGGCAAATGTTCATCCTGGAGTTCAGTTACTAGTGGTGTACCGCAAGGATCTGTTTTGGGGCCACTGCTGTTTGTCATTTTTATAAATGACCTGGAAGAGGGTGTAGAAGGATGGGTTAGTAAATTTGCAGATGACACGAAGGTCGGTGGAGTTGTGGATAGTGCTGAAGGATGTTATAGGATACAGAGGGACATAGATAAGCTGCAGAGCTGGGCTGAGAGGTGGCAGATGGAGTTTAATGCGGAAAAGTGTGAGGTGGTTCACTTTGGAAGGAGTAACAGGAATGCAGAGTACTGGGCTAATGGCAAGATTCTTGGTAGTGTAGATGAACAGAGAGATCTCGGCATCCAGGTACATAAATCCTTGAAAGTTGCCACCCAGGTTAATAGGGCTGTTAAGAAGGCATATGGTGTGCTAGCCTTTATAAGCAGGGGGATTGAGTTTCGGAACCACAGGGTCATGCTGCAGCTGTACATAACTCTGGTGCGGCCACACCTGGAGTACTGCGTGCAGTTCTGGTCACCACATTATAGGAAGGATGTGGAAGCTTTGGAAAGGGTTCAGAGGAGATTTACTAGGATGTTGCCTGGTATGGAGGGAAGGTCTTACGAGGAAAGGCTCAGGGAATTGAGGTTGTTTTCGTTAGAGAGGAGAAGGCTGAGAGGTGACTTAATAGAGACATATAAGATAGTCAGAGGGTTAGATAGGGTGGACAGTGAGAGTCTTTTTCCTCGGATGGTGATGACCAACACGAGGGGACATAGCTTTAAATTGAGGGGTGAGAGATATAGGACAGATGTCAGAGGCAGTTTCTTTACTCAGAGAGTAGTAGGGGTGTGGAACGCCCTGCCTGCAACAGTAGTAGACTCGCCAACTTTAAGGGCATTTAAGTGGTCACTGGATAGACATATGGATGAAAATGGAATAGTGTAGGTCAGATAGGCTTCAGATGGTTTCACAGGTCGGCGCAACATCGAGGGCCGAAGGGCCCGTACTGCGCTGTAGTGTTCTATGTTCTATGTGCCGTGCTGGCCCCCTGTGCCGTGCTGGCCCCCTGGCCCCCAGTGCCGTGCTGGCCCCCTGTGCCGTGCTGGCCCCCTGTGCCGTGCTGGCCCCCAGTGCCGTGCTGGCCCCCAGTGCGGCGCATGATCGCTGATCCTAGCGGCCAGATGATGCTGTTGTAAAACGCTCCAGCGTTTACGACTGCGTCAACACTTAGCCCCAGAATCGGGGAATCCCGCCCTGTATTCATCATTCAGCGATTGATCTTACTTTTCTCGACATGTTCCTTATTTTAGACGCGTTCGCCTCGGTTTAGGCTACTGTAATGTGAGTTTATGCCTGCTACCCGAAAATCAAAATGATCCAAACTCCAAATGGACAGCGAGAGTTTAGGATTAAGAATACTTGAACTGTGTTTTGTTTGACCTTGTATAAACCTCTCTGAGGTGTCCTAAGGCCATGTCAAAAGCGGAGTTTCATGAAACGTAGCTCAAACGCAAAGAAGAACACAGAAGAGAGAAGGTAACACTGAAAGGGAAGCAGGAAAGGAGTTGGGGGGGGGGCGGCTGACGACAGAGGAGGTATTCAAACACTGTTGGTGATGGGAGAGGTAGCAGTGGCTGAAGGCTTCGAGAAGATGTGTAGATTGAGCTGCCTTCGGCAATCCTGATGCTTCCTTATCTCTTCAGCAGGTGGCCTTGCGAGCAGCTCAGACGCAACCAGTAACCGTGACAGTATGAGGCTGGAAGAAGAGGTGCCATACACAGGCCCATTCTGTTGTCGAGCAAAGGTTCACACAGACTTCACTCCGAGCCCCTACGATACCGACTCTCTCAAGCTCAAGGTAAGATAATGGTGATGTATTTGGGTTGGGGCATCATGGGGCTCACCTGAGTTAGAAGGTTGTGGGTTCGAATCCCACTCCAGAGGCAACATCCAGGACATCCAGGTGTAGAAGAGACGGAGTGCTGCCTTCGGATGAGATGTGAATCCGAGGCCCTGTCCGCCCTCTCTGATGGATATAAACAGGTCCCATAGCATTGTTTTGAAGAAGAGCAGAGGCAGTTATCCCTTGGTATTCTGGACAATATTTATTCTTCAATCAGTGTTACCAAAAAAACAAAGTTAATTTTCTAACTTTTCATTGGAACTGACAGGTTGTTTCTCTCTCCACAGATGTTGCCAGACCTGCTGAGTATTTCCAGCATTCTCTGTTTTGAAGATTTCTAGTATTTTCTTTTTTCTGGGAAACAGCACCTCAGACAGAGCAGCACTCCTTTAGTAGCACGTCCTCAGCCTGGCCTTAAAGTCTCTGGGGTGGAACTTGAGTGCACCCCCCCCCCACACCCCCCCACCCCCACCCTACACACACGCACACACACACAGCGGACACCCAAGTCGGCTGAAGGTTTCCTCAGAGCTGAGCACTCACAGAGCAGGCCAGGTAGTTAGATGAAGGGATAGGTTTGGGTGCGGAGGGACGGGGGAGGCGGTGGCATAGTGGTATTGTCACTGAATTAGTAAAGCAGAGACCCAGGGTAATGCTCTGGGGTCCCAGGTTCAAATCCCATCACGGCAGATGGTGAAATTTGAATTCAATAAAAGTCTGGAATTTAAAAAAGTCGAATGGTGACCATGAAGCCATTGCCGATTGTCGTAAAAACCCATCTGGTTCACTCATGTCCTACAGGGAAGGAAATCTGCCATCCTTACCCGGTCTGGCCTACATGTGACTCCAGACCCACAGCAACGTGGTTGACTCTTAACTACCCCCCAAGGGCAATTAAGGTTGGGCATTAAATGCTGGCACAGCCTGCAACGCCCACATCCCATGAACGAATAAAATAAAGGAAACGTTGGTTATATTGTGGCGCCAAAAAGTGAGGAAATGCTCACACAAGAAATGTGGTGGCCACCGCAAACGCATCTTGGGCCTTTCTCCATTTTCCCAATGCCTCCTCACTCCTGCCTTGTACCCACACAGTCTCCATGTGAGAACACTACTGGAGAGCTGCAACTAGGGGAGGGGAGGAGAGGGGAAGAAGGAGGGGAGGGGAAAGTAGAGAAAGGGGCAGGGTCAGAAGGAAAAAGGGGATGGGAGGAAGGGGGAGGGGCGGGCAGGAAGGGGGAGGGTTGTGGTTTGAAGGGGAGGAAGGGGAAGGAGAGGCAGAGGTGAAAGGAGGGTAAGAGAGGAAGGGCAAGGGAGGGGAGAATAAGGGAGGGAGGGAGGGGATGGGAGACAGTGAACGGCGAGGTGAGAGGAGGGTAGTAGAGTAATTGGGAACGGAGCATGGGGAGGGAGGGGCTAGTTAGATGAAGGGTAGATGGGGGTGCAGAGAATTCGAAGGGGACTTGCCAACATGCCAAGCAATACTCGCCTCTTCCCCATTTCACCACCTTGAGCTAAAATCAACCCTTCTCCGTATCTATGGTTCAGTCATGTCAGGCCACTCAAATTGAAAGGGCAAAGATTAATTTACCACAACTTTGAAATGCTCTTTCAGAGAGGTGACTTCATCGACATAATTAACAAGCCAACCATGGGCACATGGACAGGAATGCTGAACGGCAAGGTGGGAAACTTCAAGTTCATTTATGTGGATATCCTGCCCGATGAAGATGCCATGCCTAAGAAGCTAAGGACAGACAGGAGGAGCAAGCAGCCAGTCCCTGATTCCTTGCAGGAACTCTTGGAAACAATCCAATTGCCGGTCAGTGCAGTTTAATGCACCCAATGTTCCACCTCCTTTTTCCATTCCAGATTCTTGCATAGGCACTCAGAGAGACCTTACACCTGGCTCATTCCTCAATTTCGAGTCCAGGTGTTGAGTGTTGGGAAATCTTTTGAATCATCTTGGGGATAGGGGTGGCAAAGGGCATCAGCTGATGTTAAGACATGTACTCTCTGATACGGCTCACTCAGCAATAATAATGACCATAGGCTGCTTTCCCCTTTGAGGGGGCGAGCTGACTGGTGGTGATTTAACCTGAGGGTCACCACACCTCAGGCGAGGGGTAAGGTTGAGAAGACGGGGCAGAAGGAGGCGTCAGCTCATTGGAGCAATATACGTCATGCCACTCCCCAGCTTTTCCCAGTCGACCCTTTTCCAATAATGCTCGATCCAATTCCCGTTGAACATTTTGATTGACCCCTGCCTTCCTCAGTCTCCCAGTCAGCGCCTGCCAGATCCCAACCACTGGTTGCAGGAAAAGGTTCCGCGTCCTCAGTTATGCTCGAGTACCCGTTACGTTCCTGGACTAGTAACACACCAGACTTATAATAATACTGAGTTCAAATCCCGCCATGGCTTTTTGCGAACGTGGAGCCATTTTTAATAAATCTCATTGTATCGTTGACCATGATGCTGTTGGATTGTCACCAATATTTTTTAGGAAAGAAAGCGGCACGGTAGCACAGTGGTTAGCACTGTTACTTCAAAGCGCAATGGTCCCAGGATCGATTCCTGCTTAGGTCACTGTCTGTGTGGAGTCTGCACATTCTCCCCGTGTCTGCGTGGGTTTCCTCCGGGTGCTCCGGTTTCCTCCCACAAGTCCTGAAAGACATATTGGGCGTGATTCTCCGAACCCGGGAGAAATCGTGAGGCTGGCGTCAAAAACGGGCGGGTTTGACGCCAGCCTCTGCCCCCCCGACCGGGAACCGATTCTGGTCCCCGGTCGGGGCTAGCATCCCGCGGCCGTGAACTCCAGCATCGCGGGCTTAACGAATTTCGTTAAGCCCGCTTGCCAGAGTTTGCGACGGCTGACACGTCACATGACGTCAGCCGCGCATGCGCGGATTGGAAGACTCCAACCCGTGCATGCGCGGATGATGTCATCACGCATTTGCGTGAAACCCGCGCATGCGCGGGCCGGTATGCCCCTCAGCCGCCCCGCGATGGATACAGCGGGGCGGCGGAGGGAGAAAGAGTGCGCGGGGTAAGTACCCGCTGCCCGCGATCGGTGCCCACCGATCACGGGCCCATGGCACCCTTAGCACGGCCGTGGTACTGCCGTGCCAATCGGTGCCATGGTTCCCCAGATCGCGACTTTACGGCCGTTTTTATGAACGGCCAGACCAGGTGTGTTTGACGTTCCTAAAAACGGTCGTAAAGGGCTTGGAATTCGGCCCATCGGCCAGCTGAGAATGGCTGCTCGCCGTAAAAAAACGGCGGGCAGCGATTCGTGTCGGGAGGCGGGCGTGGGGGGGGGGGGGGGAGAATAGCGGGAGGGCGTCAGACCAGCGTGGCCGTAAAAATTTACGACCCCCGCTATTCTGCGCATCATCATGAGTGCGGAGAATTGCCCCCATATTGTTAGGTGAATTGGACATTCTGGATTCTCCCTCTGTGTACCCAAACAGGCGCCGGAATGTGGTTACTAGGGGATTTTCACAGTAACTTCATTGCGGTATTAAAGTAAGCCTACTTGTGACAATAATAAAGATTATTTTTTTAAAACCTGCTAACCTTACACCCATAGTTTCCCATATGCGACTCCACCTGGTTAAAGTTCAAACTTCAACTGATCTCCAAAATTATATCCAGGTCAACTGAGGGTGACAATGAATGTTGGTGCTGCCAGCGACGTCAATATTCCAAGAAAGTGCTGCACAACAGGTTGTTTTCATGTCTCCTCTACCAGTTGGGACTGCCTGTGTTGTGTACTGTTGATACGACCTCTCCAACAGTGCAAAGTGCAAAGACTACCGATCCGATCACTTGATTGCATGTGTAAGCAACCTTTTACCAATAGGGAAGCATCCACTCAAATACTAAAGGATGGCTTTCACGGTCCCACCCCAGTGAGAGCTGTGATTGGAGGGAGAATGGCACAGAGAGAGAACGCAGTGCTAGCTCATCAGCAGAGTTTCCTCATTAGCAAGGAGGGACAGCTGAAACTCTCTGAAATGCTGGGAGAGCAGAATGATATTCACAACAAAAACAATTCCCATTCGGTCTGCGCGTCAGTGAAGCAAAACATCCCAACACTTTTCATAGGAGCACGTTTCAGACAAAATCTGACACTGAGTCCCGTAAAGTCTGGATAAATAGTAGGGTTTTAAGGAGCATCACGTTAAAGGTAATCTTTCTTGTCCCTCTTGCAATGGTTCTGATTTTCATGTTTTGGTCCGTGTAGGATCTTTATTCAACGTTACTTCTGAATGGCTACCAGAACCTGGAGGATCTCAAAGACCTCAAGGAGTGTCACCTCATCGAACTTAACGTCACGGATGCAGAACAGAGAGCTATGCTTCTGTCTGCTGCTCAACAGGATTATGATGGTAAGGATGATATTTGTAATTCTGCCTGACCCTGCTCCTCTGTCGGTCTCTCTACATGAAGGTTAATAAGTTAGAATGTCACCTGCGGCATCATAAACATCACTTGAGGGCAGCACGGTAGCACAGTGGTTAGCACAATTGCTTCACAGCTCCAGGGTCCCAGGTTCGATTCCCGGCTTGGGTCACTGTCTGTGCGGAGTCTGCACGTTCTCCCCGTGTCTGCATGAGTAGGCAGGATGGAGAGATATGGGGGGAAGCTGGATAGGTGGGATTGAGTGAAGTGGGGAGAAGGTGGGCAGGTTTGAGGGGTGCAGTGAGAAGGTAGTCAAGGCAAGGGACCTGAGTGTTCTCTAGGACTTGGAAACAATGCTGGTTTAGCACAGTGGGCTAAATCGCTGGCTTATAAAGCAGACCAAGGCAGGCCAGCAGCGCGGGTTCAATTCCCATACCAGCCTCCCTGAACAGGTGCCGGTATGTGGCGACTAGGGGCTTTTCACAGTAACTTCATTTGAAGCCTACTTGTGACAATAAGCGATTTTCATTTCATTTCATATAAGCACCAAAACCCACAACCATGTGTCTCCCATACAAGAGCATTATTCAATTATCCCTTCCTAGCTAAGTCGCTCATGATGGGTAAAGAGAATGATATTTTGACACTTCTGTGTTCCAGTTCTAAGTGAAGAGGAAGAAAAAAATGATGTTATAACTCCGGACCAACCCTCTGAATTCAAGCTCGAACAAGCACACTTGATTGAATGCCCCAGGGACTCTGGATGTTATGCTACATCTGAAATCTCAGACAATGGCAAAGAAGACTTGGAATTGGAGAATTTGCAAGATATAGTTGGAGGTGTTTCTCTTGATGATTAATTACAGCGAGAATAACCAAGTTGTACAGTTTTGAGTCAAACAGTCGGAGAACATGGATGGTTGAGGGTTTTCAGTCTCTTTGCATTGATATCTATAGACTCACAGTGAACATTGTTTCCTTTATTTAATCTGAATCTACAACAGAAAGAGTCGGGCACAGTTTTGGATTCATCCTATGACTTTTCAAGAAGCAGGGAGCACCTGTTAAAAATACATTGACTACAGCAAATTATTGCAATTCAATGGGCTGAATTTTCCAATGAACATTGGTAACCCGATGCCAGGGGTCATTTCAAGGTCGTGAACGTGCTTTAGGCTAAATTTTCACTAAGTACACTGCCTCCGTGTGCGATGTCCATTTAGCACAAGATGGAGGTGCAATACAGATGATGGGCAATTGTTGACACCCAAAACTACCCACTGGATCAATCTGCATGTGAAACGCATGGATCTTCAGGTCTTTGCAGGTGGATGGTCTGAGGGCTAACAATTGGGATCTTCAAAGTGACCATTGCCTTCTATACTCGGCTCAGTGACCTTCTGCGACTTCCCCCAATATTCCCCAAGGCTAAAAAAACAGGTTGGGTGTGAAGATATGCTAAAAAAAACCCATAAGTTATTCCAGAGCCCAGTGCTTTGTTGTGTTGGGAATAGGGTTGCCAACAATGGGCAGATATGAATTTGAGAATGGCTAAGATGGGAACGATGTGCAGGATGAATGGAAATTTGCATTAGGAAGATAAGTGAAGCGACTTGAAGTTCACTATAATATTTCAAAGGCAATATATTTAATTGACGAGGATCGCAGATGAAATAACGCAAAGCATTAACTGTATGTTTGCCCAATGTGGTGGCCATAAAAAAATGCCATGGAAGACCTGTTAATTCTGAGAAAAGGAATTCTGAAAGAAAGGTAAAATCAATAGAGTTAAGGACAAGAGAGAGATAGAAGACTGTATCAGTAGGTGTGGCTTTGAGATCCTGAAGGAGTGTGTGTTGGAGACGGATTTGTGAATAATCAGCTGCCACCACCCTCAGAGAAAAGTGCTTGTGTCTGCAAAGTTTTGAGAAAAGCTTTGGTCCCATTATTGAATGACAGAAAGAGAAAAGCCTATGTAGGACTTCCTCGATAGCAGCAATGAATTCATATTTTATAGGACTGTTGCTTAATAGGGATGTTTAGCTCTGATTTAATTAAACAGAAATCTTTCGCGGAAACTGTGTGAGTATAAAATTGTCTTTAAGTCTCATTTCTTTTCCTTTTTTTTCCAAATATATGTTTAAATTTAGTTTTTAAGACCTTCACAGGGGGTTTGAAATTATTTCTCCTGACCTCAGATACCTTCTCATAAAATACCAATTGCAAAGAGTTGTGATGGTTTGCTCAAGTTTCCCTTTGGGATTTTGGCAGCCTGGCACGTACCACCTGCAATATCATAACAAATGGCTGCAAAGAAGACAACTGGGCAAGTATCTGGTGATAAAAGTGAGTTAGCGAGGGTTAAGGTGAGGAGATGAGTGATCTATGCGAAAAGGAAGGGATTGTTGATGCTCTTCTTTCCGATCCCAGATATTCTCATGGTATTACAGAATTTGTGGAAAGTAAAATTAAACGTGGCAGCTTGTGCTTCACCCCACAATGCATTGACACACAGGGAAATGCAGAGCTGGGAAAGCCACAGCTTGAATCCATAAACATAGCACACATACAGTATTGCAAGACATACATGCAGCACACAAGAAGAGATACACGCAGGGCAGAATATCCTCCATTTTTCTTTGGAGTACACAATTCATTGAGGTAAATGCATGGTCCTGTTAAAGCTTTTTGCATGGTTGTGGATGCACGATAGCTAGTGCGTGCCCTGCGCAGGGAGTTGTGCGTTGCTGTGCAACTGTGCAACGGGCAGCATGGTAGCACACGTGGGTAACACTGTGGCTTCACAGCGCCAGGGTCCGAGGTTCAATTCCCCGCTGGGTCACTGTCTGTGCGGAGTCTGCACGTTCTCCCCGTGTCTCCGTGGGTTTCCTCCGGGTGCTCCAGTTTCCTCCCACGGTCCAAAGACTTGCAGGCTAGGTGGATTGGCCATGCTAAAGCGCCCTTGGTGTCTAAAAAGGTTAGGAGGGACTATTGGGTTATGGGGATAGGGTGGAAGTGGGGGTTTAAGTGGGTCGGTGCAGACTCGATGGGCCGAATGGCCTCCTTCTGCACTGTATGTTCCATGTATCTATGTAACTGTGGAACATAAAGGGAATATTCATACATACATTCACGAATACAAACACACATAGATACACACAAACTCACGAACTTGCATGCAAATGCACACAAATACAAACATACACACACCCAGCTACAGACATTGATACACACAGACATCAGTACGTGCAACATGCAATCCACTGCTCTACTTTTTTGACATTTTTTAACGTGGCAAATGGAAGAATTTTGGTGTAACTAGCTAGGTCAGATGTGTGGCTTTTAACCAGGTTGGAGAAAATCCCCTTTGTTCCCTTCGCCACAGTTTCCGTGATGATAGTTTGCATGATTTGCATCAATCCGTGTCTGAAGCTTATTTCAAACTTTTTATGTGTAAATATTTATTACGTTTTTGTATTTGACCTGAATTTCCTGTGTTTTAAGTTCTGGTTCGAATTTTTCCTGACTTACTGTTGTGTTGTGCACTTGGGATTTTTAATGAATTTACATGAAGGCCTTCCAAATTCTTCAATTGTGGCTCAGTGAATAAATTATAAGATTTTAAAAATGTTTGTTGAATGATACATTTGCATGTTTGACAGATAAAACTATCAGATGAAAGCAATCACCTCGCGCTCACCGACCAGGACCATTCCCCCCCCCCCCCCCCCCCCCCCCTCCCCCCCCCCGGCCGCCTCCCGATTCTGATTGGAGGTTCGTTCCTGGTTGACAGGGAAATGAATCTTTTATTCCTCGGGCATGGCGACTGGAGGAGGCTATTCAACCTCCTAAGTCTGTTCCATCATTCAATGAGATCGTGGCTAATCTGCACCTCGATTCTATTTACCCAAAGTGGTTCGTAACCCCTAACAACCCTCATCCAATAAAATCTGAGTTTTCAATTGACTCACCAGCTCCTCACTCCTCCATGCCTCCAGTCCACAGCTCTAGAATTTCCGATTGACTTCAAACCTCAGCAGACTTTTGGGGAAGGGCGTTCCAGGTTTACATGATCCTTTGAGTGAAGAATTGCTTCCTGACCAGACGCCTAAATGCCCCCGTTTTAATTTCAAAGAGATGCCCCTTGCTTCAGTCTTCCTCACCCCAGGGAATACTTTCTCTTTATCTACCCTTTCCTACCAACTGTGCAATTCTCCAGCCCAGAGAGCTGTGGGGGGTGTGGGAATTGCTGAGTATATTCAATATTGACGCACCTCGAGGTACCTGAGCGATCCGGACGATAGTTTGGGAATTCAGGGTTGAGGTCGAAGATCGACCACGGCTTGCTGAATGGTGGGGCAGGATCAAAGGGTCAAATGACCTCCGCCCACTCATGGTCGGAATTTTCCGGCTTTTGCGATTCACTTATCCCGATGATGGTGCACCCCTGCCTGTGCCTTTCCCGGCGGAGTGGGGAGGTTTCAATGGGAAATCCATTGACAAGCGGCAAGTGTATGGAATCCCGTCGCCAGCGAATGGCGCTGCCGAGAAACATGCAGCTGGGGAACCGGAGAATCCACTCCCATGTTTCCTCTGTTCTTAAATTAACTCCTTTAATCATCTTAAACACTTCAAATAATCCATCCCTGAATATTAGTTTTCCTGGTACTTTTCCCTCTTCTAAAATTGTTGGGACACAAATTCAGCTGCATCAACGTGCCTCCCGCACCCGCCAATACTTCACATGCAGATTGTCAGGCTATCCGACTGTGGAGGGCATCACACTGAAGTTTTGCTGTGGAGTTCCTGATATTGTTGCAGGGATAAGTAATCCAGAGAACTGGAGTAAAAATGCTGAGAGCTTGACCTAATTGCACCATGGACGTTTGAGAATTTGCATTCAGTCAAACGAAGGAATTAATCATAAAAGCAAATTGCGGCAGACGCTGGTCTCTGGCGCAAAATCAGAAAATGCTGGACAATCTCAGCAGGTCTGACAGCATCTGTGGAGGAAGGATTGAGCTAACATTTCGAGTGTGGGTGACTCTTTGTCAAATGTAAATGGTGGTGATTAAGGCTAAGAAGGATGCTGATAGTGGAACATTAAGAGATCAGAATGTGTTAATGGCAGAACGAAGGTAAGCAGTGTGTCTAAGGGCAACGAGGAACAGGGAACAGATGACTCGAGCGAGGTGGGGTAGGGGAAGAGGTGGTAAGGGAAAAGCGAGATGGAAAGTGGGATAAAAAGGGTCGTGGAAAAATGACTGAATGGAAGAAATGAAAATAAGTTAATAGAAATAAAAATGGGGCAGAGATCGTGGAGGAGAGCGTTCACAGTCTGAAGTTGTTAAGCCCTGTTAGGGAAGTTGTTAAGGCTGTAACATGTCGACTTGGAAAATGAGGTGTTGTTCTTCCAGTTAGTCTGTGATTCACTGGAACATTGCAGCAGGCCAAGGACAGACATGTGGGCATGGGAGCAAGGTAGTGAATTGAAATGGCAAGTGACAGGAAGGTCTGGGTCCTGCTTGCGGTTACCCAGCTTGCATCTAGTCTTTCCAATGTAGAGTAGACCGCATTGGGAACCGCGACTGCAACAGACCAGATTGAAGGAGATGCACGTGAGGTATTGCCTCACCTACGTTGGTGAGCAGGGAGGAGGCAAAGGAGCCGGCGTTACACCTTCTACGATTGCATGGGAATGTGCCATGGGAAGAGGGTGATATGTTGGGGGTGATGGAGGAGTGGAATAGGGTGTGCAGGAAAGAATGGTCCCTGCGGAATGCTGACAGGAGAGTGAGGGAAGATGTGTTTGGTGGTGGCATCATGCTGGAGTTGGCAGACGAAGATGCTTTCAATGGGGAGGCTGGTGGGATGAAAAGTGAGTACAAAAGGGACCAGGAGGGAGGGGAAGGGATGAAGGCAGAGGCGTGGAAATGAAATGAAATGAAATGAAAATTGCTTATTGTCACGAGTAGGCTTCAATGAAGTTACTGTGAAAAGCCCCTAGTCGCCACATTCCGGCGCCTGTCCGGGGAGGCTGGTACGGGAAGATGGGTTGGACATGTTTGAGAGCCCTCTCGACCACAGTCGGTGGGAAACCATGATTAAGGAAGAATGAAGTCATGTTTGCAGCGCCGTTTTGGGAAGTGGCATCATCGGAACAGATGCAACGGAGACGAAGGAACTGGGAGAATAGTAATAATGATAACCTTTATTCCTGTCACAAGTAGGCTTACATTAACACTGCAATGAAGAGGGCATCCTTACAGGATGTGGGGTGTGAAGAGCTGTAGTTGAGATAGGAGTGGAAGTCGATGGGCTTGTAATGGATATTAGTGGACAGTCTATCCCCAGAAATTGAGATAGATATGTCAAGGAAGCAAAGGGAAGTCTGAGAGATGGATCATGCGAAGGTGATAGAGGGGTGGAACATGGAAGCAAAATTAATACATTTTTCCAGGTACAGACAGGAGCATGAAGTAGCACCGAATCAGTTGTCGAGGTACTGATAAAGGAGTTGTGAGATTTGGCCGGAGTAGAATTAGAACAAAGAATGTCCCACATACCCCATAAAGAGACAGACCGAACAGGGACCAGAGCCACACCTTTGGTTTGGAGGAAGTGAGTCAAGTTAAAGGAGAAATTGTTGAGTGAGAGGACAAGTTCAGCCAGACGGAGGAGAGTGGTGGTGAATGGGAATTGATCAGGCCTCTGCTCGAGGAATAAGCCATCTCACTCAGGCCACCCTGATGGGGAATGGAGGTACAGAGGGATTGGACATCCTGATGGGGAATGGAGGTAAAGAGGGATTGGACATCCTGGTGGGGAATGGAGGGAGAGGGATTGGACATCCTGGTGGGGAATGGAGGTAAAGAGGGACTAGACATCCTGATGGGGAATGGAGGTGTAGAGGGATTGGACATCCTGATGGGGAGTGGAGGGAGAGGGATTGGACATCCTGGTGGGGAGTGGAGGGAGAGGGATTGGACATCCTGGTGGGGAATGGAGGGATAGAGAAATTGGACATCCTGGTGAGGAATGGAGGGATAGAGAAATTGGACACCAGAACCCCTCCTCCATGTCCTCTCCCAACTCTTCATCCCACTTTGCTTTGATCCCTTCCAGTGGTGCCTTCTCCTCCTCCAAAATAGTTCCGTAGACTGCTGACACTACCCCTTCTCCAGTCCATCTGTTGTCAGCGCCTCCTCCAGCAATGTGGAGGCCGGCTCCTCCAGGAAGTTCTGTATCTCCTTTCTGGCAAAATCTCGAACGTTCATGTATCTAAACATTTCCCACTGCCCCAGCCCATACTTCGCTTCCAGCTCCTTCAATCCTGCAAACCGACCCCTAAGAAACAAATCTTTTAGTGGAAGTGTCTGAGAGTTGGTGCGCAGCCTCTGTGAGGTAGAGATCAGTACGCAAGACAACAACAGCTGCACCCTTGTTGGCACGTTTGATGACAAAGTCAGGGTTGGACGTGAGAGAGCGGAGAGCAGGAAGTTCAAAAGGTGACAGGTTAGAGTGGGTGAGAGGAGTTGAGAAAATGAGATGGTCGATGTCATGCAAACAGTTCTCAATAAAAAGATTAGGTAAGCGGCCAGAGGGAGGGGTCCAAGGGGAGGGAGGATACTAGGGGCGGGTGAAAGGATCTATTGAACGGGGTTCATATGTGACACAGTAACAGGCCATTCGGTCCAACAGGTCCATGCTGGCCATTATACTCAACTCGAGCCTCCTCCCATTTTCATTATCTAAATCCATCATCACAACCCTCTACTCCCTTCTCCCTCATTCACTTGTCTAACTTCCCCTTAAATACATCTCTTCCAAATCAAGAGCTCCCTGTGGAGCGCGTTTCATATTCTCACCCCTTTCTGGGGAGTGAAGGTTCTTCTGAATTCACAATTGGATTCTTGGTAATTCTCTTATATTGACGGCCTTTAGTTTTGCTCTTCCTCACAGGAGGAAACATTCTCCCTGTATCTACTCTATTTCAGCTTTCTATATGATTTTCAAGTTTTTTAAAACGAGGCTTCCTGATATATATACCCACACATTTCTGGTGTTGTCCTTGTAAATCTTCTCTGCGTATTCTCCCGTGCCCCTACGTCCTTTTTAACCAGCAGATGATCGGAGCGATGATCTAAAGGTGATCGTGCGTTCTAAACAAACATTGATACAGGTTTAAAACTTTCCAATTCTACCTCCCTACTGCTTCTGCTTGTGCTTTAGCTATGTCGGTATCACAGACCAGCATCCATACGCTGCCAATATCTTTTTATTATTGTGAATTTTGAATGTGGTTGACAATGGCCAGATGATCCTTTTGTTGATTGAGAGATGAATGTTGGCCAGGACACAGGGGATAACACTTTCGCTCTTCTCTGAAGTAGAGCCCCACATCCACCCTAGAAACAAACAGTGGGCGGTTTGCCTTTTTATGGCTTTGCTGAGCTAAAGGGCAGGATTCTCCGTTTCCCAAGGCCGATTTCGGAATTAGCGATTGGGCCGCGAATCCATTTTTACCAGCGAATCGGGGTGACGCCTATTTTACGCAGGTTGCGCATGCTCCATCCCCTCCAAAACCGCGACATCATGGCCATACCGCGCGCCGTTGGGACGGCCTCACGACATCACCCAAAGGCCCTCCTCCGATGCTCCGGCCCCAATGGGCCAGGTTCACCGATGACGTGGTTGGCTTGTGGTCGCAGCGGTCGGGAACTTGGTGTGGCGGCCGTGGACTGTGTCCAGCGCTGCCACAGTCGGGCAGGATCCGTTCTGCTGGCCGGGGTGGGGGGGCTTCGCCGAGGGCTGGAGGGAATGGTGGGGGTGGCAAGGGGATGTCCAGGGTGGCACTCTCTGGCAGGTCAGTCCGTGCATGGCTGGCGCCATGTTGTACGGCGCGACCGCTGCATGCGCAGCCACGGACCCAGCAATTCTCCGGCCGTTTAGTCTGTGAAGGCCGTACGGTTTACGTGGTGCGGTTTACCTGTTCGCCCCTGACCGGTCGGAGGATTGGTGCTGGGGATGATTTTTTTGACGTAAACCATCATGGCTCCTCTGGATATAGCCGGAAAATCGGAGAATCCGGTCCATGGTGTGACTTTTGTTGATTTTACTGTGAAGGAGTGCAGCTGTAAATCTGAGGTTACAAGAGAATTCAGCTATAAATCAGGAGTTACAAGATTAAAAAGAGTAATTCTCCTATGAAGTCAGGATTAAGAACTGGACGAAAAGAAAATGTTTAGAAATTTTATAAACGTGCCTGGGCATACTTGTGCGCTCAAGGACAACATCATCCTGTAGAATAGAATATTGTATATCCTCCAACACAAGGTAGTAAAGAAAAAACAGAACTGTCCTCCACATCGCTTCAGTAAGGAATTGATACATTGCAAAGTACCGCAATCTAAGAATGGATATCCTTAAGAATGACCTAAATAACTTGTCAACTGAATCTTGAAAACTGGGTGTTTGCAAAGAAGCAACCACTGCCTTGCACTTTTCAGTACCATGTTTGATTGAAGAATGTTGACCAAAAACAAAGGATGTTTTCCAGCACAAGTGCTCAACATGCTTCCTGCTGATTTAGCTCTTGTTGTACAGTAGGGTTCTAAAATTCATTGGATTCACTCCAGCGTCTCTCATGGCAAAATTTGCTGATGTACTGGAGTGATGACAGTTCCCTCCTTAACTGGGGTGGAGGTATCTTGCTAGACTCAGTAGTTTTCTCCTCAGAGATTTAAGGTAAATGTTATTTTAAATATTGATTGATATCTTAAATACCTTGCTGTGACATTAATAAGACTTTGATTCTCTATTAGAAACATGCGTTGCTTACATTTCCTAGAACAGTCACTGTTGTGATTGAATTGCCATTAAAAGTGGATTTCATGTTTGGTTCTTCAATAAACTGTCATATCATTTAGAAAATATGTTGTCTCATGTCGTCTTCTGTATCCAAACTCGAGATACCATCTCCATACACTTTTCAGCAGAGAGGTACATTGTTGAGATTCCCGGACCCTTCTAATATCCGGGTTGTTATAATCTAGCGAAGTGCATAAGAACGTAAGAACTAGGAGCAGGAGTAGGCCATCTGACCTCTCGAGCCTGCGCCGCCATTCAATAAGATCATGGCTGATCTTTTTGTCGACTCAGCTCCACTTACCCGCCCGCTCACGGTAACCTATTATTTTACTGTTCAAAAATCTATCTACCTTTGCCTTAAAATCTATCACCCTTTGGGTGAAGAAGTTCCTCCTCAACTCAGTCCTAAATTTGCTCCTCCTTATTTTGAGGCTATGTCCCCTCGTTCTAGATTCACCTGCCAGTGGAAACAACCTCCCTGATTCTATCCTATCTATTCCCTTCACAATTTTATATGTTTCTATGGAAAGCAGTGTTGCAATCAGACAAAAAGAGAAAATGCTGGACAATCTCAGCAGGTCTGACAGCATCTGTGGAGAGAGAAGAGAGCTAACGTTTCGAGTCTGGCCGACTCTTTGTCAAAGCGAGTCTGGGTCACTCTTGGTATTTAATCAGACAAAGTCAGCATCGATTTACGAAAGGAAAATCATGCTGGCCAAATCTACTAGAATTCTTTGCAGATGTAACTAGTAGACTTGGCCAGGGAGAACTGGTGGATGTGGATCTTATAGATTTTCAGTAGACTTTCAACAATGTGTCACATAGCAGATTAATATGTAAAGTTAAAGTGCATGAGATTACTGTAGTGTCTTGAGATGGATAAACTGCAGGGGCTGTTTAGCACAGGGCTAAATCACTGACTTTGAAAGCAGACCAAGGGAGGCCAGCAGCACGGTTCAATTCCCGTATCAGCCTCCCCGAACAGGCGCTGGAATGTGGCAACTCGGGGCTTTTCAAGGTAACTTCATTGGAAGCCTACTTGTGACAATAAGCGATTTTAATTTCATGGATAGAAAGCTGGTGAGCAGACAGGAAGCAAAAAGTTGGAATAAATGTTTTTTTTTCTGATTGGCAGACAGTGACTAGTGGGGTACCGCAGCGATCTGTGCTAAGACCCCAGCTGTTCACATTATATATTAAGGATTTGGAAGAGGGAACTGAATATATTATCTCCAAATGTGCAGATGATGCAAAGTTGGGTGGGAGGGTGAGCTGTGAGGAGGATGCAGAGATGCTTCAGTGGGATTTGGACAGGCTGAGTGAGTGGCATATGCATGGCAGATGCAGTATAATGTGGATAAATGTGAGGTAATCTGCTTCAGTAGCAAAAATAGGAAGGCAGGTTATTATTTGAATGGGTGTAAATTGAGAGAAGCATTTGTTAGACGAAACCTTGGTGTCCTCCTGCATCAGTCACTGAAAGTAAGTGTCTAGGTGCAGCAGGCAGTAAAGAAGGTGAATGTTGTGTTGGCCTTCATGGCAAGAGAGTTTGAGAATAGTAATAGAGATGTTTTACTGCAATTGTTAGGGCATCGGTGAGGCCACACCTGGAGTATTGTGTGCAGTTTTGGTGTCCTTATCTGAGGAAGGATGTTCTTGCTATGGAGGGAACGCAGCAAAGGTTTACCAGGCTGATTCCTGGGGTGGCGGGACTGTCATATGAGGAGAGACTATGTCAGTTAGGATTATATTCATTGGAGTTTCAAAGAGTGAGAGGGGATCTCATAGAAACTTAGAAAATTCTAACAATTCGACAGGGTAGATTCAGAAAGAATGTTCCCTATGGTAAGGGAGTCCAGAACTAGGGGTCATGGTTTGAGGATAAGGGGTAAACCTTTCAGAACTGAGGTGAGGAGAAATGTCTTCACACAGAGAGTGTGAATCTGTGGAATTCGCTACCATGGAAAGTAGTTGAGGCCAAAACGTTGTACAATTTCAAGAAGGAATTAGACATCTAGATGCACTGCAGTAACTCACCAAGGCTTCTTGGATGGCACCTTCCAAACCCACAGCCATTACCATCTAGAAGGGCAAGAGTAGCAGATACCTGGAAACCCCACCATCTGGTGGTTCCCCTCCAAGTCACTCACCTTCCTCATTTGGAAATATATCACCGTTCTTTCAACGTCACTGGGTCAAAATCCTTGAATTCCCTCCCTCCGGATGGTGATGGTGGTATCTTGGCCATTGTCTGTCAGGTAAGATTCCTTGCGGGTTCCATTCCCAGCTATTGCTTTACTCTTCTGTGGGACAGTTCCGTGTATCAAGTTAAAAACTTTCTATGCCTCATCTTTCATTCCCTCCCCTACTGTATAAATATCTCCCACTATCTATGCCTTTTAGCTTTGAGAAAGGGTCATCTGGACTCGAAACGTTAGCTCTTTCTCTCCTTACAGATGCTGCCAGACCTGCTGAGATTTTCCAGCATTTTCTCTTTTGGTTTCATGTACCAAGTGTCATCACATCCCTCTCTGCACCAATGGTGTTGAGGTGGAGATGGTTGACAGCTTCAAATTCCTTGCTGTAAACATCACAAACAATCTGTCCTGGTCCACCCACGTCCACACTACGACCAAGAAAGCCCAACAGTGTCTAGGGTAAGCACATTGCTTTTAGAGTGAAGAGCAAGGCTGGTAGAAGTAGGGAATCCTGGATGACTCGGGGTATTGAGGATCTGGTCAAAAAGAAGGAGGCATATGACATGCATAGGCAGTCGGGATCAAGTGGATCCCTTGAAGAAATCTTTGGATCCTCACTGTCTTCAGGTGATGTCTCGGAGGACTGGAGAACAGCCAATGTTTTTTCTTTGTTTAAGAAGGGTAGCAAGGATAATCCAGGGAACTACAGGCCGGTGAGCCTTACGTCAGTGGTAGGGAAATTACTGGAGAGAAATCTTCGAGACAGGATCTACTCCCAATTGGATGCAAATGGACGTAATAGTGAGAGGCAGCATGGTTTTGTGAAGGGGAAGTTCATGTCTCACTAACTTGATAGAGATTTTCGAAGAGGTCACAAAGATGATTGATGCAGGTCGGGCAGTGGATATTGTCTACATCAGTAAGGCCTTTGACAAGGTAACTCAAGGCAGACTAGTGCAAAAGGTGAAGTCACACGGGATCAGAGGTGAGCTGGCAACGTGAATACAGAACTGGCTAGGTCATAGAAAGAAGTCTTACAACACCAGGTTAAAGTCCAACAGGTTTGTTTCAAACACGAGCTTTCGGAGCACGGCTCCTTCAGCCGTGAAGGAGCCGTGCTCCGAAAGCTCGTGTTTGAAACAAACCTGTTGGACTTTAACCTGGTGTTGTAAGACTTCTTACTGTGCTCACCCCAGTCCAACGCCGGCATCTCCACATCATAGGTCATAGAAAGCAGAGAGTAGCAATGGAAGGGTGCTTTTCAGATTGGAGGGCTGTGACTAGTGGTGTTCCACAGGGATCAGTGCTGGAACCTTTGCTGTTCGTAGTATATATAAATGATTTGGAGGAAAATGTAACTGGTCTGATTAGTAAGTTTGCAGACGACACAAAGGTTGGTGGAATTGCGGATAGCGATGAGGACTGTCAGAGGATACAGCAGGATTTAGATCATTTGGAGACTTGGGCGGAAAGATGGCAGATGGAGATTATTCCGGACAAATGTGAGGTAATGCATTTTGGAAGGTCTAATGCAGGTAAGGAATATACAGTGAATGGTAGAACCCTCAAGAGTATTGACAGTCAAAGAGATCTTGGTGTACAGGTCCACAGGTCACTGAAAGGGACAACACAGGTGGAGAAGGTAGTCAAGAAGGCATATGGCATGCTTGCCTTCATTGGCCGGGGCATTGAGTATAGGAATTGGCAAGTCATTTTGCAGCTGTATAGAACCTGAGTTAGGCCACACTTGGAGTATAGTGTTCAATTCTGGTTGCCACACTTCCAGAAGGATGTGGAGGCTTTACAGAGGGTGCAGAAGAGATTTATCAGGAAGTTGCCTGGTATGGAGAGCATTAGCTATGAGGGGCGGTTGAATAAACTTGGTTTGTTCTCACTGGAACGACGGAGGTTGAGGGACGACCTGATAGAGGTCTACAAAATTATGAGGGGCATAGACAGAGTGGATCATCAGAGGATTATTCCCAGGGTAGAGGGGTCTAGGTTTATGGTGTGAGGGGCAAGGTTTAGAGGAAATGTGCGAGGCACATTTTTTACACTGAGGGTAGTGGGTGCCTGGGACTCGCTGCCGGAGGAGGTGGTGGAAGCAGGGACAATAGTGACGTTTAAGGGGCAGCTTGACAAATACATGAATAGAACGGGAATAGAGGGATACGGACCCCGGAAGTGAAGAAGATTTTAGTTAAGACGGGCAGCCTGGTCGGCACAGGCTTGGAGGGCCGAAGGGCCTGTTCCTGTGCTGTACTTTTTTTTGTTCTTTGTTCTTTGTTAAGAGGTTGTCGGAGTAAAGTGAAGAGAGTAATCAGGAGGGCAAGAAGGGGGCATGAGATTCCTTTGGCAGATAAGGCAAAGGAGAATCCAAAGAGCTTCTACAAATACATCAAGGGCAAAAGAATAACGAGAGACTGACTCTTAAGGATCTACAATGTCATCTATGTGAGGATCCACAAGAGATGGGTGGGATCCTAAATTAATATTTCTCATCTGTATTTACTGTTCAGAAAGGCATGGATGTTAGAGAACTTGGGGAAATAAATAGTGATGTCTTGAGGAGTGTACATATTACAGAGAAGGAGGTGCTGAAAGTCTTAAAAACGCATCAAGGCAATCACCGGGACCTGATGAAATGTATCCCAGGATGTTGTGGGAGGCTAGGGAGGAAATTGCGGATCCCCAAGCAGAGGTATTTAAATTGTCGACAGCCATAGGTGAGGTGCCTGAAGATTGGAGGGTAGCAAATGTTGTGTCTTTGTTCAAGGAGAGCCGCGGGGAAAAGCCTGGGAACGACAGATCAGGGAGCTTAACGTCTGTGGTGGGTGAGTTGTTCAAAGGTATTCTGAGAGACAGGATCTACAGGCATTTAGAGAGGCAAGGGCTGATTAGGGACTCTCAGCATGGCTTTGTGAGGGGAAAATCATGTTTCATGAGTTTTTTGAAGGAATAGCCATGAAGATAGATGAGGGCAGTGCAGTCGATATTGTCTACATGGACTTTAGCAAGGCCTTTGACAAGTTACCGTTTGGTAGATTGTTGCATAAAATTAAATCTCACGGGATCCAGGGTGAGGTAGCCAATTGGATACAAAATTGGCTTGGCGACCGAAGCCAAAGGGTGGTTGTAGAGAGTTGTTTTTTAAACTGGAGACCTGTGACCAGCGGAGTGCCTCAGAGATCAGTGCTGGGTCCACTGTTATTTGTCATTTATATTAATGATTTGTATGAGAATTTAGGAGGCATGATGATACCAAGATTGGTGGCACAGTGGACAGTGAAAAAGGTTATCTCGAAAAGCAACGGGATCTTGATCAATTGGGCCAGAGGGCCAATGAATGGCAGATGGAGTTTAATTTAGATTAATATGAGGTGATGCATTTTGGTAGATCGAATCAGGGCAGGATCTACTCAGTTAATGGTAGGGTGTTCAGGAGCGTTATAGAACAAAGAGATCTAGGGGTAAAGGTTCATAGCTCCTTGAAAGTGGAGTGGCAGGTGGACAGGGTGGCGAAGAAGGCATTCACCATGATAGGTTTCATTGGTCAGAACATTGAATACAGGAGCTGGGACGTCTTGCTGAAGTTGTACAAGACATTGGTAAGGCCACACTTGGAATACTGTGTACAGTTCTGGTCACCCTTTTATAGAAAGGATATTATTAAACTGGAAAGAGTGCAGAAGAGATTTACTAGGATGCTACCGGGACTTGATAGTTTGAGTTAAAAAGAGAGGCTGGATAGACTGGGACTGTTTTCCCCTGACGCGTAGGAGACTTAGGGGTGATCTTATAAAGGTCTATAAAATAATGAGTGGCATGGATAAGGTAGACAGTCAATGTCTTTGCCCAAAGGTCTGGGTGTCTAAAACTAGAGGACATAGGTTTAAGGTGAGAGGGGAGAGATACAAAAGGATCCAGAGGGGCAATTTGTTCACATAGAGGGTGGTGAGTGTCTGGAACGAGCTGCCTGAGGCAGTAGTAGAGGCGGGTACAATTTTGCTTTTTAAAAAACATTTGGACAATTATATGGGAAAGCTGGGTATAGAGGGATATGGGCCAAATGCAGGCAATTGGGACGAGCTTAGTGGTAATACCTGGGCGGCATGGACAAGTTGGGCTGAAGGGCCTGTTTTTGTGCTGTAAACCTCTATGACTTCCTCAGGAAATTAAGGAAATTCGGCACGTCCACAATGACTCTTATCAATTTTTAAAGATGTATCCTAGAAAGCATCCTATCTGGCTGCATCAACGGCTCTGCCCAAGACTGTAAGACACTACAGAGAGTCATGAACACAGCCCAGTCCATCACGCAAACCCGCCTGCCATCTACACCTCCTTTTGCCTTGGGAAAGCGGGCAGCATAATCTAAGACCCCTCCCACCGGGGTTATTCTCTCTTCCAATCTCTTCCACTGGGCAGAAGGTACAACAGTCTGAAAACACCCACTAACAGATTCAAAACAACTTTTTCCTCGCTGTTACCTGACTCCTGAATGACCCTCTTATGGACTGAACTGATCGCTCTATGCATCTTCTCTGCACTACAGTCCATATACTTTACCTGATGTCTATGTCTATATATTTACATCGTATATTTATCGTATGTCCTATGATTTTCATGTCTGGAGTGATCTGCCTGTAATCAGAATAATACTTTTCACTGTACCTCGGTACACGTGACAATAAATCTAAATCGTCCAATTTTTGCATAAGGGACCTGATGTCAGGAAGGATGACTTTGCAGCGTTAAGAGGGCTGTGTTGCTGTTCTTGTTTCCAGTGACTGTTTCGATGCTCAGCGGCCCATTTAATTCCTTGATGACTTTCCTGTTGTGCTTTTGATAGAATCAAGAGTTAACTGCATTTTCTGTGAGTCTGGAGTTACACCTTGGCCAGATCAAATAAAGACAGCAAAACAAAAGCACAGCAATTAATGATGGTTAGTGGTCAAAATGCCGAGCCCTCAAGTCCAGATTTTATTAAAATTGAATTTAACATAGCAAAGATGCCATGGTGGATTTTGAACTCATATCACCAGAGATTTAGCCTGAGCTTCTGGATTTCTGTACCGTTATAATCTCCCCCTAAACTCCTGATGGTTCACAATACGTCCAAGTCTTCATCACGTCACTGGTTATCTTGCTGTCTCTATCTTTGCAAAATATGCTGCTGAAAATTTGAGTCTTTTTTTTAAAAAGAAAAACATTTTAAAACAAAAATTATTTTGTGTTATGTCTGGGAAGACTTCATACTTCACAAAGTGTGAGTGTGGTTTCCGTTTGTGGCTCATATCCTGTTGCTGTGCAAGTTCAGAGACTGCTGGGTTCCATTTAAGTAAGAACTAAACATTTTGCAATAACCGGTTTTCATTTTGCCCTGACTTGCCAGGCAGAATGAGTCTTTGAGTAGGAGCAGCATAATTCTAATTGCTTTCTGAAACACATTTCAGGATGAGAGATTAAGAGGGAACTGAAGAAAAAAATGAGAAGAAGGAAAAAAGAGAGAACGAAAGACAACTAAAGGAAGAAAGAACTTGCGTTTGATAACGTTGATAGTACAGTGTTGATATTTATCAAATTAATTTATGGGCTGTGGGCATCGCTGGTTAGGCCAGCATTTATTGCCCATCCCTAGTTGCCCTTCAGAAGCTGGTGGTGAGCTGCCTTCTTGAACCGCTGTAGTCCCTGGGCTAATAGACCAGAGAAGAGGCTTTGGACCCTGGAAACATTCCAGCAACAGCACTAAAGACTTGTGCTCTTAAACTATCAAGGTCCTTAGCCAAGCTGTTCCAGTATTCCTCAAAACTGGCATCAACCCAACAATGTGGAAAATTGTCTAGGTTGTTCCTGTACCAAAGGGAAAATCCATTCCAGCCAATTACCACCCATCAGAACATTCTTGATCACCATGGTGGAAGATGCCGTTGACATTGTTATCAAGTGACGTTTCCTCGGCACCAACTGCTCACAGTACTGATGCATAGTTTACATACCTCCAGGTCCACTCAGCTACAAACCCCATTACAGCCTTAGCCCAAATGTGCACAAAAGTGCAGAATTCTAGAGGTAATGGGAGACCAACTGCCCTTCACATCAAGGCAGCACTTGACCAAGTATGGCATCGAGGAGCCCTGGAAAAACTAGAGTCAATGGGAATCGGGAGAAAACCCGTCAGCTGCTTGGAGTCATCGCTGGCACAAGGGCAGATGATTGCGGTCATTTCAGGCCAATCATCTCAGTCCCAGGACAATGCGGCAGTGGTTCCTCTTATCCATCTCTGTCTTAAAGACATTCAGCGATTTGGCGCCCAGAGCCTTCTGCGACCAAGTGTTCCACAGATTCACCACGCTCTGGCTGAACAAATTCCTCCTTATCTCTATTTTAAAGGATCGTCCCTTCAGTCTGAGGCTGTGCCCTTTGGTTCTTGTTATAATAATCTTTATTAGTGTCACAAGTAGGCTTACATTAACACTGCAATGAAGTTACTATGAAAAGCCCCTCGTCGCCACACTCTGGTGCCTGTTTGGGTACACCGTGGGAGAATTCAGAATGTCCAATTCACCTAACAGCACGTCTTTCGGGACTTGTGGGAGGAAAGCAGAGCACCCAGAGGAAACCCACGCAGACACGGGGAGAACGTGCAGACTCCACACAGATGTGGAGGTGAAACTTGAGGAAGGAGCTGTGCTCCGAAAGCTCGTGTTTGAAACAAACCTGTTGGACTTTAACCTGGTGTTGTAAGACTTCTTACATTGAACTCCCAGACTGCTTGCCCGACAAACAGTACTGGATAAATATTGGGATGATTAACCTATTATTTTCTATCACTGGTCCAAACATTGTCCCCGAGCTACTGACTCCATCCTTGCTCAAGGCAACAGACTGAGATTAAGCCCATCTATTTTCTACTTTGGTTTCACATTTGATCCTGAGATGAGCTTCCAGCCTCATATTCAACTTTTGCTGAAACCCTGATCCATGGCTTCTTAGCCTGAGACTTGACGATTCCAATGCACTTCTGGCTCTTCTCCTGCATTCTACCCTCTGGAAACCTGTGAATCATAGAATCCCTACAGTGCAGAAGGAGGCCATTCATAGAACATAGAACATAGAACATAGAACGATACAGCGCAGTACAGGCCCTTCGGCCCTCGATGTTGCAACGACATGGAAAAAAAACTAAAGGCCATCTAACCTACACTATGCCCTTATCATCCATATTCAACTTTCGACCCATCGAGTCTGCACCGACCCCTACGAATGAGCGATCTACCCACGTCCACGCTGCTATATCCCCATAACCCCTTGTCCAGCACATCCCTGGATACTAAGGTACAATTTATCATGGACAATCCCATCCAACCTGCACACCTTTGGACTGTGGGAGGAAACTGGAGCATCCGGAGGAACCCACGCAGGCACAGGGAAAAAGTGCAAACTCCACACACACAATGATCCAAGGCAGGAATTGAACCCGGGTCCCTGGCGCTGTGGGGCAGCAGTGCTAACCACTGAGCCGCCATGCCGTCAAAACCCTGCTGCATGTGTCTTAACTCGTGGCACGTCCCATACCCCTGTCACCCCTGCGCTTGCTGACCTACATTCACCCCCATTCAAGCAGCGTCTTGGTTTTTAAATTCTCATCCTCCTTTTCAAAGCTCTCCCTCGCCTCACCCGTCACTATATTTGTAATCTCCTCCAGACCCTTAACGCTTCGAGGCCTCTGTTCCTCTATGGGTGGAAATTTCTCCTTCAGCTCCCTAGGCCCTAAGATCTGGAATTCCCTCGCTACACCTGTCCGCCTCTCAACCTCCACCTCCTCCTTTCAGGCACTCCTCGAAACTTACCTCCTTGACCAAGCGTTTGGTGATCTGTCCAACCATCTCATTATGGGGCTCAGTATTGTACTTTGCTTTATAATGCTCCAGTGAAGCACCTTGGAGTGTTTTATGACATTAAAGTTGCAATTTATATATAATTATTATTGAAAAAATTATGGTTTTGTCTAAGTCTTTGGTCAACCTCTCTGACCCTTTCTTTCTTTAGATTGATGTCCACTTTTACAGGTTAAAGCCACTGAGAATCCCTCGAGATGTTTTGCTCTGGTATAGTTTGGTATAAAGGTTAGCCAGGGACTGGAAAAGCTTAAACGTTTAAATAAGTCAGTGGGGTATGGGTTTGAGTCCCACTCTCATCTCACCTCACTCCCATTGGATGTTAATTGGCATTTGATGGAACACCCGCCCGTATCCGAGAGGATGTCCCACTTCTGAAAGCTGTCAGCCATTACTGCTCCTGCAGCACCATGGGTAACGGTGGTCAATGCTGGGTCTGCAAGAAGTGCAGCCATGACCCCCACGCCGGGTTGGAGAATCCCCGAGGGCGGGGATGGGTGGGGTGCAAGAATCACGCCACGCCGCCCCGACGCCAGCTCGCCGATTCTCCGGTGCCTATTCTCGGGCACCCATGGAATCACCACCGCGCCGATCGGGGACCGTTGAAAGCGCCCCCCCCCCCCAATAAGCCTTATTATTGTTTGTAACCTGGACTCCTATTGGTCGCACACCCAACTAAACCGACCAATAAGGCAGCCCCACTCATCCACCCCACTACGCGCGTTTTTATCATTGACTCAGCTAAGCCGTGCTTCTGTCAGTGTTAAGGATCAGCACAAGCAACTTGACACCTGATTTCAACAAACTGGTAAATGACTGCAGTCAGATGCATCATTCTCATTGACATTGTTCTGTTACTTACTGAGTTACTTTGTTTTTCAAATAGATGTGCTTTTTTTTCTTTAAAGACCTTTTATTTTGGCTATTTAAAATATTAATTATTTTACTTAATATACTAGGCGGCCCTTTAAAATTGTGAATTTCTGAATGTGGCCCTTGCACGGAAAAGTTTGCCCACCCCTGATCTAGCCTCTGATTTCCCTCAGCAACCATTCCAACTCAGATTGCCCAATGACCTCTCGATTGCTCAATCTCTTTTTCTCAGACTGTAATCCGTTGGATTCACAAGGCTGCAAACTGGTATCTAATCACCGGCACATTCCAAGTCTCCAGCAGGCAATCACTGCTGACAGACTTTTCATTGCCCCGGCTGCTAGCTTCACGGAGTTACCAATGAATCGTCAAGACGATCCCATCATTCTCGCTGCTCTGAGAGGAACCCCGTGGCCCCCGGGCCTCTGTGAGCCCCAGGTCTCAGCAACATGGAGCTACCAATGGGACTCCTGGCGCTGCTCCGATCCGCAGTGATGTGTTATGTACTCTGGGATAACACAGGCTGCAACTGGATGCAGCTTTAACCAAAAGATACTCCAGACCTTGAAGTTAGTTCGGTCTGATTTATTGAACCAGTAGCACAGTTAGCACAGTTCTCTATGAGTTCGACTCTCTGCTAACCCAAGTGTGGTTACTCTGTCTGACTGAACCAGACTAGCTCTTAGCCACGTGCTGGAGGTGTGACACTGTACATACACCCTATTCAACAGTGCAAAGAGGCGGAGTGTGAGCGCCTCGTGCATTTTATAGTGAGATACCACCCCTGAGTGTCCTGCCTGCTCATTGGTCATGTCCTGTTCTCTGTGTTCATTAGCTGCCTGTCTGTGCCTGTCTGCATATCATTATCTGCCTGTCTGCATACCATGACACGCAGCACCCCCAGCAGCACGCAGTTGATGGTAGCACCTGAGCTACATGGAACACCGGCTTCCTCTTCACTATCTCAAAACTAGCGTGACCCCTGAACTGACCTGTCCTGTTAATATCTCCCAGCAGAGTTACACCCCCTGTCCTGAGGCAGGGGCGAATACATCAATCCTTATTACGTTCTGTACCTCAAATGCTATAATCGCCAGCCGGTCAAAGGTCACCTCCCCTCCCCCACCCACATAGGCACAAAACTGGTGCAGCTCCACCCTGAACAAACACGCAGACGAAAAATACAGATTTCATGAAAAATACCAGAAAGAAGCAGGGTGTTTTTCAGCTACCTCAGTCAACATCCTCTCTCAACCAATACTGGCAGAACTCCAGATTAACATTTCCACATCGGCGCCATTTTGCCTTTTTTGTTTCTAAATTTAATCCCTTGCCCCTTCTCGCCAAGGCATGACCTTCACTCGGATGTCTTCCACCCCGCTCTCCTACAGGGCTTCTGTTTACCGCCTTGACTCTGTTGCAACAACAACTTACACTTGCGAAGCGCCTTTTACGTGGGAAAATATCCCGAGGTGCTTCACAGGAGCGTTACCAAATAGAATTTGGAGACATTAGAGTCATCGAGGTCTGCAGCACAGAAAAGGCCCTCGGCCCATGGCATCTGCACCGGTCAACCACCTAACTAATCCCACTTTCGAGCAAGCGAGTTATAGAGGTCTACAGCACAGGGTGACCCACAAGCTTTGTCAAAAGGGTCATTTCTGAGGCAGAGAGCAATGTGGGGCAGGCGGAGAGGTTGAGGGAGGCCGTTCCAGAGAGCGGAAAGCATGGACGCCGATGATCAGAATTGGAAGAGCTGTCATGGATGGTTGTGGTGGCTGGGGAGGCTACAGAGGATAGGGAGAAGATGAGACCATGGGAAGGTTCAGAACCAAGAATATTAAAATTGAAGCGTTGCCAGGCTGGGAGCCAATGGAGGTGAGCAAGAACAGGGGATGTTGAGCGAATGGGACTGGTGTGTGACAGGATACCAAAATGGGAGGTTGACCAGGGAAGCATTGAAACAGTCATATTATCAGGTCCAAGGGTATGGATGTTATTCACTTAAAAGCTGTTCATTTCTCACATCCTTTTGTTCTCATAATATCATTAACCAGAAGTATTAACTGCTTCTCTTCCCACATATTCTGATTGATCTGCTGAGGTTTTCTTTCTTCAGGATTTTATGTTTCATTAAGGATTTCCGGCATCTGCAATATCTCACTGTTATTTTGAATTAAATGGCTAATGTTGTGATATGGGATAGAATTAGTCATTTGGCCTTTTGACCTGTGCAAAGGCTTTGTGATGACCTATTCAATACTCCCACTCTTTCTCCATTGTCCAGTATTTTTTTTTTTACCTTTTTAAGTATTTATCGAATTCTCTTTCGAAGTATCATGATGATGTGAAATGTACACAGGTAATATTAATATCCTATTTCATCAACAGGCCAAATACGTATTGAGCTTCTTTAAAGGGACCTTTAAACACACTGATTTAAGCTGGCAGCCACAGGTCACTTGACACATTGATTTGGAATTACAAGTTGGTCCGTTTCTGGAAGCTTCCATGTGGCTTACAAATCAGACATGTCAAGGCAAATCTCCTGAGGCACCCTCAATTACGACGCGAGAGCGAGGTCGGTAATCAAAAGGCTTTAATCTACAGAGAACTGAACAGCATCCGAGAGAAGAGTGCTCACCACATGGAGCCTTATCCTATCTACCGTTTCCTGGGGGCGTAGCCAGAGGCGGAGTCCCCCAGAGTTCCAAGCCTCTGAAAGGGGCAAGGTATTAAAGGTCAGGTACCGTTTACGGCAGTTATTAATACCGTTCATCACACCTCCGATGGAGTTTTGCACCTACTGTTGTCAAGAATTAGTTCAAAGATGAACAGAAACGTATAACTGGCTCTCACCATTTACATTTCGATTAAGCTACTTTTCAGGTAGGCACTGACAATACAGAGAAACATATACAGAAAATAGCAGCAGGAGGAGGCCATTCGTCCCTTCGAGCCTGCTCTGCCATTCATTATGATCTTGGTTGATCATCAAGTTCAATACACTGACCCCGCCTTCCCCCCATATCCTTTGAGCCCCAAGAGCTGTATCGAACTCCTTCTTGAAATTATACAACATTTTGGCCTTAACTGCTTTCTGTGGTAGTGAATTCCACAGATTCACCACTCTCTGAGTGAAGACATTTCTCCTCACCTCATTCCTAAAAGGTTTACCTCTTATCCTCAACCTATGACCCCTAGTTCTGGACTCCCCCACCACCGGAATATTCTCTCTGAATCGACCTTGTCTAATCCTGTTACAATTCTGTAAGTTTCTATGAGATCCCCTCAAAAGACAATCTACCGGGGCAAAGGCTGCAGTCAGAAGTGATGACTGTGCCACTAAAGAAATTAATCACCTGGGCCACAACATGCTAACCAAGGTCTGTCCAAGCCTGAGCTAATCAATTATCCATTGCGGAATATCAAGCTCACTATAGGGAGAGAGGTCATGTGACCAGAATGACCATTTTGGCATTTATTCCAATACCCTGGTTATTTTTAGGTAGTCTCGAAGAGGTAGTCTCAAATAGAACACAGAGCATAGTCCAACTCCGGCATCTCCACATCATCAAATAGAGCAGTACACCATCTTTCCCCTGTTCTCACGTTTGGAGTCCTTCTTCTGATACCTTTTCGGAATACATCACAGATCTAGAGAATTTCAATTGAAAGGAACGTTGGCTAATTTGTGCTGACTTTTGGAAAAGATGGATTCAGGTTTAAAAGAGACTGCCCCAGAAATTGCCAATGACATCGCCTCAACCCCACAGCCAAGGGCTCATGAACAGTGAACTCTCTATTGTTTTCAAAATCTTTTATCATTGAATCTTAACTTGGCTAAAAGAAAGCCTCTTCTGATGTATAGCTCGTAATTTCGTGTGTGTTTGTGCGTGTTGCAAAGATCGGGATGTGGGTTGGTCGTTTTAAATATCCTTACTTGGGTGGGTTTTCATCACAACAAAAAAATTAACCCCCTGTTGGCGTTTAAGCTCAAAACAACGAGTTATTTGCTATCGGGCACAGCAATAGTTCAGTACCGACACCCACACCATGGTCAATAACCCCCTTACAATCAATCGAGGAGGAGGAGGGGAGGAAATGCCCACTCCTGACCCCTCACTGGACAAAACAAAAGTTATAACTGAAGCTCCTTCTATCACACTTTCAGGCAGCACATCCCTGCAACGACCTCGGTTAAAAATATTACTCATCCCCCCCCCCCCCCCCCCCCCCACCTCAGCCAAGGTCGGATTTAAATGTTTTATCTCGCTACCAACCCTCTCCCCAGTGGAAACAATTTCTCATTATTTGTTCCATCAAAATCTGAACACTTTCATTGAAATACCCCCCCCCCCACTTTAACCTTTTCCTCTTCGAAGAGCATAATCCCTAAACTGTAGCCCTGTTTGGATTCTAGTAAATCTTCTCAGCCTTAATCTGCTCCCAAAAGTGTGCTGTTTGGGATTAAGTGCTCACAATCTTATAGCTGAGGTCCCAGCCATTAGGAATGAAGTAAAGTCACCACGGTCCTCAGTGACCGTGGGCTGTTTTCCTCCTTGAGGAGGGAGAGGTGACCGATGGCAATTTAACCCTGAAGGTTAAATGTGAGGGACATGGTCGAGAAGGCGGGGACCTCCATAAGTAACCTCAGCCGGCATGGGAATTGAACCTGCGCTGCTGGCCTCGCTCCACACCATGAACCAGCCACCCAGCCAACTGAGCTAAGCCCATTATGAATATGACTTGAAGAAAAACAATGATAAGTAGAGCGGGCTTGGGCCACAGTAGTTTTCATCCACGTTGCAAATGGCACTGAGTCATGTGAGGAAAGGTTAAGTCCACACACAACTCACGCAGAAGCCGGGAGTTCAATGAGCAAACGTGGCTCGCTTGCTCCTCCCTGTGGTTACTCAGTGAGGTGAATTGTTTGAAACTCTGCACGTGTCTTTGGTTCGACCCTGGTGCGTGGATTGGAAGATTGGGGACAGGAAAAGCACTTTTGATAAAGCTGGACAGACATAACGCAGGCAAGAACCTGCAGGACAGTGAGAAGTCCAAATGATTTGGAGGCAGGCTAGAATATATATCGGATTACTAGCACAATAAGGAACCTGGGCAATGCAGAGACCGTCAGGAATACGTGGGGTACATAAGGTGGGGTTTTCCCCTCACTCACACCCCGGGATCAGAAATTCCGGCTCGCAGTCAATGGACCTTTTCCCCGTCGGTCAAATTATAGAATCATAGAATTTACAGTGCAGAAGGAGGCCATTCAGCCAATCGAGTCTGCACTGGCCCTTGGAAAGAGCACCCTACCTTAGCTCACAACTCCACCCTATCCCCATAACCCAGTAACCCCACCCAACCTTTTTTGGACACTAAGGGGCAATATACCATGGCCAATCCACCTAACCTGCACATCTTTGGACTGTGGGAGGAAACCGGAGCACCCGGAGGAAACCCACGCACACACGGGGAGGATGTGCAGACTCCGCACAGACAGTGACCCAAGCCGGAATCGAACCTGGGACCCTGGAGCTGTGAAGCAATTGCGCTATCCACAATGCTACCGTGCTGCCATCTGATTAGCAAATTTGCAGATGATACTAAGATTGGTGGAGTTGCAGATAGCGAGGAGGACTGTCAGAGAATACAGCAAAATATAGATAAATTGGAGAGTTGGGCAGTGAAATGGCAGATGGAGTTCAATCCAGGCAAATGCGAGGTGATGCATTTTGGAAGATCTAATTCAAGAGCGGACTATATGGTCAATGGAAGAGTCCTGGGGAAAATTGATGTACAGAGAGATCTTGGAGTTCAGGTCCATTGTACCCTGAAGGTAGCAATGCAGGTCGCTAGAGTGGTCAAGAAGGCATACAGCATGCTTGCCTTCATCGCACGGGGTATTGAGTACAAGAGTCAGCAGGTCATGTTACAGTTGTATAGGACTTTGGTTAGGCCACATTTGGAATACTGCGTGCAGTTCTGGTCGCCACATTACCAGAAGGATGTGGATGCCTTGGAGAGGGTGCAGAGGAGGTTCACCAGGATGTTGCCTGGTATGGAGGGTGCTAGCTATGAAGAAAGGTTGAGTAGATTAGGATTGTTTTGGTTGGAAAGATGCAGGTTGAGGGGGGACTTGATTGAGGTCTACAAAGTTATGAGAGGTATGGACAGGGTGGATAGCAACAAGCTTTTTCCAAGAGTGGGTGTGTCAATTACAAGGGGTCACGATTTCAAGGTGAGAGGGGGAACGTTTAAGGGAGATGTGCGTGGAAAGTTTTTTACGCAGAGGGTGGTGGGTGCCTGGAACGCTTTGCCAGCGGAGGTAGTAGAAGCGGGCACGATAGCATCATTTAAGATGCATCTAGACAGATATATGAATGGGTGGGGAACAGAGGGAAGCAGATCCTTGGAAAACAGGCAACAGGTTTAGATAAAGGATCTGGATCGGCGCAGGTTGGGAGGGCCGAAGGGCCTGTTCCTGTGCTGTAATTTTCTTTGTTCTTGTTCTTTGTTCACCCGAAGGAAACCCACGCAGACACGGGGAGAACGTGCAGACTCCGCACAGACAGTGACCCAAGCCGAGAATCAAACCTGGGCCCCTGGAGCTGTGAAGCAATAGAGCTAACCACGGTGCTACTGTGTAGCAGTGTGTAGCATCTACAAGAGGCACTGTAGCAAATCCCTGACTTCTAACTAGGGCACCGCCGCCTCCAGTATCCCCTAAACCCTGGCTTGGAAATCTAGTTGCCGTTCCTTCACTGGGGGTACTGCCTCCCCAACAGCACTGTGGAAGCACCTTCATCGCACAGGACTGGAACGGTACAGGGCAAAAGTCCACCATCACCTTCTTAGGGAACTAGGGGTGGGTAATAAATGCTGTCCTTGCCACAGGTGCCCATATCCCTCCATGGTTCATCCTCTCCCTATCTCCGTAACAACCTCCAAATTTCCTGCACTTCTCCACTCAGACCTCTCGCCCATTCCCACTTGCCTCGGCCCTAAGCTTTGGAATTCCCTCACTAAACCTCTCCACCTTGCCACCTCCGACCCTCCTTTTAGGATGCCTATTTAAACATCCCCGACCAATCTTCCAGCCACCGGCCTTTCCATTGGAATATTGATGTGGTCACTGACCTAAAACGTTCACTTGGTTTTTCAGAATTTCCAGTTTGCATTTCAAACTTTATCTTGCCCTGAAAACACCTCAGTGTCAAAATTGTGTTTGGTGATGCTCCTGTGAAGCATCTCGCCCAAGTTTTTCTACGCTAAGGCTCTATTCGTTGCAGACTCTTGCCGCGTGTGGTAAGGCCTAAACAACACAATGGGCTACAAAGAGAAGCCGAGCCGTAACTCCGGCAGCAGCGCACCCCTCCCCGATGAACTCGATGCATTCTATGCTCGGTTGGAGCAGGAAACCATCGATCCGCTGGCGGGTGCCCCAGCAACCCCGGACACACCCATACCCACCGTCGCAGCTTCCAAATTCAGATAGAACATAGAACATAGAACAGTACAGCACAGAACAGGCCCTTCGGCCCTCGATGTTGTGCCGAGCCATGATCACCCTACTCAAACCCACGTATCCACCCTATACCCGTAACCCAATAACCCCCCCCCCTTAGCCTTACTTTTTTTAGGACACTACGGGCAATTTAGCATGGCCAATCCACCTAACCCGCACATCTTTGGACTGTGGGAGGAAACCGGAGCACCCGGAGGAAACCCACGCACACACGGGGAGGACGTGCAGACTCCGCACAGACAGTGACCCAGCCGGGAATCGAACCTGGGACCCTGGAGCTGTGAAGCATTTATGCTAACCACCATGCTACCGTGCTGCCCACGATGGGCCTTCCTGAAAGTGAACCCTCGGAAGACGACGGGTCTGGACGTGATTCCTGGTCGTGCACTCAGAGCCTGCACGGACCAGCTGGCGGATGTGCTCATGGACATCTTTAACCTGTCCCTACTCCGCTCCGAGGTCCCCACCTGCTTCAATTAGACCACCATCATACCGGTACCAAAGAAGAACCAGGGAACATGCCTCAATGACTACCGCCCGGTGCCCCTGACATCCATCATAATGAAGTGCTCCGAGAGGCTGATCATGAAGGACATCAACTCCATACTCCCAGAACATCTTGATCCACTGCAATTTGCATACTGCCGCAACCAGTCTACAGCAGGCGCCATCTCCCTGCCCTACACTCATCCCTAGAGCACCCCAACAACAAGAACTCCTACATCAGACTCCTATTTATTGACTACAGCTCCCCCTTCAACACAATAATCCCAGCCAAGCTCATATCAAAGCTCCAAAACCTAAGACTTGTCTGCTCACTCT
The DNA here is from genome assembly GCF_902713615.1 of Scyliorhinus canicula. NCBI lineage: Eukaryota > Metazoa > Chordata > Chondrichthyes > Carcharhiniformes > Scyliorhinidae > Scyliorhinus > Scyliorhinus canicula. Next base: position 9,027,615 of record NC_052152.1, on the reverse strand, counting down.
GCAACTGGATCCTTGACTTTCTGACCAACAGACCACAATCAGTAAGAATGAACACCAACACCTCCTCCACAATAGTACTCAATACTGGTGCCCTGCAAGGCTGTGTACTTAGCTCCCTACTCTACTCCCTGTACACACACGACTGCATGGCAAAACTTGGTTCCAATTCCATCTACAAGTTTGCTGACGATACGACCATAGTGGGCCGGATCTCGAATAACGATGAGTCAGAATACAGGAGGGAGATAGAGAACCGAGTGGAGTGGTGTAACGACAACAATCTCTCCCTCAATGCCAGCAAAACTAAAGAGCTTCAGGAAGCAAAGTACTGTACACTCCCCTGTCAGCATCAACGGGGCCGAGGTGGAGATGATTAGCAGTTTCAAATTCCTAGGGGTGCACATCACCAAAAATCTGTCCTGGTCCACACATGTCGAAGCTTCTACCAAGAAAGCACACAAAGCCTATACTTCTTCAGGAAACAAAGGAAATTAAGCATGTCCACACTGACTCTTACCAACTTTTACAGATGCACCATAGAAAGCATCCGATCTGGCTGCATCACAGTCTGGTATGGCAACTGTTTGAACCAAGACCACAAGAAACTTCAGTGAGTTGTGAACAGAGCCCAGTCCATCACATAAACCTGCCTCCTATCCATTGACTCTATCTTCATCTTCCGCTGCCTGGGAAAGTGGGCAGCATCATCAAAGACCCCTCCCACCCAGGTTACTCACTCTTCTAATTTCTTCCATCGGGCAGGAGCTACAAAAGTCTGAGAACACGCACGAACGGACTTAAAAACAGCTTTTTCTCCGCTGTTACCAGACTCCTAAACGACCCTCTTCTGGACTGACCTGATTAATACTACACTCCTGTATGCTTCACCCGATGTGGACCTCATGTTGCCCTATTATCTGGATCTGGAAGAAGGAACTGAAGGCACTGTTGCTAAGTATGCAGATGATACAAAGATCTGTAGAGGGACAGGTAGTATTGAAGAAGCAAGGGAGCTGCAGAAGGACTTGGACAGGCTAGGAGAGTGCGCAATGAAGTGGCAGATGAAATACAGTGTGGAAAAGTGTGAAGTTATGCACTTGGGAAGGAGGAATTTAGGCATGGACTATTTTCTAAATGGGCACATGCTTAGGAAATCAGATGCACAAAGGGACTTATGAGTCCTTGTTCACGATTCCCTTAAGGTTAATGTGCAGGTTCAGTTGGCAGTTAAGAAGGCAAATGCAATGTTAGCATTCATGTCAAGAGGGCTAGAATACAAGACCAGGGATGTGTGTTGTTCCTCGTATCTTAATAAAGCTCGTAGTCTCAAGTGTGGAGAAGATGCTTTATTGTGAGTTCGTTCAGTTTCCAGAGCTCGACCTAGAACTACCTTCCAGTGCTAACTACCAGCTTTGCTTGCTGTGTCCTGCTTACCAGCCCGCCTGCTGTGAAGAGTGTGTCCTCACTTCCTGTCCTGATGTATTTATATGGCTCTCCCGTGTTCCCTCTAGTGGTCGCTCAGTTGTGTTGCATCTGGTTAACTTGTGATCACCACATCCCCCTTTTTCTCTTAACATATTTTCTGAACATCGTTAAAGAAAATTGTATATCCTGTCCCAGTGTATTTATAGCTCTCCCGCTCGTGTTTGCTCTGTTGTTTTTGTATCTGGTCAATCTACGATCACCACATCCCCCTCTTTCTCATTACATAGTTTCTGTACATCATTAAGGAAAATTATACAAAACAGTAACTTATGATATGCGTATCTATACAAGTGATGATGCTATTGCCTTAGTTAAACAAAGCCAATGTATTTATATGTCCAAACTTAATAAACACATTTATGAGTCCAAACTTGATGAATTTGTTCAGAGCTTTTTTTTTCTTTTTGTTGTTGATGACGTGGTGATATTGATATTGCAAGTCCGCTGTGAATGTTGTTGGTGTTCCTTGTTATCTTAAGTACCCAATGCGTCATCCCGAGGTGTTTGCATGGTCACATCACTGATGTTGACTGGCATGGACTTTTGTTTTGTGCTTGTGGTGTTGATTTATTGTCTCATCCGCCTTGGATGCTGGTGTGCTTGCTTGTTCTGGAGCAGACGTGAGTTTGTGCGATTCGTTGTCATCCCATGACATGTTTGTAGTCTTGTTATCGTTTTGCAGTGTGCTGTGGCATCGTCCATCATGTGCCAAGTAGTGCCATTGTGTACAAGTCGTTGTTTCATTGCTGTTGTTTCTGTCGTTCCTGTTTTTGTTGTTTCCGTTGCCGTACTTGTCGCTGTTTTTGTCGTTTCCGTCTTTGTTGTTGTCGCTATCTTTGCTCCTGACTTTGTTGTGTTTGTTGCCATTCTTGTTGTTTCTGCCTCTGTCGTTGTCGCTATCTTTGTGCCTGACGTTGTTGTTTGTCTTGTTGCGCGTCATGTTGCTTTTATTCTTGCTGTTGTCGTTCTCGTTTCTGCTGTGCTTCTTGCTATTGTTGTTTGTCTTGTCGCGCTTCATGTTGTTTTTGTTCTTGCTGTGTTTCTTTTGACTTTTGTTTTTCTTGTTATACTCTATGAGTGTCCCGAGTGGATAATTTGAGTCATTGAGCATTCCGTCTCGCGAGTGGTGCGAATGATCTGATGTTGCATCGGTGCAGGTGACATCAATCAGTTGTGGAGAATTGGATTCCGCATCTTTGCTTTCTTGGTGCTCGTCTTCCGGAGTCAAAGTCTTCTTGATTACATTTGACGCGGTGTCTGTGGACTCTCGCCGCTCCTCTTCTGGAGTCCAAATCTGCATGATTTCAGTTGACGTGGTTTCTCTAGACTCTTGGTGCTCCGCTTCTGGAGTTAAAATCTTCATGATTTCTGTTGATGTTATCTCACTGGACTCCAGGTGCTCCTCTTCTGGAGTCAAAATCTGCACGGTTTCTTTTTGTTTGATGTCTCTGGACTCCAGGTGCTCCTCTTCTGGAGTCAGAATCTGCATGGTTTCTTTCGGCATTGTCTCTGTGGACTCCAGGTGCTCCTCTTCTGGAGTCAAATCTGCATGTTTTCTTTTGGCGTTGTCTCTCTGGACTGTTGGGTGGCCCGACTCTGTGCTTCTGTACAGACAAGCTGAGAACTGTCAGTCTCACTGTGATCCTGTACGTCAAGTGCGAGCACCTTGTCACTGTTTTCGCTCTGTGCTTCGGTACAGACAAGCTGAGAACTGTCAGTCTCACTGTGATCCTGTACGTCGAGTGCGAGCACCTTGTCACTGTTTTCGCTCTGTGCTTCGGTACAGACAAGCTGAGAACTGTCAGTCTCACTGTGATCCTGTACGTTGAGTGTGATCACCTTGTCACTGTCTTCGCATGCAGTGGGCAGAGGTGCATTGTCTTCTTCTTGTTCCTGTGAGCGTGTTGGACTTTCATAGTCCGCTCTTTCTTCTTGTTCCTGTGAGCGTATTGGACTTTCATAGTCTGCTCTTTCTTCTTGTTCCTGTTTGGTGTCCGCCCGGGAGTGTTTGCTTGCATCCCTGTTGGCGTCTTTCATCACTCGCACTGTGGAGCCTGTCATCGCTCTCTCCGTGGAGTCTTCCTGTGCTCTCTGTGTGGCGTCGTCTTCGTCTTGGGTATTGCTGTCATCCAATGTATCGACGAGCTGCCATGGCATCATGGTGTTGGATTCATCCACCATGAGTAGAGTCGTGTTGAGCTTTGCAACGGTGTCGCTGATGCTGTGATCAGCATGTCCAAATAACTCCTCCATGTCTGAGTAGTATTCTTTGAAACCCATTTCATCTTCGTTGGCTTCTTCTACCACGAGTTGATTCGTGTTGAACTTTGCGACCGTGTCGCTGATGCTGTGATAAGCATATCCGACTGACTCAGCTGTGTCTGAGTAGTATTCTCCGAAAACCAAATCATCCTGGTTGGATTCTTCTACCACGAGTTGATTCGTGTTGAACTTTGCGACCGTGTCGCTGATGCTGTGATAAGCATATCCGACTGACTCAGCCATGTCTGAGTAGTATTCTTTGAAAACCAAATCATCTTGGTTGGATTCATCTACCACGAGTTGGTTCGTGTTGTGCTTTGCGACCGTGTCGCTGATGTTGTGATAAGCATATCCGACTGACCCAGTCAGGTCTGAGAGGTAATCGTCGAAAAACAAATCATCTTTTGTTGTTTCGGAATTCTTTTTGTTCGCTTCACTGTGTGTGGTGAAGGCAGCTTTTTCCAAGGTTTTGTGCAAGTTGTTTTTCACTGTTGGTTTAAGTTCAGGCGTTTTTCTGTGTTCTGAGGCAAGAAAATTTGGTTTTACCACTTTAAGTGTCTTGTTTTCAATTTTCGGGCATTTCCCTTTTAAGTGGGCGTGGTCAGGATTCTCAGACGTCATGACGCCACGCGTAGGAACGACTTGCACATGCGCAAATCGGCTTTCTTTCCTTGTGCGGTTCGGTGTCCATTGCGCATGCGCGGCTTGCGCATGCGCATGACGGTCCGCGACGAAGACTTTTTTTGACTGCGCATGCGCGGCTTGCGCATGCGCATAACGATCGGCGCCGCGATCTTTTGTAAACTGCGCATGCGCGACTTCCGGTTCTGGCGCATGCGCAGACGCGATTTGTAGTTCTTTGTTTACCAGAGACTGCAAAATGTGCTCCGACGCCATTTTATCGCGGATTTCAGCGTTTTTTCTTTCTAAAAGTTGTAAGTTACCTTTTCTTTCCGATCTGGACTGGATTTCAGCGTTTTGGCTTTGTGAAAAATTCCTGTTATTTCTTCTTTTTGATCTGTACTGTGCATTCGCGATTTCTTGCTCTTTTGGTGATTTTTTAAGTTTTGCATCACTCAGTCTCTGTGCAGTTTGGACTCTGAGTATGTCTTGCTGTTCAAATTTCTCACAGTACTCTTCAAATTTGTTTAGTACCGTTTGTAAGCTGTTTCTGTCTTCACCTTTTGAGTATTTAAATCCATTATAAACTTTCATAGCTTCATTTCCTTCGATGAGAATTGCTATTTTAATTTCGTCTGAAGCTGCTGCTGCATCATATGCTATGATACCGAAATCGAACATTTGTTTAAACCTTTCCCAGACACTTCTTACTTTTCCAGTCGTGTCCAGGTGAAGTGGGTATCCAAGGCACATCCTCTCATCAGCAATGTCTTCCCAAGTCGAATGTCCAGTAGGAGATTTCCATGCCATTCTTGGTTGAGATTTCCATGCCATTTTTTTTTGTTTTCTGTATCTGCAGCTGAGTTGTCCTGTCATAAGCGTCTGAAATCACTCCTGGGTACCATGTGTTGTTCCTCGTATCTTAATAAAGCTCGTAGTCTCAAGTGTGGAGAAGATGCTTTATTGTGAGTTCGTTCAGTTTCCAGAGCTCGACCTAGAACTACCTTCCAGTGCTAACTACCAGCTTTGCTTGCTGTGTCCTGCTTACCAGCCCGCCTGCTGTGAAGAGTGTGTCCTCACTTCCTGTCCTGATGTATTTATATGGCTCTCCCGTGCTCCCTCTAGTGGTCGCTCAGTTGTGTTGCATCTGGTTAACTTGTGATCACCACAGGATGTACTTCTGAGGCTGTATAAGGACCAATTTGGAGTATTGTGGGCAGTTTTGGGCCCCATATCTAAGGAAGGATGTGCTGGCCTTGGAAAGGGTCCAGAGGAGGTTCACAAGAATGATCCCTGGAATGAAGAACTTGTCGTATGAGGAACGATTGAGGACTCTAGGTCTGTACTCTTGGAGATTAGAAGGATGAGAGGGGATCTTATTGAAACTTACAAGATGCTGCGAGACCTGGATAGAGTGGACGTGGAGTGGATGTTTCCACTTGTAGGAAAAACTGGAACCAGAGGACACCATCTCAGACTAAAGGGACGATCCTTTAAAACAGAGATGAGGAGGAATTTCTTCAGCCAGAGGGTGGTGAATCTGTGGAACTCTTTGCCGCAGAAGGCTGTGGAGGCTAAATCACTGAATGTCTTTAAGACAGAGATAGATAGGTTCTTGATTAATAAGGGGATCAGGGGTTATGGGGAGAAGGCAGGAGAATGGGGATGAGAAAAATATCAGCCATGATTGAATGACAGAGCAGACTCGATGGACAAGTGGCCTAATTCTGCTCCTGTGTCTCATGGTCTTATTATGTATTTTCTTTTTATTTTCTTTTATTTTCATATACTAAATGATCTGTTTGAGCTGCTTGCAGAAAAATACTTTTCACTGGACCTCGGTGACAATAAATAAATCCAATCTATGTTGGTTGCGGATTTTTAGAATTATAAACAGGGTAAGATCAGAGGGGTCTCGGTGAAGATGACACACTGCAAGCAGAAACCCTCGGCTCACTGAAGAAACTCTGAAGAAGAGTTATATGTGATGGAACCATCAATTCACCAGACACGATGAGTCGCACATGGCCGGCCGCGTGGTGGAGGTTTTCCAAGATGGCGGCCCCCATGAATCGCACGTGGCTGGAGGGGGCGGAGTCGGGGCATAGGCCGCAGCGTTTCGGGCCCCGCGGGGCTAAGAGTGTGGGAAGCGGTTACTGTGAGTCGCTGGGGAGTTGGAAGCTGAGGCCCTTTTTTGCGAGGCACACTCTAGCGTAATGCGCTTTTCGCCCGCAGCTGCTGCAGGTCGCGTTGCGGGCCAGGCAGTGCTGCCGCGGGTGCTGGTTCTGGCCGCAGAAATGGCAGGCTGGAGCAGCATCGTGACTTGCTGGGGCAGCATAGTGGCTGGCTGGAGCAGCATCGCGACTTGCTGGGGCAGCATGGTGGCTGGCTGGGGCAGCATGGTGGCTGGGCGGTCGTGTAGCACAGGCCTGGGGGAGTCGCTGGTCGGGGGCCCATGATTGGGTCGCGATGTCCGTGGGGAACGAATTAAGGCTGCGGAAGGAGACCTCCATCGTGGTCACAGCTTCCACAGTCATTTCTAAGTCCTGGGCCCCCTTTTCCAGCAGTCGGTGGCGCACATAGTTAGACCTGAGGCCCGCTACAAAAGCATCGCGTACCGCCAATTCCCTGTGTTCAGCCGCGGTAATCGCTTGGTAATTACAGTCATTGGACAAATTGTTAAGTTCTCTTAGGAATTCGGCGAGTGATTCCGTAGGCTGCTGACGGCGGGTCGTGAACACATGGCGAGCGTAAACTTCATTAATGGGCCTTATATACATTTTTTCGAGAATTGCTAGCGCCGCAGTATATGAACTGGCCGAGTTTAGTTGCGTTGAGATTCTATGGCTCACCCTCGCGTGCAGTAGACTCAGCTTCTGATCTTCTGTAGTTTCGGCTGTGCTTGCTTCGGCCAGGTAGGCCTTGAAGCACCGGATCCAATCGGAGAAGATTTCTTTAGCCTCTGCATCCTGCGGGTTGAGTTCCAGGCGTCCAGGCTTGAGGGCCGATTCCATAATCAATCTTACTGTTCTTAAGTCGATTAAATTGATGGAACCATCAATTCACCAGACACATGTTTCCGATGTGAATCTAGGCTTTAATCGACTTACTTCAGAGCCAGCCTGTTACCCGTTGATGAACTCGAAGTGACCCAGGCTGACTCTGGACACGGATACTTATACAGCTGCACTAGGGGGAGGAGTCGTGGGCGGAACCAAGGGTGGAGCCCAGTACAAGTTCCTAAGTGCTCCCAGCACTACTCCCCCTAGTGGTAGCATGGCGCTACTGCGCTTACATAACAGTGTGAATTAGTATATGAAATGAAATGAAAATTGCTTATTGTCATGAGTAGGCTTCAATGAAGTTACTGTGAAAAGCCCCTAGTCGCCACATTCCGGCGCCTGTCCGGGGAGGCTGGTACTGGAATCGAACCGTGCTGCTGGCCTGCTTGGTCTGCTTTAAAAGCCAGCGATTTAGCCGAGTGAGCTAGACATTCATTTTGTTATTCCCTCCACAGATGCTGCCAGACCTGCTATGATTTTTCCGGGAATGTCTGTTTTTCGTTCATTAAGAGGTATCTGGATTTGCACCTCACGTGCCAAAGCGCAGGGCTATGGAGCAAAGGCTGGAAAGCGGGAGTAGGCTGGGTGGCTCAGTTTTAACCGGCGCAGATGTGATGGTCTGAATGGCCTCTTTCTGTGATGCAATCTTTTTACGAGTGAATTCTATGATCTCTATGAAGCGTGAACTCAGCAGCTTAGCCCTTCTTTAGTTCTCTGTCCCAAGGCTGGTCCATGGTCTTATTGAGCCGCAGAATAGAGTCGAGGGGCTGAATGGCCTACTCCTGCTCCTTGTTCGTATGTTCATAATCACTGACGCCGCAACTTTTGCTCTGGGTGGGGCAAACCGGCGGGTCCTGAGTCCATCCCATCCGGAAAGGGGATTGGATCCCATGCTGTTGCCACCAATCTGATCCACATCAGCCATCCAGACAAACTACATTGTTGGGGCCAGCCCGCTGTGCGGGTTCGCCATGGTGCATGGGGCCAGAGCCGCGCGCATGCACGGACCCGCGGCCGGAACTGCAGGGCTCCGTATCGGCAGCAGGAACTGCGAGGACTACTCCGGCATCCTGCCAGCCCCTTCAAAACAGAGAATCACTGGACTTTCTCCAGGAGTGATTTGTGCCCGTTTTCTCGCGGGCATTGGGACATCGCCCAATTATCAGAGAATTCCGCCCAAGGAGTCACCCATTTAAAGCAGCGATGATGGGTTCTTTTTACTGAGGGTCGTGAGTCTTTGGAACTCTCTTCCTGAAAAGGCAGTGGAAGCAGAGCCTTTGAATATTTTTAAGACAGAAGTAGATACATTCTTGATAAGCAAGTGGGAGCAAAGTTATCGCGGTAGGTGGGAATGTGGAGTTATTGAACGGGGGAGCATGCTTGAGGGTCGAACGGCCTACTCCTACTTTACTTTCGTATGTTCTTCTGATTTCACGTATTCTGGGGGTAAATTGAAGATTGTCAGTGTTTGGTTTTTCTTTAAATTATTATTATCATTCAAGACTTTAAGGTAAGTATATTATCCTTTGGCCACAGGGTTTAGCACTGCTGCCTCACAGCGGCAGGGACCCGGGTTCAATTCCAGCCTCCGGTCTGTGTGGAGTTTGCACGTTCTCCCCGTGACTGCGTGGGCTTCCTCCGGGTGCTCCGGTTTCCTCCCACAGTCCAAAAATGTATAGCTCAGGTGGATTGGCCATGATAAATTGCCCCTTAGTTTCCAGGGATGTGCGGTTAGGTGGGGTTACAGGGATAGGTGCTCTTTCAGAGTTTCGGTGAAGAGGCAATGGGCTGAATGGCCTCCTTTTGCACTGTAGGGATTCTATGCATTCTAGGATCTGTGTCTTGCTGCTTTGGAGGCATGTGTACATGAAATGAAAATTGCTTATTGTCACAAGTAGGCTTCAAATGAAGTTACTGTGAAAGGTCCCTAGTTGCCACATTCCGGCGCCAGTTCGGGGAGGTTGGTACGGGAATTGAAACCACGCTGCTGGCCTACCTTGGTTTGCTTTCAAAGCCAGCAATTTAGCCGTGTGCTAAACCAACCCCTAGCTGTCATCTAATTAATATAACCATTAACCCTTTTCAGTAGAGGTTTCCCATCACATCAGGAATCTCTCCTCTTAGTGCCTCCGTTGGAAGGATTGACATGTTGTTGCACAGTAGTTAGCACTGTTGCTTCACAGCTCCAGGGCCCAAGGTTCGATTCCTGTCTTGGTTCACTGTCTGTGTGGAGTCTGCACCTTCTCCCCGTGTGTGTGTGGGTTTCCTCTGGGTGCTCTGGTTTCCTCCCACGGCCCAAAGATGTGCAGGTTAGTTGGGTTGATCCTTGGTGTGCAAAAAGGTTAGTTTGAGTTATGGGGATAGGGTGGAGGTGTGGGCCAGTGCAGACTCGATGGGCCGAATGGCCTCCTTCTGCACTGCAAATTGTATGATACTCAAACTATTTGATCTTTCCATGGTTATTAAGTGTGACTTGAACCTGGAGCTCTGGGCTGGAAGTAGAGAAGCTACCCAGTGCACCACAAGAAAAAATGAAATGAAAATCGCTTATTGTCACGAGTAGGCTTCAATGAAGTTACTGTGAAAAGCCCCTAGTCGCCATATTCCGGCGCCTGTCCAGGGAGGCTGGTACGGGACCTCTCCAGCCCATTTTATAAATGAACACATGGACCTTTTATAAATTAACCATAGTATCCCTGGATGCCAAAGGCAACAGTGAATTAGGAATTTGGGTTGGGTGCTGTGTTCCTCCTCCGACCTGCGGGTGGCGCTGTCAGTCATTCGGCCTAGGGGGAGGGACCAGTCTACTCTTGCCGCGGCCCCTGGATCGTCGTGCGCTCCGTCGCCTCCTCGGCTCCGGCCGGCGGGGCGCGCTGTGCCCGCCGGGGGCTGTAGTCCTGAAAGCGCGGTGACGCCGTGGGGGAAAGCGGAAGCGGAAAGGCGGAAAGACTACAGGTCCCGGCATGCCGCTGATGCCGCTAGGTACAGTCAGCCTTGTGAGGAAGGAGTGCGGCCCCGGGGGGCGGTCGCGCCATCAAACCGGCCTGGAAGCGGAGCGAGCACAGCGCTGCCAGCAAGCTGCCACACCATGGCCGGGGCTATGGCTATCCTGGGTGAGTGTCCTCCCTCCCATTGTATACAGTAATCCTATATCCCTATAGTCTCACTGCCTATAGAGCAGTCTCCTATTATATACATTAACCATATATCCCTATAGTCTCACTGCTTATAGAGCAGTCTCCTATTATATACATTAACCATATATCCCTATAGTCTCACTGCTTATAGAGCAGTCTCCTATTATATACATTAACCATATATCCCTATAGTCTCACTGCTTATAGAGCAGTCTCCTATTATATACATTAACCATATATCCCTATAGTCTCACTGCTTATAGAGCAGTCTCCTATTATATACATTAACCATATATCCCTATAGTCTCACTGCTTATAGAACAATCTCCCGTTATATACATTAACCATATATCCCTATAGTCTCACTGCCTATAGAGCAGTCTCCCATTATATACATTAACCATATATCCCTATAGTCTCACTGCTTATAGAGCAGTCTCCTATTATATACATTAACCATATATCCCTATAGTCTCACTGCTTATAGAGCAGTCTCCTATTATATACATTAACCATATATCCCTATAGTCTCACTGCCTATAGAACAGTCTCCCATTATATACATTAGTCATATCCTATAGTCTCACTGCATATAGAACAGTCTCCCATTGTGTACATTAATCATATCCTATAGTCTCACTGCCTATAGAACAGTCTCCCATTGTGTACATTAATCATATAGCCCTATAGTCTCACTGTTGAGCCATCTCACATTATTTACATTAATCATATATCCCTATAATCTCACTGCCGATTGAGCAGCCTCCCATTACATACATTAATCATATATCCCTATAGTTTCCCTGCCTGTAGAACCATCTCCCATTACATACATTAATCATATATCCCTATAGTTTCCCTGCCTGTAGAACCATCTCCCATTACATACAGTAATCATATATCCCTGTAGTCTCACTGCCTGTAGAGCCATCTCCCATTATATACATTGATCATATAGTAAGTAAGTAATCATGTATCCCGACAGTCAGACTGCGCATAGAACTGTACAACATCTGTCTGCGATATACCAGCATCTCTGGTAACCACGCTTTCAGAAGGACGTGAAGGCTTGAGAAAGAATTCAGAAATGATTCACAAGAACGATTCTAGGAATGAGGAACTTCAGTTATGTGGATAGATTGGAGAAGTTGGGACTGTTTTACTTGGAGAAGAGAAGGCTGAGAGGATATTTAATAATAATCTTTATTGTCGCGAGTAGCTGACACTGCAGTAACTGCAATGAAGTTGCTGTGAAAAGCCCCTAGTCTCCACATTCCGGCGCCTGTTCGGGTACACAGAGGGAGAATTCATATTGTCCAAATTACCTAACAGCATGTCTTTCGGGACTTGTGAGGAAACCGGAGGAAACGCACGCAGACACTGGGAGAATGTGCGGACTCCACACAGACAGTGACCCAAGCCGGGAATCGAACCTGGGACCCTGGAGCTATGAAGGAACAGTGCTAACCACTGTGCTACTGTGCCGACCAATTTGATTGAGATTTTCAAAATCATGAGGGGTCGGGGCAGTGTAGATAGGGAGAAACCGGTGGAAGGAACAAGAACCAGAGGGAATAGTTTTAAGGTAATTGACAAAAGAACCAGAGGGGGCATGAGAAAAAAATGTTATTATATTCGAGAATGGTTTGGCACTGGAATGCACTGTCTGAGAGTATGTAACCCCTGTGCCTAAATCACACATCAGCACATGCTTAATGACGTGACCTTCACAGGCCCGCGCCATCTTTCCCTGCTCTTTATGAAGGTGCCGATTTAATCAGGGAGGCTCTTGACAAAGAATTATGTTCTGAAAATAATATTGCAGTTGGCATTGTGTTAGTGTGCTGGGGAATTGAACAGAGGAACATCAATTTGCCATCCAGGGAGGCATGGCTCACTATCCAAATTTATGGGCATATTGAAGGTTATAGTTATAGTGTTGGGCCGTGAGGTTTACCAGGCAGATTCCTGGGGTGGCACGACTGTCATATGAGAAGAGACTAAGTTGTTCAGGATTATATTCATTGGAGTTTAGAAGAGTGAGAGGGGATCTCAAAGAAACTTACAAAATTCTAACAGGATTAGACAGGGTAGATTCAGAAAGAATGTTCCCGTTGGTGGAGGAGTCCAGAACTAGGGGTCATAGTTTGAGGATAAGGGGTAAACTATGTATGATTGAGTTGAGGAGAAATTCTTCACCCAGGGAGTGGGGAATCTGAAATTCGCTACCACAGAAAGCAGTTGAGGCCAAAACATTGTGTGATTCCTAGAAGGAATTAGATGCTGGTTTAGCACAGGGCTAATTGGCTGGCTTTGGAAGCAGACCATGGCAGGCCAGCAGCACGGTTCAATTCCCGTACCAGCCTCCCCGAACAGGGCGCCGGAATGTGGCAGTTTGTTTTCTTTTGTCGATGTGGCAGCCATTGGCCGCCGGTCAATTGCCTGGCTCGCCTGTCCTGCCATGGAACCCACTGCTTGGGGTCATCTTTGGAGGAGACTGGATGGTCTCACCAGCAGGAGGAGTTGGAAAATCCCACCCATGGCCACCATTGTAGGAAACATGAGCCATTTAAACACAGCAAACAGAAATGTGATAGTGAGCATTTTATTTAATGATGCCAATTGAAGGATAAATTATTGATCAGGAATGGGCGGCATGGTAGCACTGTTGCTTCACAGCGCCAGGGTCCCAGGTTCGATTCCCGCTCAGGTCACTGTCTGTTCGGAGTCTGCACGTTCTCCCCGAGTCTGTGTGGGTTTCCTCCGGGTGCTCCGGGTTCCTCTCTCAAGTCCTGAAAAATGTGCTGTTCGGTGAATTGACTTTCTGAATTCTCCCTCTGTGTACCCGAACAGGCGCTGGAGTGTTGCGACTCGGGGATTTTCACAGTAACTTCACTGCAGTGTTAATGTAAGCCTACTTGTGAGAAAGATTAATTTTTATTGGGAAAGATGTCTACTTTTCTGAGAATAGAACCATTCACCTGAGAGGGCAGGCTTGGCCTCTGGTTAATATATCATCCCAAAGATGGCACCTCCGGCAGTGCAGCATTCCCTCAGCACTGCGCTGGAGGGTTAATCTAGAATGTGGGCTTATGACAATAGAGTGGAAACTTCTGATTCTAAGGTGAGGTTGATATCGCTGAACCACTGACATAAGTACAAATAAGATTACTGCACACTTTCGCGCCACCTTCCCTGATATAGTTCTCGTAAATAGTGTGAAGATCTGATCACGTGAAAAAATACTTTAACAATCTCTCCCTACTGATTAAATGCATGACGTCTCAATGTCAAACTTGATTCTGTTTCTTTTCTCTCTCTCTCGCTCTCTCTCTCTCTCTCTCTCTCTCTCTCTCCCACCTCCCTCTCTCTCCCCCATCTCCCTCTCTCTCCCCCATCTCTCTCTCTCCCCCATCTCTCTCTCTCCCCCATCTCTCTCTCTCCCCATCTCTCTCTCTCCCCCATCTCTCTCTCTCCCCCATCTCTCTCTCTCTCCCCCATCTCTCTCTCTCCCCCATCTCTCTCTCTCTCTCTCTCTCTCTCCCCCATCTCTCTCTCTCCCACGTCTCTCCCTCCCACCTCTCCCTCATCCTCTCTCCCTCCCTCCGCGCGCTCTCCCTCCCTCCGCGCGCTCTCCCTCCCTCCGCGCGCTCTCCCTCCCTCCGGGCGCCCTCCCTCCCTCCGCGCGCTCTCCCTCCCTCCGCGCGCTCTCCCTCCCTCCGCCCCCTCTCCCTCCCTCCGCCCCCTCTCCCTCACTCCGCCCCCTCTCCCTCCCACCGCCCCCTCTCCCTCCCACCGCGCGCTCTCCCTCCCTCCGCGCTCTCTCCCTCCCTCCGCGCGCTCTCCCTCCCTCCGCGCGCCCTCCCTCCCTCCGCGCGCCCTCCCTCCCTCCGCGCGCTCTCCCTCCCTCCGCGCGCTCTCCCTCCCTCCGCGCGCCCTCCCTCCCTCCGCGCGCCCTCCCTCCCTCCGCGCGCTCTCCCTCCCTCCGCGCGCCCTCCCTCCCTCCGGGCGCCCTCCCTCCCTCCGGGCGCCCTCCCTCCCTCCGGGCGCCCTCCCTCCCTCCCTCCGGGCGCCCTCCCTCCCTCCGCGCGCCCTCCCTCCCTCCGGGCGCCCTCCCTCCCTCCGGGCGCCCTCCCTCCCTCCGGGCGCCCTCCCTCCCTCCGGGCGCCCTCCCTCCCTCCGGGCGCCCTCCCTCCCTCCGGGCGCCCTCCCTCCCTCCGGGCGCCCTCCCTCCCTCCGGGCGCCCTCCCTCCCTCCGGGCGCCCTCCCTCCCTCCGGGCGCCCTCCCTCCCTCCGCGCGCCCTCCCTCCCTCCGCGCGCCCCCCCTCCCTCCGCGCGCCCCCCCCCTCCGCGCGCCCCCCCTCCCTCCGCGCGCCCCCCCTCCCTCCGCGCGCCCTCCCTCCCTCCCCGCAGCCCTCCCTCCCTCCGCGCGCCCCCCTCCCTCCGCGCGCCCTCCCCTCCCTCCGCGCGCCCCTCCCTCCCTCCGCGCGCCCTCCCTCCCTCCGCGCGCCCTCCCTCCCTCCGCGCGCCCTCCCTCCCTCCGCGCGCCCTCCCTCCCTCCGCGCGCCCTCCCTCCCTCCGCGCGCCCTCCCTCCCTCCGCGCGCCCTCCCTCCCTCCGCGCGCCCTCCCTCCCTCCGCGCGCCCTCCCTCCCTCCGCGCGCCCTCCCTCCCGCCGCGCGCCCTCCCTCCCTCCGCGCTCCCTCCCTCCCTCCGCGCGCCCTCCCTCCCTCCGCGCGCCCTCCCTCCCTCCGCGCGCCCTCCCTCCCTCCGCGCGCCCTCCCTCCCTCCGCGCGCCCTCCCTCCCTCCGCGCGCCCTCCCTCCCTCCGCCCCCTCTCCCCTCCCTCCGCCCCCTCTCCCCCTCCCCTCCGGCCCCCCGCCCCCTCCCTCCGGCCCCCCGCCCCCTCCCTCCGGCCCCCCGCCCCCTCCCTCCGGCCCCCCGCCCCCTCCCTCCGGCCCCCCGCCCCCTCCCTCCGGCCCCCCCCGCCCCCTCCCTCCGGCCCCCCCGCCCCCTCCCTCCGGCCCCCCCGCCCCCTCCCTCCGGCCCCCCCCGCCCCCTCCCTCCGGCCCCCTCGTGTACTGCAGCGCTCCCTCGTGTACTGCAGCGCTCCCTCGTGTACTGCAGCGCTCCCTCGTGTACTGCAGCGCTCCCTCGTGTACTGCAGCGCTCCCTCGTGTACTGCAGCGCTCCCTCGTGTACTGCAGCGCTCCCTCGTGTACTGCAGCGCTCCCTCGTGTACTGCAGCGCTCCCTCGTGTACTGCAGCGCTCCCTCGGTACTGCAGCGCTCCCTCGGTACTGCAGCGTTCCCTCAGTACTGCAGCGCTCCCTCAGTACTGCAGCGCTCCCTCAGTACTGCAGCGCTCCCTCAGTACTGCAGCGCTCCCTCAGTACTGCAGCGCTCCCTCGGTACTGCAGCGCTCCCTCAGTACTGCAGCGCTCCCTCAGTACTGCAGCGCTCCCTCAGTACTGCAGCGCTCCCTCAGTACTGCAGCGCTCCCTCAGTACTGCAGCGCTCCCTCAGTACTGCAGCGCTCCCTCGGTACTGCAGCGCTCCCTCAGTACTGCAGCGCTCCCTCAGTACTGCAGCGCTCCCTCAGTACTGCAGCGCTCCCTCAGTACTGCACTGGTGTGTCAGTCTAGATTTTACACTCAGTTTATGGAAGTGGGGTTTGACCCCAGAAGTTCCTGACTTAAAGGAGAGTTTTTGTCCACTGAATAGCGGGTGACAACCACAGTTGTGTTTCTCTTGGGTTTCTGGGTGAGTGAGCAGGAGGAATTTGAAACTACCAAGTTTTGATTGGGCTTTGTCACCTTTGGTTTGAGTGGGTCTCTCACTCAGCTTCTTGTATTTCCCCAGGCTCCTCTATTCTGGCCCTCCTATTGGCTGGTTATTTGGCACAGCAGTACCTGCCCCCACCTAAGCCGAAGGTGATCGGCGTGGATCTTGGCACCACCTACTGCTCGGTTGGCGTGTTCCAGCCTGGCACCGGCAAGGTGGAGGTGATTGCAGACAAGGCCGGGCGGAAGAGCTTGCCGAGTGTGGTGTTGTTCACTGACCAGGGGATACTGGTAGGGTACGAGGCACAGGAGCTGGCTGATGCCAACCCATTGAACACTCTGTATGATGCTAAACGCTTCATAGGGAAGCGCTTCACACCGGAGGAACTGAGCACCGAAAGTGGCCGCTACCAGTTTAAGGTAAGGATGGAAATATTTTGGATCATTAATTGCAATTCTTGGAGCACTGCAATTTTCAGGAAGCGGCTGGTCAAATCCTTGGAAAGAGTGCAGAAGCAATTTACTGGAATGGCGTCACGGATGAGAGAAAGGGGAATTGTTCTACATGGAGAGCAGAGATAGTTCAGAGCAAAATTCAGGAATACACAAACGGATATCGATAAAATGTAACATACAAAATTAAGTGATCAATTTTGTAAGGAAGAATGAGGCGAGGCAAAATAAATCCTTCAAGGCAAAGAAGGTTAAAATGGAAAAGAGGATGAATTACTTCTCACAGAGGGACGTTAGTGTTTGGGATCCTCCAGAGAGTAGGTGAGGCTGGGTCATTGAGTATATTGAAGTGCAAGAGGGTACAGAACAGGCACTTCGGCCTTCCGAGCCTATGCCAATCATGATGCCTGTCTGAACTAAAACCTTCTGCACTTTCGGAGTCCGTATCCCTCTATTCCCATCCTATTCATGTATTTCTTAAGATGCCCCTTAAACGTTGTTATTGTATCAGCTTCCACCGGCAGTGAGCTCCAGGCACCCACTACCCTCTGTGTGGAAAAGTTTCCTCGTACATCTCTAAACTTTCCCCCTCACACCGTAAACCTCTGTCCCCTTGTAATTGACCCCTCCACCCTGGGCAAAAGCTTCTGACTGTCCACTCTGTCCATGCCGCTCATAATTTTGTAAACTTCTATCAGGTCGCCCCTCAACCTCCATCGTTCCAGTGAGAACAAACTGAGTTTCTCCAACCATCTCCTCACAGCTAATACCCTCCAGACCAGGCAACATCCTGGTAAATCTCTTCTGTACCCTGTCCAAAGCCTCCACGTCCTCTGATAATGTGCCGACCAGAATTGGACGTGCTATTCCAGATGTGACCTAACCAAGGTTCTGTACAGCTGCAGAATGACTTGCCATTCATGCTCAATGCCCCGACCGATGAAGGGAAGCATGCCGTATGCTTTCTTGACTGCCTTATCCGTTTGCATGCCACTTTCAGGGATCAGTGGACCTATACGCCCAGATCTCTCTGCCTGTCAATATCCCTAAGGATTCTGCCATTTACTTTTCTCACCTGCATGAGACCTTCCAAAATCCTTTACCTCACATTTGCCCGGATTAAACTCCATCTACCATTTCCCCACCCAAGTCTTCAACTGATCTATATCCTGCTGTATCCTCTGACAATTCTCTTCACTATCCGCAGCTCCACCAACCTTTGTTTGGCGGAGCTGAGTTCGATAGATTTTTGATAGACAAGGAGGCAAAGGTTATGGGGGCTGGGGCTGGGGAGGAAGAAAGGTATGGGGGTGACAGCAGTGAAAGGAAAACCACGTTGAGACCACAAGCAGATCAACCATGATCTTACCGATAGGCGGAGTAGGGTCGGACGGCCTAGTCTGATCCTCTTTTGTGAAGTGGAGATTGACAGACTAATTTAAAAAAATTATCAAGACTTTTAATCGAGTAAATGCGGGGAAACTATTACCACTGGTGGCGAGTCAGTCAGCAGAGAACATAGATTTAAGATGATTGGCAAACGAATGAGAGAGTCTGGGGTGTAGGTCTGTGGGACCTCTACAAACAAGATGGTCTTCACCTGAACCAGAGGGGTACCAATATCCTGGGGGGGAGATTTGCGAGTGCTCTTTGGGGGGGTTTAAACTAATTCATCAGGGGGATGGGAACCTAAATTGTAGTCCCAGTGTACAGGATGTTGAGAGTAATGAGGTCAGGATAGGGTTAAAAGTTAGAAAGAGGGCACCGGCAAGCAAGACGCTGGTTTGAAGTGTGTCTACTTCAACGCCAGGAGCATCCGGAATAAGATGGGTGAGCTTGCAGCATGTGTTGGTACCTGGGATCTCGATGTTGTGGCGATTTCGGAGACATGGGTAGAGCAGGGACAGGAATGGTTGTTGCAGGTTCCAGGATTTAGATGTTTCTGTAAGAACAGAGAAGATGGTAAAAGAGGGGGGGATGTGGCATTGTTAATCAAGGAAAGTATTACGGCGGTAGAAAGGACGTTTGAGGACTCGTCTACTGAGGTAGTATGGGCCGAGGTTAGGAACAGGAGAGGAGAGGTCACCCTGTTGGGAGTTGTCTATAGACCTTCGAATAGTTCCAGAGATGTGGAGGAAAGGATTGCAAAGATGATTCTCGACAGGAGCGAGAGTAACAGGGTAGTTGTTATGGGGGACTTTAACTTTCCAAATATTGACTGGAAATACTATAGTTCGAGTACTATAGATGGGTCAGTTTTTGTGCAGTGTGTGCAGGAAGGTTTTCTGACACAGTATGTAGACAGGCCAACAAGGGGCGATGCCACATTGGAATTGGTACTGGGTAATGAACCCGGCCAGGTGTTAGATTTAGATGTAGGTGAGCACTTTGGTGATAGTGATCACAATTCGGTTATGTTTACTTTAGCGATGGGCACGGATAGGTATATACCGCAAGGCAAGAATTATAGCTGGGGGAAAGGCAATTATGATGCTATTCGGCAACATTTGGGATATATAGGATGGGGAAGGAAACTGCAGGGGATGGGTACAATCGAAATGTGGAGCTTTTTCAAGGAACAGCTACTGCGTGTCCTTGATAAGTATGTACCTGTCAGGCAGGGAGGAAGTTGTCGAGCAAGGGAACCGTGGTTTACTAAGGAAGTTGAAGCACTTGTCAAGAGGAAGAAGAAGGCTTATGTTAGGATGAGACATGAAGGTTCAGTTAGGGCACTTGAGAGTTACAAGTTAGCCAGGAAGGACCTAAAGGGAGAGTTAAGAAGAGCGAGGAGAGGACACGAAAAGTCGTTGGCGGATAGGATCAAGGAAAACCCTAAGGCTTTCTATAGGTATATCAGGAACAAAAGAATGACTAGAGTAAGATTAGGGCCAATCAAGGATAGTAGTGGAAAGTTGTGTGTGGAATCAGACGAGATAGGGGAAGCTTTAAATGGATATTTTTTGTCAGTGTTTACACTGGAGAAAGACAATGTTGTCGAGGAGAATACTCAGGTACAGTTGACCAGGCTAGATGGGATTGAGGTTCACAAGAAGGAGGTGTTAGCAATTTTGGAAAGTGTAAAAATAGATAAGTCCCCTGGGCCAGATAGGATTTATCCTAGGATTCTCTGGGAAGCCAGGGAGGAGATTGCAGAGCCTTTGTCCTTGATCTTTATGTCGTCTTTGTCGACAGGAATAGTGCCGGAAGACTGGAGGATAGCAAATGTTGTACCCTTGTTCAAGAAGGGGAGTAGAGCCAACCCTGGTAATTATAGACCTGTGAGCCTTACTTCGGTTGTGGGTAAAATGTTGGAAAAGGTTATAAGAGATAGGGTTTATAATCATCTTGAAAAGAACAAGTTGATTAGCGATAGTCAACACGGTTTTGTGAAGGGTAGGTCATGCCTCACAAACCTTATTGAGTTTTTTGAGAAGGTGACCAAACAGGTGGATGAGGGTAAAGCGGTTGATGTGGTGTATATGGATTTCAGTAAGGCGTTTGATAAGGTTCCCCACGGTAGGCTATTGCAGAAAATACGGAAGTATGGGATTGAAGGTGATTTAGCGGTTTGGATCAGTAATTGGCTAGCTGAAAGAAGACAGAGGGTGGTGGTTGATGGCAAATGTTCATCCTGGAGTTCAGTTACTAGTGGTGTACCGTAAGGATCTGTTTTGGGGCCACTGCTGTTTGTCATTTTTATAAATGACCTGGAAGAGGGTGTAGAAGGATGGGTTAGTAAATTTGCAGATGACACGAAGGTCGGTGGAGTTGTGGATAGTGCTGAAGGATGTTATAGGATACAGAGGGAAATAGATAAGCTGCAGAGCTGGGCTGAGAGGTGGCAGATGGAGTTTAATGCGGAAAAGTGTGAGGTGGCTCACTTTGGAAGGAGTAACAGGAATGCAGAGTACTGGGCTAATGGCAAGATTCTTGGTAGTGTAGATGAACAGAGAGATCTCGGCATCCAGGTACATAAATCCCTGAAAGTTGCCACCCAGATTAATAGGGCTGTTAAGAAGGCATATGGTGTGCTTGCCTTTATAAGCAGGGGGATTGAGTTTCGGAACCACAAGGTCATGCTGCAGCTGTACATAACTCTGGTGCGGCCGCTCCTGGAGTACTGCGTGCAGTTCTGGTCACCACATTATAGGAAGGATGTGGAAGCTTTGGAAAGGGTTCAGAGGAGATTTACTGGGATGTTGCCTGGTATGGAGGGAAGGTCTTACGAGGAAAGGCTCAGGGACTTGAGGTTGTTTTCGTTAGAGAGGAGAAGGCTGAGAGGTGACTTAATAGAGACATATAAGATAGTCAGAGGGTTAGATAGGGTGGACAGTGAGAGTCTTTTTCCTCGGATGATGATGACTAACACGAGGGGACATAGCTTTAAATTGAGGGGTGGTAGATATAGGACGGATGTCAGAGGCAGTTTCTTTACTCAGAGAGTAGTAGGGGTGTTGAACGCCCTGCCTGCAACAGTAGTAGACTCGCCAACTTTAAGGGCATTTAAGTGGTCTCTGGATCGACATATGGATGAAAATGGAATAGTGTAGGTCAGATAGGCTTCAGATGGTTTCACAGGTCGGCGCAACATCGAGGGCCGAAGGGCCCGTACTGTGCTGTAATGTTCTATGTTCTACTGTATAACACTGCAGATCGTCCACTTGGAGACAGGCAATGTGAGTCTTATGACTTGCCTGAAAGCATGGTGGAGATAGATTTAATAACATTCAAAGGGTGTTAGACAAATACTTGAAAAGGAAATAGTTGTAGGGCAGTGGGAGAAGAGCAAAGCAGTTGGGATTAATTGCACAATTGGACAGTTAATGTTTCAATGAACCAGTACAGCCATAATGGGTCAATCGCCTTCAAGGTTATGCAGCTTAAAATGTGCTTTCATAAAGGAGACAAGGACGTACCCACAACCGCCACGACAGACTCTACTGGAAGACCTACTGGACGCAAGTATCCTAGAGAAAGGGAACTGTAGCGACATGTATGACCGACTGGTAGAAAGGGACGACACCGTACTGGACGCAACAAGAAGGAAATGGGAGGACGACCTGGGTATTGAGATAGGGTGGGGACTCTGGAGCGAAGCACTGCATAGGGTCAACTCCACCTCCACGTGCGCAAGGCTCAGCCTGACGCAACTAAAAGTGGTACATAGAGCCCACTTAACGAGAAACCGTATGAGCAGGTTCTTCCCGGAGGTGGAGGACAGATGTGAACGGTGCCAAGGAGGCCCGGCCAACCACGCCCACATGTCTGGTCTTGCCCCAGACTTGTGGATTACTGGACAGCCTTCTTCGAGGTTATGTCCAAAGTGGTGGGAGTGAGGGTGGAGCCATGCCCGATAGTGGCGGTCTTCGGGGTTTCAGACCAGCCAGATCTATTCCTGGGGAGGAGGGCGGACGCCCTTGCCTTTGCCTCCTTGATCGCCCGCCGTAGAATCCTGTTTGGCTGGCGGTCAGCAGCACTGCCCAGAGCTGCAGACTGGCTGTCCGACCTCTCGGAATCTCTCCAAATGGAGAAAATCAAATTCGCCATCCGAGGGTCAGACGACGGCTTCCATAGAACGTGGGAGCCATTCATGCAACTGTTCCGGGACCTGTTTGTGACCAACGTACAAAAGGAAGAATAGCCGGATGGCCAAGAATCGGGGGAAAATGGACGGGAATCGGGGAAGGTAGCCGGAGGGGGAGGGGGGGTTACGGCTTCGTATGGGGGTTTGATGGCAAGCTGAGGCCCAAAACCAAACTATAAATAAATGCCTATAAACATGTGCCTCGGCCATATTGGGGAATGTAGAATATGTATGCTGGCTAAAAGGGGCGGCCACAATTGTTGTTATAAAGATGCTTACCTGTAAATATACATGTTAAATTTTTGTGTCTTTTTTCTCTCTAACAATTTGTAACTTGTCATATATAAAACATGAAAACTCAATAAAAAACATTTATAAAAAAAAAATGTGCTTTCAGCCCTTCCACTTATTAAGGTTCTAATGTACCTGTTATAAAATCCAATAAGTATGTCACTTCGCAGTAATCATTCCTTATAAGGTGGGTACAGGTCTGTGACTGTATATCACTGGGGTACAGTACTGGTGAGGATAGGTCTGTCACTATAACATTGGGGTACTGTACTGGTGGGTACAGGTCTGCCAGTGTATAACACCGTACTGGTAGGGACGGGTCTGTCACCGTATAACACCGTGATACAGTGACGGTAACAAGCGGGATGAGCCAGTCACTGTATAACACTCGAGTACAGTACTTTTGGGTACAGGTCTGTCACTGTACACCATTGCGGTACAGTACTTTTGGGTACAGGTCTGTCACTGTACACCACGGATACAGTACGGGTGGGGACATGTCTGTCACCATACAGCACTGGGGTACAGTACTTTTTGGTACAGGTCTGTCATTGTATAACATTGGGGTACAGTACTGGTGGGTACAGCTCTGTCACTATAGACCACGGGTACAGTACTGGTGGGGACGGGTCTGCTGGGGTATAACACTTGGGTACAGTACTGCTGGGTACTGGTCTGTCACTGTATAACACTGGGGTACAGTACTGGTGGGGATGGGTTTGTCACTGTATATCACTGGGGTACAGTACTGGTGGGGACAGGTCTGCCACTGTATAACACTCGGGTGCAATACTGGTGGGGACAGGTCTGTCACTATAACACTGGGGTACTATACTGGTGGGGACGGGTCTGTCACTGGATAACACTGGGGTCAGTACTGATATAACACTGGGGTATAGCACTGGTGTGGGCCATTCTGTTATTTTAGGTGAAGTCGGAGAATTTGGGAGTGTTTTGGTATTTCTTTCTCTAGTACATTGAGTCATCTGATTGTTTTCCTTTCACAGATCTTGTACAACAAGGGTGATGCTGTGTTCTCTGTTTTTTCCAATGAATCAATGTATGTCTCGCCAGAGTACATTGGTTCCCTTTTGCTGTTAGAATTGAAGAAAATGGCAGAGCAGTACCTGGGGACAGCTGTGAGTAAAGCTGTGATCTCGGTACCAGCAGAGTTTGACGAAAGACAGAGGAACCATACAGTGAAAGCTGCACAGCTGGCGGGTAAGCAGAGCTTGCACGTCTCGTGGTAACGTCGCACCAGCTTTCTTTCACCTCTGGAAGGAGTCTGTCTAATTTGTGGCATTTGTGTTGGCTCAGGGCACTGGGGGGGGCACTTCTACAAAATAGCAAGAAGTCTTACAACACCGGGTTAAAGTCCAACAGGTTTGTTTCAAATCATTAGCTTTCGGAGCACTGCTCCTTCCTCAGGTGAATGAAGAGGTATGTTCCAGAAACATATATATGGACAAAGTCAAAGATGCCAGACAATGCTTTGAATGTGAGCATTTGCAGGTAATTGAGCCTTTACAGATCCAGAGATAGGGGTAACCCTAGGTTAGAGGTGTGAATTGTCTCAAGCCAGGACAGTTGGTAGGATTAGTTGATCAGTACCGACCAACTGTCCTGGTTTGATTCAATTCACACCTCTTTAACCTGGTGTTGTCAGGCTTCTTACTGTGCTCACCCCAGTCCAACGTCGGCATCTCCACATCATGGCTACAAAATAGTGATTGTGGGATGTTCTGCCTTCCCCTGAGAGAGGACTTGTAGCCTCAACGTAAAGTCTGTGTTGAAAAATGGCAACTCTGATGAAAAAGCTCTTCCTCAGCACAGTACTGGTACTGTCAACTTTGATTAGCTCAGGTTTCTGTATTGGCATAATCTTGATTCAAATTCAAAAGGTATTTCATGAACAACATTAGGGGCAATCTGTCTCCACGTATAAAATGCTCCAGTGTTGTACAGTGACAGACCCGTCCCCACCACGACTGTACCCCAGTGTTACACACTGTCAGACCTATACCTACCAGTACCATACCCCTGTGTCATACAGTGACAGATTCGTCCCCACCAGTAC